>NW_027328871.1:1908908-2227059 GCF_048564905.1 Vicugna pacos
AATAAATACTGGGGAAGATGTGGAGAAATGGAACCTTCCTACACTGCTGGTAGAATGTAGTTTGGTGCAGTCATTTTTGAAACCAGGATGGAGTTTCCTCTAATGGATAGAAATAAACTTAAAATACGAACCAGCAATCCCACTTCTGGGTGTATATCAAAGCGAACCCTATTTCAAGAAGCCACCTGCACCACAATGTCCTTAGCAGTGCTGTATACAACAGCCACAATATGGAAGTAACCTAATTGTCCAAAAACAGATGACATAATTCAGATGTTATGCCGTATTTACACAATGGAATAATATTCTGCAATAAAAAATGATAAAACAATGACATTTGCAGCAAAATGGATGTCCACAAAAAGTGTCATTCTAAATGAAGTAAGCCAGAAAAAGAAAGAAATATAATACATGACATTACATATGAAGAAGCTTAAAAAAATATTTGGATAAGAACACAATGATTTCATCTACAAAACTGAAATACACTCGCAGATCTACTAAACAATTTTATGATTACTGCGGAAAGGGGCTGCTAGAGGATATATTTGGGAGCAGTAGATTTATAAATTTATCCACTATATATAAAAATAGATATTTTCTAAAATTTCTTTTGTATGACACAGGGCAGTATGTTAAATATTGTGAAGTAATGTTTTATAGGCACAGAAATATATGCATCTACAGGGATACTATGCTATACACCACAGATTGACGCATTATAAATGGCATTTTTCAATGATAAATTAAAAAATAAATATGTAAATTAATAAATAGATTAATTAATTAATAATGTAATAAAAGAAATACAAATATTCACACTACTTAACTTTACACATCAAGAATCTAGGAGAAAACAGAAAGAATAAAGAAGAAAATTGAATCAATGAGAGTAAGGCAAATAACAAGAGAAACAATTCAAAAGATAACATAAATACCAAAGTCTGTTTCTTTTAAAGATAAAGTAGACAAACGTTTAGGTTGTCTAAGAAAATAAAAACTTAAATAAAATTAGAAATAATAGAGAAGATATTACCACTGATGTTGTAGAGATGCATAGCACATAAGAAATTAACACTAGCCAACAATTTGAATGACCTAGAACAAAAGACAAATTCCCAGAAACATATGTCTTCCAATACTGAATCAAGAAGAAATTAGAAAGTTAAATAAGGCAAAAGTGTGTATGAGTAAATCAGTAATCCAAACCTCACAAACCAGAAAAAATTTACAAGTTGACTTTACCGGTGAATTCTGTCATGAATTTGAAGACAATTTTTCACTAATTCTTCCAAAAATCTTCCAAGAATTTGAAGGGGTGAAAGTTTCCAAACTTCTTTTATGATGCCTGGTTTATTTGCATAACAATGTTAGAACGGACATTAGATGCAAAATATGGAATATTATCCCTGATGAAAATATGTGTCAAAATTCTCAACAAAACAGAAGGAAAATGAATTCAACAACACATTGAATGTATCATACACATATATGAGTAAAGGGATTTATCCCTTGGTTTAAGATACTTCAAAATACTCAGATCAATAAAGGTGACATGCCACACTAATAGAATGAGAAATAAAACTCACATAATCATTTCAACAGGTGCAAAAAGAGCATTGTATACAATGCAACATCCTTTTAAGATACTCCCAACAAATTAAATTAACCATGTCAGTGGCACGATATCAAATACACACAAACACTGTGCGGAGAGAAGCGGAGCATTTCTGTTTTTATTGATTCTTAGAGAAAGGGTTTATATATGACATGCACAATGCCTCACATATCATCTAAGTTATAACAATGTTAATAATCTTTAGCTATTTATGTCCCCATGCTCCTGCAGTAAGCACAGGATGTGAAATGATCAAGGATTGTTTTAAAGTTCATCACGGAACTTCATTAAGTAGGCCATCTCTTATCCAGCTGGCTGTGCCTGTCTTAGGTTGTCCCCCTATGAGGATCTTATCCAGCATAGGCTCTCCAGCCATGCAATGAGCAGGCCATTTCTTATCCAGCCTGGATATGTGACATTCCTCACAGCTTGTTTATCAGTTCAGCCCATGGGCTTATCCTCTAGAGCCTTCAGACTGGAGCCTGCAAACCAAACATTCCTTGACAGAAAAATAGATGAACAAAATTTGATGTATATATGCAATGGAATCAATATATTTCATTCCTATCAAGAGTGTCCACGGTGTTCCTTTTTCTTCACAACCTCACCAAAATCTATTTCTTATCTTTTTGATGAGAACCTTCTGAAAATTGTGAGGTCTTGTCTAATTTTTGGTTTATGACTTTCCTAATGATTTATAACTATGAACATATTTACATGTGTCATTTAGCCAACGGTATGTTTTCTACAGATAATTGATTCAGATATATCTATTCACTTCCTATGGACTTTTTTTAATAGATTGGTTTTTGTCACTGTTGTGCGATAAGAGTTTGCCATATATTTGGATATTAACACTTAATTGAAAAATATCACTTTCAAATATATTCTCCCAATATGTTGGTTGACTTTTCATTTTATTGATCATTTCTTCTGCAGTGTAAATCTATTTAGAGTGATACAATCATAATTTGTTAGTTTTGCTTCTGCTTCCCTTGCCAGAGGAGACATGTAGAATCAATTTAAGTCCAATGTCAGAGTGTACTTCTTATATTTTACCCTAGGATTCTTTGTTTTCATGTTTTATGCTTTATGTACCCAGGAGTGGGATTGCTGTGTCATATGATAGGTCTATTTTTAATTATTTAAAGGAACTTCCATACTGTTTCCAAAGTTGATGCACCAATATTCATTCCCACCAACAGGGTTGGAGAGTCCCTTTTTCTCCACAACTTCCCCAGTGTTTATTATTTGTAGACATTTTGATGACAGCCCTTCTCACTAGTGTGAGTTAAAACATTATTAAATTTTTGTCTTGCATTTGTATAATGATTAGCTATGTGAGCATGTTTTTATGTTTCTGATTGTCATCTGTGTGTCTTCTTTAGGGAATTGTCTTCTGCTCATTTTCTGGCTCAGTTGTTTGTAGATTTTTGAAATGGAGTTATATGAACGATTTGTGTATTTTAGAAATTAGCCTCTTGTTGATTGCACTGTTTCCTAATGTTTTCTCCCATTTGGAAGTTCATATTTTCATTCTGTTTATTTTGCTATGTAGAAGGTTTTAAGTTTAATTAGGACCTATTTGTTTATTTTGCTTTTATTGTTTTCAGCTTGGGAGATTGACATAAGAAAATTTCGCTACAATTTATGTCTTGTTTTGCCTATGTTAGATTCCAGGAGTTTTATTGTGTCATGTATTAGATTCAGATATTTAAAACATTTTGAGCATATTTTTGTACAGTGTGAGGGAGTGTTCTAATTTCATTGATTTACATGTAGCTGTGTAGCTTTCTCAAAATCACTTGCTGAAAACTGTCTTATAGGCATTGTATATTTTTGTTTCCTTTGTCATAATTTATTTGACCATAGGTGTGATGTTTTATTTCTGCCTCTGTGTTCTGTTCCAGTGATATACACGTTTGTTCATTTTCCAGTATTGTGCTGTATTGATTACTTTTTTTGTAATAGAGTCTGATATCTGGGAGGGTTATGGGTTGTGACTCCAACTTTTTTCTATTTCCTCATTGTTTCTTTTGAAGTTCTGGTACTTTTGCTGTTCCATACAAATGTTAGGACTTTTCTAATTTCTGTGGAATATATCATGTATTTCGATATGAATCACTTTATATTTGAGGATATCATTGTTTTATGTATATTTTAACAATATTATTTCCTCTAAACTGAGACCTTGAGATTTCTTTCTATGTTTTGCATCATCTTCAAATTTATTTATCAGTGTCCTATTGATATTATTATCTTGGTTCATTCAAACCTATTAATAGGTTTTTCATTTTTGACCTGATATCATATGGACTTTTTAAAATTATGGAATATTTAATTGTTAGTGTAAAGAAATGTGACAGTTTTTGTATATAAATCATGAATCATGCTACTTTGCTAAGTGTCTTTATTAGTTTTATTTGTTTTGCGTTGGAGAATCTTTAGGGTTCTCTATATAGGTTATTATGTCATCTAAAATAATTACAGTTTTACTTCATTCAATCCAACTTGAATAAATTTATTTCTATTCCGATTGCTGTTGCAAGGACTTCCCATACTGTGTTTAATAGAAATGGTGAGTGTGGGCATCCTTGTCTTATTCCTTAATTTGGCTTTCAGTTATTCACATTTGCATATTATGTTGTCTGTGTGTCTGTTATTTATGACTTTAGTTATGTTGAGATATATTTCCTGAATCCTACTTTGGTAAGAGGTTTCTGTTGTTGTTGTTTCTGTTGTTTTTTGTTGTTGCTATTGTTGCTGCTTTTTCAATGAGGAAAAGTTGAAGTTTTTGAACTGTTTTTATGGATTTATTGGGATGACCACGTCACTTTCCCTTTTTCTGTTGTGAATGTGATGTATCAAACTGATTGATTTCATGTGTGTTCCACCTCTCTTATGATCCTGCAATGAATTAAAGTTGATCATGGTGTATAATTCATTTTAGGTATTGCTGGATTTAGCTTGCTAATAATATTTTTAAGAATTTTTACATCTATATCAATCAAAGATATTGGCTTGAAATTCACTTTGCCTGTACTTTGTTTGTTGGCTTTGCTATCAGGGTGATGAAAGCTTCATAGAATTAATTTGTGAGTTTCCCACATCTTCACTGTTTTTGAATAGTTTGAAGAGCATAAGTTCTGCTTTGAATTTTTGTACAGTTTTCCACGGGAGCTGTTTAAATCTGCACTAACTTTTAATGATTTTTTTAAATGCAGATTCTTTCATTCTTCTAGTAAACAGTTTGTTCAAATTATTTGTTTCTTCTTATCCCTGTCTCTTTCTAGACATTTGTCTATTTCTTCTAAGTTGTCCAGTTTATTGGCATGTAAGTGTTGACAAAATAATCCCTTTATTGTATATCTGTTGGAACAATTGTTATTTCTCCACATTTATTTCTGACTTTATTTCTTTGGAGCATCTCTTTTTTCTTCATGATGCACCTGGCTTGAGGTTTTTTGATTTTGCTTATCTTTAAAAGAAAACAAAAACAAAATTTTTGGTTTTACTACTCTTTTGCATAGTTGTATTTCTCTCTAATATATATTTACACCTGTAATATTTAGGTTCATGTATTTTTCTTTTTTAACATTTTTATTGACTTTTAATCATTTTGCAAAGTTGTCTCAAATTCCATTGTAGAGCACAATTATTTATTTACAATGAACATATATACATTTGTTGTCCCATTTCTTTCCTTGTGAGCTGCCGTAAGATCTTTTATATATTTCCCTGTCCTATACAGTACAATCCTGTTTATCAATCTTACAATTTTGAACTCCAAGCCTATCTATTCCCACACCACACCCACTTGGCAACCAAAACTTTGTATTCTCTGCCTGTAAGTCTATTTCTCTTTTGTATTTTGCGTTTTTTGTTTGGTTTGGTTTTGTTTTTAGATTCCACAAATGAGCATTCTCATATGGTATTTTTCTTTCTCTTTCTGGCTTACTTCACGTAGACTGATTTTCTCCAGGAGCACCCATGTTGCTGAAAATGGTGTTATGTTGTCAGTTTATAAGTCTGACTACTATTCCATTGTATAAATATACCACCTCTTCTTTATCTAGTCAACTTTCGATGGACATTTAGGGTATTTCCATGTCTTGGCTATTGTAAATAGTGCTGGCTATGAACATTGGTGTGCAGGTGTCATCCTGAATTAGGGTTTCTTGTGGATTTATGCCCAGGAGCGGGATTTGGGTTATATGATAAGTCTATTCCTAGGCTTTTAAGGAATCTCCATTCTGTTTTGCACAGTTGCTGCACCAAGCTGCATTGCCACCAGCAATGAAGGAAGGTACCCTGTTCTACAAAGCCTCTGCAGTATTTGTCATTTGTGGATTTTTCAGTGATGGCCATTCTGACTGGTGTGAGGTGATACCTCATTGCAGTTTTGATTTGCATTTCTTTGATAATAAGTGATATTGAGCATTTTCTGTTGTGCTTTTTGATCATTTGTTTGCCTTCCTTGGAGAATTGCTTGTTTAGGTCTTCTGCCCAATTTTGCATTGGGTTGTTTATTTTCTCTTCTTCAGTTGGATGAGCTGCTTATATAATCTGGAGATCAACTCTTTGACGGTTTCATATGCAAATTTTTTCCCATTCCGTAGGTTGTCTTTCTGTTTTACTTCCGGTTTCTTTACTGTGCAGAAGCTTGTAAGTTTCATGAGGTCTCATTTGTTTATTCTTGCTTTTATTTCTTCTATGAGAAAATTTTCGAGACTTTTGTCAGATAACGTTTTGCCTATATTTTCCTCTTGGTGGTTTATTGTATTTTGCCTTATGTTTAAGTCTTTGATCCATTCTGAGTTTATTTTTGTGCATGGTGTTCTAGCTTCATTGAATTATATGCTGCTGTCCAGTTTTCCAAATACCAGTTGCTGAAGAGACTATCTCTTTTCCATTGTAATTTCTTGCCTCCTTTGTCTAAGATTAATTCACCATTTTCGGTTTCATTTCTGGGCTCTCTATTCTGTGCCATTGGCCTATATGTATGTTTAACTACCAATACAGTGCTGTCATGTTGACTGTAGCTCTATAGTATTATCTGAATCATTAGCTTTAAGAAATGCCACTGATATCTGAACCTTAATCTTGTAACCTGCTATCTTGCTGAATTCTTTGATCAGCTGTAGTAAATTCATTCTGGATCTTGTAGGGTTTTCTATAAATAGTAACATATTATCTGCATATAGTTTGACATTTATCTCTTCCTTTTCAATTTTCATCCCTTTTACCTGTCTCTCTTGTTTGATTGCTGTGGCTAGGACTTCCAAGACTATCTTGAGGAGGAGTCGTGATAGTGTGCATCCATTTACTGTCCCAGATTTTAGTAGGAAGGATTTGACTTTCTCAACTTTGAATACTATGCTGGCTGTAGGTTTGATATCTATAGCTTTCATGATGCTGAGATATATTCCCTCTATGCCCACTTTGGTGAGAGTTCTTATCATACGTGGGTGTTGAATTTTATCAAATGCTTTTCCTGCATCTATTGAGATGATCATGTGGTTTTGGTTCTTTCTCTTGTGGATGTGCTGTATTACATTGATTTCCTTAAGTAAACCACCCCTGTGTCCCTGGCATGATCCCCACTTGGTCATGATACACAATATTTTTTTCTGTGTTCTTGGGTTGTATTTGCTACTATTTTGGTGAGGATTTTGGTGTCTGTGTTCATCAGTGATATTGGCCTATAATCCTCTTTTTTGATTGTTTCTTTGCCTGGTTGTGGTATCAGGGTGATTGTGGCCTTATAGAATGTCTTTGGGAGTATTCCTTCCTTTTCAATCTTCTGGAAAAATTTGAGAAGGACTGGTATGAGTTTTTTTGTTTGGTAGAATTCCGCTGTGAATCCATCCGCTGCTGGACTGTTATTTGTTGGGAGGTTTTATATTGCTATTTTGATTTCATTTCTTGTGCTCTGTTTGTTCAAGTGGTCAGTTTCATCTTCATTCTGTCTTGCTGGACAGTATGTTTCCAGAAACTTGTCCATCTCTTCTAGGTTATACAGTTTGATTCCATATACTCTTCAAAATATTCTCATATGATATACTATATTTCTATTTTTTGTTGTAATTTCTCCATTCTCCTTTCTTATTTTGCTAATTTGTGCTCTCTCTCTGTTCTTCTTTTTGAGTTTGGACAGAGGTTTGTCGATTTTACTTACTTTTTGGAAAAACCAGCTTTTGGATTTGTTGACTTTTTCCTATGGTGTTTTTAATCTCTATTTTATTTATTTCCTCCCCATTATTGATGATTTCATTCCTTGTGCTGCCTTTTAGGTTGTGTGTTCTTCTTTATCTAGTTCATTCTGCTGGTGGGTTAAATTGTTTATTTGTGGATGTCCATTTTTGAGGAACGCCTGTATCACTACAAACTCCCCTCTCAGCACTGCTTTTACTGTGTCCCATAAATTTTGTATGGTTTTGCTTTCATTTTCTTTTGCTTCAAGGTACTTTTTCATTTCAGCTTTGATATCTTCATTGACCCATTGGGTTTTTACTAACATATTGTTTAATCCCCATTTTTTCCTTTGTTCTCCTTTGTTTCTCTGTTGTTGATTTCTTACTTCATGGCATTGTGGTCAGTAAAGTTGCTTGAGGTAATTTCTATCTTCTTAAAATTGCTGAGATTTCTTTTGTGCCCAAGTACATCATGAATCCTGGAAAATGTTCCTCGTGTACTTGAAAAGAATTTATATCCTATTTTGGGGGTTGTAATGCTCTGAAAATATCCACCAAGTGTAAAATTTCTATTGTATTATTTAATTTTTCTGTTGCCTAATTAATTTTCTGTCTCGATGATCTATCTAGTGATGTTAATGCAGTGTTGAAATCTACAAATATGACTCCCCCTTTATATCTGTTAGTAATTATTTTATGTACTTAGGTGCTCCTTTATTTGGTGCATAAGTATTAATGATTGTGCTATCCTCATATTGTATTACTCTTTCAATCATTATAAAATGTCCTTCCTTTTCTTTCTTTATGGTCTTTGTTTTAAAGAAACTTTTGTCTGTAATCAGTAATGCAACAACTGTTTTTTGGCTTTTCCAAATTTATGTTGGATAACTACTGTATGAAATGACAGAAAACCAATATTAATAGAAGTTTTACACCATTAAATGCATACTTAATTTTTTTCTTTAAATTCTTGTTTTTGCTTTTGTTACTTACAGATCAAAATTTAAAATGAATGCTTTTTGTTATTTTTTCTTCTCCATGAAAGTCATTTTGATAATTAGTCCATTTATTACTGTGTTCCTTGATTTTAAGTTGTTTCTGCTTCTTCATTATCTTGATTACATTATCTTATACCGTGACACAAAAAACTGCTGTTACCCCTTTTATTCACTGATTGATAAGGCAGTGAATATAGTTAGCAGAAATTTTGTAAAAACTGAAGTGTCTCATGTATGTGGAAGAATTTAATTTTATTTTTCTTGAATCTATATCGTGACATTGATGTTGTCATTCAAAACTGCTTTAAGCATTGCTTTCTAAATTCTTACATTTATTCAACAAATATTGAATACATATAACACATCAGGATGTCCTTAGACAAAGGGATATAATGTTTAAAACAAAATATGCTTCCCTCCATGAAGCTTGTATTATAGCATTCTCTATCCTTCTGATTATGGTGTTTCTCTTGATTCTTTCTCAATCTATGTATTCATCTTTTTAACAAATATTTATGGTGTTCTTATGTGCTTGGCTTTGTTCTACATGTTTGGTACATAATGGTGAGATGATTACTATCTTCGTGTTTTTTAAATTAGAATGGGGAAATGAATATTATATAATAAAGGCAGACCTGAATACAAAATAATGAGATTTTAAGCACTAAGAAAGAGACAAATTCTCTGTAAGAAAACAATCAGGGTAGCAGATTCTTGTATAGAATATGTAGCCCAGTATTGTCCTTAAAAGAAGTAAATCAACCTGAGAGCTGAGTGAAGAGAAGGATATAGCCATGCCCAAGAATTCAAATTCATGTTTTTCTGATAGAATATCATCACATTTAAGTACTGAGATGGGTAAAAGTCACAGTCTTCAGTACACCAGAGTCCAGTGCAACTGAAATTCAGTGAATAAAAGGAGAGAAAGATATTAGAAGATGCTGGGTGGTGGCCATGATGTTGAAGATCAAGAAGGTGTTTTTTGGAAATATAATTATCAGGAATTGGTGGTATTTTTTATGTGAGGACTAAGGAATACAGAAGTATCAAGGATGACCCCTAAACCTGAGCTTAAGCAGCAAAACAGGGGACATAGTTTATGGAAGGAATGAGATGAGTTTGCAAAGTGTGTTAGAGACACCTTTTCTGGCACTAAAGCAGAGATGTCAGGTGGAAAGCTGAGTATAGGTCAAACTTCAGAGGAGGTGATCAGATTGAAGTTAGAGGTATAATGAGAGATGTCTTGGGCTGATAGTATAAGTCATAAAATCAGGCTCCCCAAAGAGTGTCTAGAGAAGTTACTTCCAGTATAGATTCAATAGTAAGGTTTGAGTAGAGGAATAAAATCTGGGAGCATGCACTAGGAAATGGAGATATGGAAAAAATAGAACAAAGCTTTGACTTCTAGGGGGTTAAGGTCAAGCTGAAGAGATAAACAAGTATCTGAATAGTTATATGATAAAGGTATGTACTAGCTTCTAAGGGAGCACAATGGAAGAAACATTTAACTCTACTGAGGGTAGTTCAGAGGAGAGTTACAGTAGGATAATATGGAGCAATTCTGAAAAATCTTCAAAATAAATAACAAGCTAATAGGAAACAGGCAAGAACATTCTGAGCAAAGATTTTGAGATTAAAAAAATTTAAAGCATTTGAACAATTGTAAATAGTTCAGCTTAATTACATGGTTATAGCTTGTTTCACAATACAAGATTTAGGTTAACCTTCACTGATGTACCTTTTCACCTTTATTTTACATTCCTGTAGTAATTAACAAATCATATTGCTTTTGCCCTCTCATTGTCTGTGTTAATATTTTCTCTCCTGATTTGTCTTTAATCTGTACAGTAAAAAGAGGGGCATAATTCCTTCTTATAAGCAAATGCTCATGCAGTTCTATGGAAACATCAGATGGTATACAAATGTATCATTTTCTAAACAACTGTATTCTTGTCCCTTTGTCCTTGGCAGAGATGGAGGTAAAACTTTTAATTAGTGTGAAAACCAAAATAACTGTATCCAAAATATTACAACATATAATTCTAGCCTATCTGTGATGCCCTGATGTAAGTAAAACAATTCAGTGATCTGAAATTAACCTGTAATTATAGTGTTGAAAATTAATCAGTACAATTTAGGTTTCATTAAATTCAAACACACTCAAAATTGAATCAATTTATTAAGCTTATTTATTTCCCAGGCCCCAACAGACACAATGATACCAACATATAACAAGTTCAGATATATAAACAGCTTCACTATTCCACTTACAGAAGTGAGACTACAACTTCCCAACTAGAATAATGTACACTCTAAACGCAAGTTAAAAGCAAGACAAGACACTCTAAATTGGAGATCTGCTTGCTGTTGGTGAGAATGCCTTGAAATATTGTTCTTGATCTATATGCAAAAGTATAGGGACACACACTTGTCAAAAGAGAATACAAAGTTCAATCTAACCAATCCATCTTGTGCAGATTTTCCCTTCATTCAGTGCAAGTTTAAAATGTATAAATTATTTTGATCAGAATTCATCAATAAAATCTTAACTCAAAAACAAATACAACAGTAGTGTCTTGTTCACACAATGCCTGTGTGTCTTTGAAAAAAGAAAACTACCTGGAAGCAATCCTCTCTGTACCTCTCTGCCAATTTTGATTAACAGATTCCCTCATCTTGACTTGGAGCAACTCTCTTAGAACCATAAATTGTGAAAATGAATTGCACATTAAAGGTTCTGGCTCCCGACGACCTTGAGTTTTCCAAATAATGTTTTTCAAGACATTTAACTAAATGCAACTATTGTGTAAGGAGATGGTAGTTGTCAATATGAACACTTCAATAGAGTAGAAGTAGTCATGTTGAATTTTTTGTATTCAATTATTCATTCTATGTTATATGATAACACATAATCTATCAATTATTTGTTAACTATCACAATTAAATTTGTCAGAATTTTTGGTAAAGCCACTACCAAAAACAGCAATGACTAAACATGCTTTTATAAGGATCAAGCAACCAATGCAGTTTAACACATGATCCATTAGAACCTCTCTTATCAAATCCTGGAGTTCTTTGACAGGTGGAAAAATGTAAATACTGTATACATTATAGAAGAGATCTTACAAAATTCTATCAATAAATATCCATAAAACTATTGCATGTCACTGTTAAAATTCAATTTCACTATTCTGTTGAAAAAATTCCATTGGTTACATATCTCATTTAAGTGTTGGAAAGAATACTCAGTGACTTCTAAGAAATGATGGACAATCTGAATTAAATAGCTAATTAACTTAAAATCAAAACTATAAGTTGCATATTTGATAAAAGTAATCTATATGTGTGCTTATCACACTAATATAATGTGGAATAAGATGGCTATAATTGTGGATGACTGGATCTACAGAGGTAGTAAAATGGTCCTGCTAGCTAGTAAATCTGATTATTAAATTCAGGAAGGAAGAAGAAAGTAGGGAAGAGAGGGAAAGAGGAAGATGAGAGGGAGTTAAAGAGAAAAAGAAGGTAAGGAAGGAACGATTTGTAGTCAAATTGTTACATGTCAGGCCCTAAAATAAATTCTTTCCTTAATTCTCCAACACTGGTTCTATTGTACCCAGAATTTATTTTAGCTTTTTTTTTCCCAAGGTGAAAACATCAAGGCTTAAGAATATTAAATAAACTTTCTGTGAACACATAAATAATGAAGGAAGAAACAGTACTTTAAACTATTGACTTTTTATTATATCTGGACAACAAAAGTTACTTAAACATAGACTGATTAAACAAATATTTACTACTATTTATTTTTATCATTTACCCACTTTCCTGTAACTATGATAATCACCAGCAAAAACTCAGGATGTAATGTCTCTTTATCTCACCATTGTAACAGTAGAAATAGAAAAAGTATTTCCTATACAAAACATTTGATTTTAAGATATTTTTTACTCAGCATGCTGAAGATAAATTCAATTAATGGTAGTTAAAATTAATCAGCAAGAAATTGAATGGGACAAAGGGCCTAATTGTTCCTTAAAATATTTATTTCACAGTCTGTTCTACATGTCATTTTTTATGACGTCTTGTTGGGATATCTCTTAATAATAAAAATAGTTACTTTTTTGAGATACACTTTTGAAAGGTTGTGATAATATAATACAAATAGAATTATTCCTGTTTTACTAAACTTGCATAAATGCAAATTCTGAAACACAAGCATAAGGTCAGCTTTGTTTCTCAGTACAAAATTAAACTATACTAAATTAAACTATGCTAAAGGGAAGTGCTTGGCTAAGGGAGTTTGGCCATCTAAATAAATGACCATCATTTATGCAGTTTGCTCATTCCCCTGCAATGATTTTGCATGTTAAATAAAAATTGATATGAGTGAAAGGATATGGAATCTCTACCAACAAATTAGAAAGAAAAAATAACACACTAACTTAAAATATACTTCAGCTACCTGTCATGAGCAAATTTTGAAAAGCCTTAATGGAAAAAAGTGCAGTACTTGGCAATATCAGTACTTGCTTCTATAGATGATTCAGCTTATTTGAGTCTTAAAAAGGACATAGACATATTTGTATCTTCATATCTGAATGTTATGTGGTTTTCCTGTGGGAAAAGGTGAATTATTTCCATTTAATAACTTAGAAACAAAAGATAGGATATTTCCATATTAAATTTTAGATGTTGGTATTTAAAATAGCACCTTTGGCCATAGCTTGACCTCATATTTTGTTTCTCCTTATTTTATATTAATCTTAAATCATCATTTGCAAAATTTTGTGCATGGTATTTCTTGTGAATAATTAAAATGGGTCAAACCAAGGAATTGTATTTGACTTCTTTAGGGCAGAAAATGGGGAGAAAAAGTTAAGAAATTCTACCGTTTTACTAGAGATTGCTCTGCAAGGCTGACTGCAGGGGACTTTCAACTGCTTACCCATGCAAGGGTTTATCAGTAAACTGACAATTTCAACTGTCTGTATTTACAAGTTCCTGCTGTTCAACGTCAATAAACTCACCGACTGAATTCACGCATTTCAGCCACACAGCCAAGCACTGACTTCAACTGCAAGGAATGCCTTTGAAAAATTGAGATCAAAGATTGAAAACTTGCACTTTTAAGTGTAGATCCATTCACATTCTTTAAGACTCTTTAGGGAAGCTCAGCAGTGGACAGTCATATAACTGCTATGCACTTACACTTGGTGTTATTTGTTAAGAAAATGTATGGCAATTAGAAACCAGAAAAGGGATTGACAAGATGACAGACTAGAAGGACACATGGCCCACCCTGTCTCATGAACACACCAAAAATTATATACAAATACAGAACAATTCACACAGAATAACTCCTGAAATTTGATATAATTTCTATTACTTTGGAAATACAAGGAAAGCCCCACAAAACCAGGTAGAGGAAAAAAGAAGAAAGAAAAAGGAAATTGGTGCATGATATTCTTCACAGAAAGAGATCAGCATAGAAAGAAATGTGCCCTCACCCTGGGAAGCTTCCTCACCAGCAAGGAGATCCACAGGGACAGAACAGGAGCTTCAGAGGTTCAGAGGAGGCAGCAGCAGCTGCTTAGCAGAAAGAACTAAGAGAAACCAGCAGTGAGAGTCACTTTGAATCCTAGCCTAAGATGCATGCCAGTGGGGACAGGCTGGGCTGGGCTGCTGGAACTCAGGCTTACACGGATGAGCCTGGGGAGAGGACTGGGGTTGACTGCACACAGGCAGCCTCAGGAGCCTGGAGTGTGGTGCGGGCTGTGGCTAGAAGAGAGTGCAAATCAATCTGGGTCCCTCCATAGAAAGCACCATTGCATGTGGGATGAGGGGTGCATTGCAACCTTCATAGATGCCATCTCTACTAGTGCACAGAGTGTTGCTTTGCACCAATGTTGATGAGCATTCTTGTGAGAAGAGAGGCGGGGTTCAGTCACAGCCATCTTCTCAGCATGCTCTGGAGCGGTACAACTGCTGGTGCTCGTCTTCTGGGCAGAGGAGGGGCTGAAACATGAACCATTACTCAGGGGCCCTGCAACATCACAGGCAAGACTGTCATTCCAGTCCCAGGCAGAGGTGGTGGATTTGCTCTCCTGGTGCCTTTGTGGAACTGTGCCTGTAAGACAAATGAGTGGAGATTTGGTGCACATTGGGGATGTGTTTGGCATCAACCGTAGGTCTGTGTACCCTGCTTTTGATATGTGGTTACCCTGTTTTTTAATTATGTTAGCCCATTAGTATATCTATTTGCTTTAGAGTGGTAGTCATAAAGGCTCTAACACATCCTCTGAAGAATGCAAAGAAAATTTACATTTGGTTTCACTGGGGAATTCTACCAAACATACAAAGAAGAACTCCTATTGATCCTTCGCAAACTCTTCCAAAAGATTGAAGAGGAGGGAATAATACCAAACTCATTCTACAAAGACACCATCACCCCAATATCAAAACCACGTAAATATACTACCAAAAAAGAAAATTATAGGCCAATATCATTGATGAACATAGATGCAAAAATCCCTCACAAAATATTAGCAGACTCCAACGACACATAAATAGATCATATACAATGATCAAGTTGGATTCATCACAGGGATTGTTCAATATACACAAATCAAACAATGTGATACACCACATCAACGAAAGAAAGGACAAAAATCACATGATCATCTCAATATATGCAAAAAAAGCATTTGATAAAATTCAAAAATCATTTAAGATAAAAATTCTTACCTAAGTGGTCATAGAAGGAACATATCTCAACATAATGAAAGCTATTTATAACAAACCCACAGCCAGCATAATACTCAACAGTGAAAAGGTGAAAACCTTCCCTCTAAAATCTGGAACAAGACAAAGATGCCCATTCTCATAACTTTTATTCAACAGAGTAGTGGAAGTACTGGCCACAGCAATTAGACAAGAAAAAGAAATAAAAGGAATCTAAATACAAAGAGAAGAAGTAAAATTGTCACTAAATGTGGATTACATGATACAACATATAGAAAACCTTAAAGGCTCTACACTAAAACTAATAAAGCTGATAAAAAATTTGGCAAGGTAGCAGGATACAAGATTAACATAGACAAGTCAGTTGCATTTCTTCACACTAACAATGAAATATCAGAAAAGGAAAATAAAGAAACAATCTCTTTTAAAATCTCATCCAATTAAAAAAAAATTCTTAGGAATAAATCTGACCAAGGAGGGGAATGATTTTTATCAGGAGAACTAGAAAACATTAATTAAGGGAATTAAAGATAACTCAAAGAAATAGAAAGATATCCCATGTTCTTGGATTGGAGGAATTAATATTGTTAAAATGGTCACACTACCAAAAGCAATCATTAAAACGTCCATGAATGATAAACGCAAGAGAGAGTGTGGAGAAAAGGGAGCCTTCACACACTGCTGGTGAGAATGTAGTTTGGTACAGCTATTATGGAAAACAGTATGGAGATTCCTTAACAAAAACTAAAAATAAAGTTACAATATTATACAGCAATCCCACTCCTGGGCATATATCTGGAGATAACCCTAATTCAAAAAGATACATGCACCCCAGTGTTCATAGCAGCACTATATATAGGTAGCCAAGACATGGAAGAAGCCTAAGTGTCCATTGACAGATGGCTGGATAAAGAAACTGTGGAATATTTATAGAATGGAAAACTACTCAGCCATAAAAAGAATAAAAGAATGTCATTTGCAGCAATATGGATGGACCTGGAGGTTATCATTCTAAGTGAAGTAAGCCAGAAAGAAAAAAAAAAATTAAATGTGATATCACTCATATGTGGAATCTAAAATAAATTAAAAATAAAGACACAAATGAACTTCTTTACAAAGCAGAAATGGACTCACAGACATAGAAAGTAAACTTATGGTTACTAAGGTGAAAGGAGGTGGGAATGAATAAATTAGGAGTTTGTAGATATATGTACTATTATATATATAATAGATAAGCAACAAGCTTCTTCTCTATAGCACAGGGAAGTATATTCAGTATTTTGCAGCAACCTAAAATGAAAAATAATTTGAAAACAAATATATGTATGAATATATATATGACAGAAACATTATGCTGTGCACCAGAAATTGACACAACTTTGTAAACTGACTTTACTTCAGTTGAAAGAAAGAAAGAAAGAAAGAAAGAAAGAAAGAAAGAAAGAAAGAAAGAAAGAAAGAAAGAAAGAAACTAAAAAAATTTAAAAGGGAAAAAGAAGGCCAACAAAAATAATAAACAAAAAGAGGAAAATTGGATTGGATTTTTTCAAAGTACTCTTTAGCTTATTATTTATAATTTAGTCAGTCCTCTATTTAACCATATATCAGTTGGTTATTGACCCTGACCGTCACTGACCTACTTTCTCTCTCTGTCGTCCTACTTATTCCAAACATTTCATATAAATGGAATCCAATATATGGCCTTTTGTGTATGACTCCTTTCACTTAGCATAATCAGAACTTCATTCTTTTTATGGCCAAATAATGTTGTATTGTATGGATATACCACATTTTATTTACCCAATTTCTTATTGATAGACTTTGGCTTGTTTTCTTTTTGGGGCTATCATGCATACTGATGCTGTGAATATTTGTGTACAAATTTTTGAACGTATTTTTAAAATTTTCTTGGGCATAACAGTGGAGTTGCTGGATCATATGATAATTCTTTCTTTAACTTTTTGAAGAACCAGCTGCCTTACAAATTGGCTTCACTATTTTACATCCCCTCGACTCAAAGCAATGTATGATGTTTCCAATTTTTTCACATTCTTTCCTGTTATTGCTTATCTTTTATTTTTTAATGATAGCCATCCTGGTAGGTGTGAAGTGGTACCTAAAATTGTATTAACTTTCTTAGCATTTACAAACTAAGTGATATATGGGTAGATATGAAACTAGATTCATAGGGACATAATTAGATACATGATAGAAGAAGGTATACAGGAATATCTCAAAGATATTGCGTGTTCAATTCCAGACAACTACAATAAAGCACATATCACAGTAAAATGAGCCACATAATTTTTTTGGTTTCCAAGTGCATATAAAATTTATGTTATACTACACTGTAGTCTATTTAGCTTGCAATAGTATTATATCTAAAAAACAATACACATATCTTAATTAAAAATACTTTAAAATCTGTTAACCATCATCTGAGACTTCAGTGAATCATAATTTTTTTACTGGTGGAGTGTCTTGCCTCGATGCTGGCAGATCAGGCTAGCAGTTGCTGAAAGTTGAGATGTCTGGCAATTTCTTAAAATAACAATAAATAATAATTGATAGTGAAATATTGATTGATTCCTCTTTCACTTGAACACTTAGAGGCCACTGTAGGTTTATCAACACATCTAATTTAAATATTATTGTGTCTCAGGGAATAGTGAGGCCCAAGAAAAGAAAGAGAGAGGGGGGAACAGTCAAGTCAATGGAGCAGTCAGAACACACACATCATCTGTGAATCTGGTTTTCATCTCATGTGGGTGGGGTTCATGGCACCCTGAAACAATTACAATAGTACCATCAAAGACCACAGGTCACCATAACAAATATAATAACAATGAAATAGTTTTAAATACTGGTAAAATTACCAAAGTGTGACAGAGAGATACAATGTGGAAAAATGTCAGTGATAGACTTCCAGAGACCAGGTTGCCACAAACTTTCAACTTGTAAGGAAAAATCTCAGTATCTGCAAAGTACCGTTAAGTGAAGCACAATAAAATAAGATATACCTGTATATAGAAACTTCCAAACAAATTATGTAAATTCATGTTTTTTTCTGAGAAAAAGCATAGTCACAAGGTCAGATACTCTTTTGTGAGAGGAATGACACTTTTGGAGTCACCGGCATTGACTGCGTTTTGAAGGATGAACACTATTCACACAGAGTGTGAAGAGAGAGAAAACTCTTCAAATAGAATATTTAAAGTAACATTTTGGGAAGGCAAAGTGTACAGGGTATCATTGTGAAACACTGGGTAGATCTACTTTGCTTCAGCAGTTTTACATTTGAAGAAAATAAACCTGGAAAAACATATAGCCATTACAACTAAAATAAGGCAACATAAATAATTAGAGTAATTACATACTTTCAATATTTTGAAACAATGCAAGATGATGATATGTTTAAGTGGCATCATGAGTGAAACATCATAATTAACATGACTGTGCACTGAAATTTTCATAAGAGTTTCAGAAAGGGATAGTATTTGGATGGACATAGACACATCCCAGGTTGGTCCAATAGCGGAAGGAACTATTGAGAATTAGATAAGAGATGGACAAAGCTGTGCCTGCTATTCATTTCTCCCCACAAGCCTTGTGCTGTAACATGATATCCTACTGAGGGACCCTAGAGCTAAGGTTGCTTCTGATCTCCATGTATTTCTATTCTTTTGAACCCAATTTGGCTACTAGTTACATTATGTTTATAAAAACAAAGTGTTTTATGTGAGGAAATTAATTAGCTATGTCAGCACTGGACTGCACCCTGCAGGTCTACAAGCCCTGTATTTGCCCAGCTTCAAGACCTGACAAAAAGCCCAGAGTCAGCAACAGAGATAATCAATAGTTTAATGATTAGGGTGATCTTGCACATCTGAAGCAAAGTCCTGGAGCAAAATCCTGCCATGTGTGGGAGTTGGAGGGCAGGACATGATGGCAGTCTTTGCTCCTGTTAGGGAAGAAAAGGTTACCAGTTATAGGGGAGTTGATGTCAGGTTGGCTCATTGGTTACCAGGGTAATCAGCAGAGGGTCATGGCTCTTACCACCCCTATGATAAGCATAGTGGTGAGTTCCGCTCTAAATCTAGAACAGTCATTAGCTGGGGCCTGGGGCAAATATGAAGGAAAAAGATCAGTCATGTGAGTTGTGTGTAGGTGAAGCAGGCACCAGTCAAGCAGGAGATGTATAGAGAGCAGCCATCTTGAGTTGCCTGACCATACAACCATCATCAGAGGTACATGTTATTTATTGACTGAAAATAAAGAATCATGGAGTAGTGACATCAGAATTCCCATGCTCTCTTAAGGTTATAATTGCTTGTTCTCACTGTATGGGCAGAACCCTTGCCCCCAAGTTTCTGTTGAAACTCATGTTTCAGGGAAGTGTCTTCCAGAATAATGTTCCTTGTATACAGGATATGGAACTGCAAATTAAGAGAATGGTTAGGATATTAGAAAACTAGACAAAATGATGACAAAGGGATGGCTATCCATTCAGAGGAGAACATGAGAAAAGAGAGGGGAGAATGGCAATCTGATAGTGGACACTTAACCAACGTCAGAAAACAAACTTTGGGAGGACATTTTACTTTTCAATAGTAGGAGATTACCAATAAGGAAATCATAAAGTTGGCTTGGAATGTGTGCCATCATCCTAAATAGTCTTAAGACATGTGATGTGATATGTCGAGTTCTCTGGTGAGTGGAATGATTAAGCTGTAATGACAGCTCCACAGGGCACAATGTCAGGAACCAGTCCTGTTGCTTTTCTGTTAAGGAGGGCAGTAGGGTGGAGGTGGGATTCCATTTTCAAGTTCTTTCAATATGCTGGTCCTCAAGCCAGCGCATATGTATCCGGGGCAGCTGAAAAGAAGAAGGATGAAGAAGGGCATTGAAACCCTTTAAAATTGTACTCAAAGAACAAGTAACACTTACTTTTATATGTGGCTGACTACAATTTAGTCACTAAATCTAGCTACAAGTCATGCTGGGAAATGTTCCCAGATAAGAACAACTATCATTTCTACCCAGGAAAGGAGCAGCAGACATTGAATGATAGAAAACTGGCAGTCTGGCCCACAACTCCTTTAACAAAGAATCAGTGTAAATCCTCTTATAAGCCTGTAGTTTTATGACTCTCAACCCTTGTCTCACAGAAAAGAAAAGTGAGTTTCAGAATCAAGAGTAAGCATTTGTGTCCTGCCTTCCTCTGCTCTAACGTCACTTGCTCTCAGTAAGTCAGCTGCTCATTCAGAGGAGAAACTATCAGATGCCAAAAGCAAAATTGATCTATTGTGAAAGAGATGAACTGTGTTCTAAAGAAACTTTAGACACTTCTCAGTCCTCGACACTGAAGGCCTTCAGGATGTTATGAGATTGTTATAATTATTTTTGGTTCCTTTAAGCCTGTGCTTAGAGCATGGGACAGGTAGTTGTATTTTATTTTAAATATATTTGGATGATACTATTCATTGAGTAAATTTTGATCGGACTTAATGCATATGAAGATCTGTGTTAGTCCTGATAATTACTTTAGGAGAGAACAAAATATACATAAAATTGTGATGTGTTACAGACCCCCAGGCACCCATAGTACAATGAGAAGATGACAAGTATTTCAACAACCAACATGAACAGCTTTACCACACATACACATGCCACATATAGAATATGTTATGTTATACATGCTATAACATGTATGCTACATATTATATTATACTATAATGTATTATACTATACACTTTACTGTAGAGGTGAGTAATACATTCTTCCCATTTTCCAGGAGATAAATCCTTAGTAATTTGCATTCAAAGGGAAAGTAGAAGAAGAAATGTTTCCACTTGTTTCGGGAAAGAGACAACATGTAAATATACTCAATCAATAAGGCAAATGAGTTTAGGGTACTTCTTTTTTTATGTGTTCCTCAATACATGTACTTTCTTGTAGAAGTGTACTTGAGCATTTTGATCACTAACATGAACACATCATGAAGATGCTGGGTGAAGATGAGTGTTTCAATAGGAAACTCCATAGCATACTCAACTGGAGAATTCTGCCACTGGCTAGAATGACAGATTCAGTGTAAATGTCTAAGTACAGCACTAAGACGATTTAAGTTTCCCTTTTGTATGTGAAACACTGAGGTCATGCTCCTTACATGCAGCTTGCTTGCGGGGTAATTGGAGTAGGTGATCAGGGCAATCACACTACCTGTGGATGGCTGGAGGGGATGGTGGGCACAGAATGCTCTGGAATATGACACGATAGATTTCTTCTCCTCTTACAATGTGCACCCCCCCAAAAATAAGCTACTTTTTAGTATTTTTATATACATAAACATATATATAATATTATTATATATAGATATATATTATATATCTCCTTATTTAGTTTAATTCAATTAAACTTTTGGATAAATTATGCAGTCTTATAGTCTGTCAGACAACCTGATGTTACAGGTAAATAGAATATAAATTTAACACACTTTAATTCACTGTATAGAAAAAAGCACTTTAAGATGAGAAAAGTCACAATTTCAAAATTTTCATATCAATCTTTAAAGGGCACTATCTGCTTTATTTTGGGGAAGCAAACATCGAGGGCTTTTGTGATTGAAACAACATTGTGGTTTACCATTTTCTCAATGGCATCATAGTCATTACTCACATCTAATTTAATCAATCCATCTTATTAGTGTTTTCTGATTTTACAAAAGATATAAAATTACATTTTATTGAATTATAAATGTGAGTATAATAGCTATTAATATTTCCTGTGGGTTGATGTCCATGCACCAGAATGCAATTGTACTATTTTATTAAATTCAAAAATATTTCTGTTTTGCTGCCCATTTGGTTTGCACATTCTGTGTCTTGAGTGATGTTCACAAAGTTTTCTTAAGATTTGTTTCTGCCATTGCCACAATACAACACATTTTTATAGTAATACATTCCTTTAGTATTTTAAGACAAAATGTTGTACTATTTTGGAAAGATGGTTATGTTTCTAACAATCCTTCTTATGCTCTGGCAATCAGAGGAAGTCAAATTCTCCATTTTCTAAATGTTTATTAAAGCTTTATAGCTAGACAGAATAAAATGATGCTGAGAATATAAAAATATTATACACATATAATATTTTGATAAAAGTGCATTTAGACAACATTATAATATTTAATTTTCATAACATTCTGGTACAGGAATGCTATTATCTACAATTGAAGAGAAGTGAGTCCGAGAGAGGTCAGTAAACATGTTCAAAGTTGCACAGTTTAGATTTCAGATCCAGAACCACACAGTGAATCTTGTGACTCAAAATCTCTTACTCATTCTGCTAGACCATGCTACTTCCAGAAATAGATCCAGGCAGTCCAGGTCTATCTCCACAGAATACTTTCTCAAAAGAAATTTCAAGGTAGGCCAAATTAAATAAAAAAATGAACATCTAACTTTTTCTCATATTTAATTCAAGATCAATCTCCCTCTTCTAACCGTGTCTTTATATTTGACCTTCACTTCAAATCCAAGTGCCTTTTTAAATGAGTTTAAATTTATTGTCTCTAGTTTATGTTTTAAATTAAGTAAATGATTTTCAACATCAGCCTCTACCACCAATTAAAATTGGTTAGTAAAAATGACTTTCCTTGTGATCATATTTTTGAAATTTTGTTTTGATGGGGGAGGTATTTATTTATTTGTTTATCTATCTATCTATTTATCATTTGTTTGTTTGTTTGTGTCTTTAAATGAAGATACTGGAAATTGAACCCAGGATCCTGTGTATACTGAGCATGCACTCTACCATTGAGCAAGAATTTTGTTATAGAATGAACTGTGTCCCTGTATAATTTGTATGTGAAGTCTAAAATTTGGCTGCCTCAGAATGTGACCTTATATGGAATAGAGCTGTTGAAGGTGTGATTAGTGAAGATGAAATCATGCTGGACTAGTGTGGGCCTCTAACCTAATATGACCGGAGTCCCTGTGATAAGGGAATATTAGAGCATGGATACACATGGACACAGGGACAATGCCACGTGAAAATGAAGGTAAGAGATTGGGGCAATGCTTCTTCACACCAAGGAATTCTCAGGACTGCCAGAAAACCACCAGAAACTAGGGGAGAAACCCTAGAAGGAATCAGCCCCACTAAAACCTGGATCTCAGACTTTTAGTATCCTAATCAATAAATTGCTGCTTAAGCCACGTAGTTTGTGGTATTTTGCAGGCCTCATCGGTTAATATATAGCCTTTTCTTTTCTTTATCAAATCCACTATTCTTTCCAGGCTTTTTCATCTTTATTATGATTCTTTAAGGGTCTCTAAAAAATTTGAATTTACCATCCCCTATAATGCCTAAAATGCTGGTCTTCTTGAGGATCGTCCTTTATATACAGTTTTAGAATAATATCAAAATCTGTGGTTTAAACTAGTACTCATTTATATACCGAAATTGCATATGCCTTCTAAAATCAGGCACAGATTACCCAACATATCTTAAACTGAATTCACTACACTTGGTGCATTTCCCTATCTTCTTGTCTCTTCCCCACTCTCTCTATTGTTGTAAGTCACTCCTTTGACTCAGTTACTCCAGCAAGAATCTTGAATGAAGGTCAATCTATATTTGTCAACTTCATGTCCTAATTTTAAATAGTACATAAGCCCATCAATTC
Source organism: Vicugna pacos (assembly GCF_048564905.1). Taxonomy (NCBI): domain Eukaryota; kingdom Metazoa; phylum Chordata; class Mammalia; order Artiodactyla; family Camelidae; genus Vicugna; species Vicugna pacos. The sequence continues at coordinate 1,933,149 of NW_027328871.1, forward strand.
TATCTCCTTAAAAATTCTTCAATAAATCCAGCTTTTTATAACACTTTACATTCTCTCCTGGTCAACTACAGTACTTTCCTACCTAGCATTTCTGACTTCTGCCTTATGTACTTCCCCCAATTCATTGCTTGAAAGTTGTTCTGTTTAAAGACCCATTCTGTTCTGAAAGATATAACAGAGTGTATTGTGACTTTTTAATTTTATTTTTCATTTAACTCAGGAATAATTGACAAATAAATTGAAATTGTGATTCTTAATACACATTAATGAGAATAACAGTTTTTAGATGCAGTTCATTTATGCAAAACATCTATCTATTTTTAGCATCTAGGTTTCTTTAATCTTAATGCATTTTGATTTCCATTTTTTGTAATGATGAAACATTGCAGATTTAAATAAATTTACATCAGTGTTTTTATTATCTCTTAATTTTAAAACACCATAATCAAAGCCTGTTTTTCCCTGTCTACTTCACCTTCAAACCTCCTTCCCCTCCCCAAACACATGCATACACACACAAACACACACACACACACACACACACACAATGTCAACACTCTCTCTTTTTTTCTCTTTTGTGTCAGCAACATGCCATGGATATAGCAAACATATTTCTTGGTTGGTCTTTTTGTAAGTCTAAATGAGGTTCTTGTGCATCTGTAGGTGATTAAAAGGGAATTTTTTATTTCATATAAAAGTGGTAAAATGCTTTGGAAAGTCTTTTAAAATAGCATTTCTAAACTTGAAGTGGAATTTTGACATTTTGGCATTTAGCATTTTAAGTTTTATCCATTTATTAAGCAATTTTATGTGTTTTTGTCACCTGGCCTTTTCTGTCTTATTCATATATTTCCAGATGGTACAAATTTCTTCCCCAAAGAAAGTTCATAATGGCAAGAATGTTAGTTATATTCTTTATTTTATGTTCTGTAAGGTTTTATTGATCCATACAATTCTAATAGCATTTTTTTTCTGTTTTGGTGGAAATGGGAGAATAAAAAATCATTTGTATCATTATCAGTCAAATACTACTTTCTTTCAATAATGAAATATTTTAAGTAAGCTTATCTAATAACAGTTTCTCTTTTTAATTTTTTCTTGTTCATTTCCCCCCATGAATATCCCTAATTTTTAGCACAGTAAGCAAAATTTCCTTGGGTGACTAGTTCTTAGAAATTGGAAAATGCATTTGCTCAGGCAATAAGCACTTTACTATATCAACATATTTCTGCCATGCTTATAAAGTCATTAAGCTTGCACCTTTGGGAAGATTTTCATTAATTACAAAATGTCAATTAATCGATGGAGTAAAATGAGCAAAGGTAACATGGAACAGATTTAGCAATATACAAAAGAGTTGGATATCTTCAGTCTATGCTTGATAGAAAGTTCTAATTTCCCTATCTTGAGAACAAAGGACACTGGACTTAGACATCTGTTTCCAATTTTGCTGTTAAGGAGATTTGGGCCCAGGAAGGTCACTTAACTGATGGACATCTCTTTTCTCATAAATGAAAGGACAGGACCAGAGTACGTAATTTCTAAAATTCTTTTCAACGCTAATATTTTTTTTTGTCAAAATCTATCAGCCTCAGTGATACATGTTGTCAAAGACTAGAGATATAGAGAATGATGATGATGATAATGATGATTTTGATAATGTTTAATATTATTGAGTGCTATATGCCTGCATTTGATCCCCTAATTGTTCTAATAGTGGAATATTACTGCCTTCCATTTTATTAGTGAGAAAATTGAGGAACAGATAATTTAACAGATAATATACCCAATACCATAAAGCCCTATGCCAAAGTCAAATATTTCAAATATTAAGCTTTATGGAAAAATTATTATCAGTGTTCATTAGTATCCTTTCTGTGCATAAGCAAGACTATGTTATTTATCCACTTGAAGATAATTGAGGTCATGTAATTAGCTTTGTCCAATGGCCATGAGTCAAATTTACATGTATAAGTTTTGGCACAAAGCATGGAAAACCCAGCAATGGCTCTGCAGGTGCCTCTTTTTCTGAGATGCCCATGAGGAGGCAGTAAGCTCCATATGATGTTGCTTCAAGATGGTGGTACTTTCCTTGTTCTGAATCACTGAGTTTCTGGTTGTGGAACAGTTCATCTCGCTTCTTATCTGGATACAGACTTTGCTTGAGTAAATTCTAAATCTTTGTTGTTTAATCCACTGAAATTTGGAGATATATATATGTGTGTGTGCACACACACACATACATACACACACACACACATATGAGGATATCTAGCCTATATACAAAATCAGGACATTTTTATTCACAATGAAATTTAAGAGCATGAAGCTTTGAAAATTTTCCATGTTATCAATTATACCAGTATTTTCTGATATAACCAGCCACCTGGCAGTTAGCATTGGGTACCATGAAAACATTCTTAAGCATGAATTATTCTCTCCTGCTAGATTATCTCCTTTTTTCTCACTTCTTTCTCTCTTGAAACCTCTTATTCTTGCTTCCAAATTCTTTTTGAGTAAATACATACCCTAACAAAACCTCTTTTTTTTTTTGGAAATATTTTTTCTTTCAAGATTGAGAAATAGTAAGAAATATTTGATTTTCAATACTGACATTTAATAACAGTGTGATCTCATCAAAGTTATGTCTCAGTCATATTCAATCTGAAAATGAAAACAAATATGAGTATTATGTAAAAAAGGGTTAGATATGTGATAGCACTTCCCCAAATTGTGTGTATTGCTGGGGTCATAAATTTCTAAAAGGGAGAATTGGAGGATCAGAGAAAAGACAATATCCAACCCTTTGAAATAAAGCAGTTTGGGCTGCCCAAGTGGGTCTGGAAAGGTGGAAAAGATTATGGAAAGCTGCTGTCTCCAATTATCTGTTGGGTCTCAGTGGCTCTTGGTCAGCAAGAGTTTCATTTGGGAAGATGATGTGGGTATGGAGCGAAAGACAGCAAGAACTAGCTAGAATCCACATGTATCTGTTTGTTTGTTACTCGTACCTCTAAAATAACAGATTTCAGATGAGCTGCTTTATTTTCCCCTTCCAAAATTTGTAAAAAGAATTTCTTATTTGGGCCAGTTAACAAAGTATCATACAGGATAGGGGATTCTTGTAAACTATTGTAGCTTAGCCAAGATGACAGTGCAAAAAATTGCTGCAAGTCAATTAATTTTCCTATACTTTAATTTCTTTATTTCTAAAATGTTTGATTTTGCTTCAGCAACTCAGTGTCATAGTTGTTGGAATCACATGTGAATATACACTGAAAATTAGGATAGTGATAAAAATTATTGTTGTTTCCAAAGTAATTGTGACAACATATTTTAAAACGATTTGCCTAAACACATCAATCTGTGAAAATAAATATTTAATACATTTTAAAAATAGAAGCCTCTTGAAACAGTGTGGGCTTAACTTGTCTTGTGTATATCTGCTTGTTCTATAGTCTATGATTGTAGATTTCAAATTTTTACAGTGCAGGGCACAAAATTTACATAAAAAATTCAATAATCATTTGTTGACTAAATCCTTACTTGTAACTTCTAAGATAATATATTAATAATTTAATATTCATGACACATACAAAGAGGTGGATAGCTTACAAATTCTATTACATGGAATTCTGAAGTTCATGTACTACCAAGAAAAATATAAATATAGATTTGAATCTTATGTAACTGCTGCTCTGATAAAATTAGTTGGAAGAAAATTCAGTGCTTTGAATTTTAAATAGTTATTATTTTTTAAAGTTATTTACTTCAATTTTAGCTAGTGAACAGTGGAAACCAGCACACATTTAAGCCAGTAATTTCTACTTCTAGCCAGAAACACATAGGAACTGTGTATAAATAAATGCAAATGCCATTAATATATAGATTTCTAAAGTTCTACTATATTTTTCTTGGAAATGAAGAGAAATTTCAAAATTATCTTTCTTAATCCTATCATTTGATAGATAAAATAGAAAATTACCCAGATAAAATAAGAAAAATTATATAGATCGTAAATAAACTTTTTGTATAATTTACTGAACTTTTCATGTGCCTGTTTTATTTTATTATTGTTTTTTGTAATACAACTGACTACTTACACCAACCACTGTGGTATATATTTTACCAATTGTGCACATATTTCTATGATTCATTCATACAAATGTTGATTATGGTGTGTTCCAATTTCATTTGGGTTTACAAACCTTATCATAACTAAGACAACTGAGGAATTAGAAATTCATTTTAAACAAAAATCAAAGGAGACTTTGCAAGAGACTATCCCAATCAAACCTATGGCCCTATTGCAGAAAACAGATTTTAAACAAATCTGGGCTAGGCCTTGTTATGTACACGGTATATAGACTGAGGTTCAAACCACAGTGCCTGATGTTGGGAGTATGTGGTCTTATTAAGATAGTGAAAGACATGTAGTCAGTAGTTACAAAGCAGTGCAAGTGTTTGACAATGACTATTTCATAGGAGAGGCAGTGAAGAATTAATTTCTGTGTTTTCATCAGAGACATAGAGTTCAAAACAATGACTTTGGTCCTAAACTAAGGAGATTTTATACTACAATAAATAGTAGTAAGGAGGGCGTGTGGATATATTGTGTTGTGTATGTGGGGGCACACACACACATGCCTGTTGTGGGCAAAGATAATGTGTTATTTGCAGGGTTAGCTCATTTAGCCAATACTAAAAAATAAGGGGGGGGACAATAGATCCCAAGTGACTTTGTGATTTTTACTTCTAATATTATAAAGAAAAACATTGGCAAAATAAGTAAAAAGTACAGAATTTTTCTAGTTTTTTATTATTTTTTATTTTTTTATTTTCTTTTTTAACATTTTTATTGATTTATAATCATTTTACAATGTTGTGTCAAATTCCAGTGTTCAGCACAATTTTTCAGTCAAAAATGGACATATACACACTCATTGTCACATTTTTTTCTCTGTGAGTTATCATAACATTTTGTGTATATTTCCATGTGCTATAGAGTGTAATCTTGTTTATCTATTCTACAATTTTAAAATCCCAGTCTACCCTTCCCACCCTCCAACCCCCTGGTAACCACAAGTCTGTATTCTCTGTCTGTGAGTCTACTTCTGTCCTGTTTGGTGCAGCCATTATGGAAAAAAGTGTGGAGATTCCTCAAAAGACTAGGAATAGACTTACCACATGACCCAGGTATCCCACTTCTGGGCTTGTATCCAGAAGGAAATCTACTTCAGGATGACATCTGCACCCCAATGTTCATAGCAGCACTATTTACAAAAGCCAAAACATGGAAACAGCCTAAATGTCCATCAACAGGTGACTGGATAAAGAAGATGTGGTATATTTATACAATGGAATTCTATTCAGCCATAAAAACTGACAACATAATGCCATTTGCAGCAACATGGATGCTCCTGGAGAATGTCATTCTTAGTGAAGTATGCCAGAAAGAGAAAGAAAAATACCATATGAGATCGCTCATACGTGGAATCTAAATCACAAAAACAAAAACAAACAAACAAAAACAAAGAATTTTTCTAGTTTTTAAATTCAAAGTCTGTTTATTCTTTCAAGCAACTGTTATACTTACTGAAGGGGAATAACAGTTCCTGCCTTTTACAGTGAAGGAATAAAGAGTATTCATGATGTTACTTTTCATTAAAATATAAAATTTTCCATCCTAAGGTCCTAGAGAATGAGTTATTCTACCCTGATCAAAAATGGTCCTCTGGGCATTGACTCATATGGGGTAATTTAATGGAATTTCACATTCTGTAATCGAGACTATATGTTCATCTAATGATGCCAAGCATATTTTAAAAACCCCTCAATGCTGAAGTTTCAGTCTCCTGCCACGATTGTTCATATCTCTCAGTTGATTAGTGAATCTAAATGACAATGCAAATCACAGTGAATTTTCATATTCTGTTTACACCATTAATGAAAATCTAATTAAATATCTAATAATTAATGCAACTCCTTCCAGGAGAGATAATACATCAGAGAATGTCAATGGGGAATACCCAGTGGGAATATTACCTTCATTGTTGTGTTTCATATTGTGAATTGAGTGAATTATACTGTATATTATATTTTATATGCATATTTTTTAAAAACTGCGTGGGCAAGACAATCCAGTTCTTGGTACAATAATGTAACTTTCTTTTAGTTGGACATTATTATATTGATAACATGTCTATGTGTCTGACACCAGGTCACCCAGCCAGCTAGCCAGTAAACATTTAGAGAGTGCCTAATACGTGACCAGCACTGTCTTAAATGTCAGTGATATAGAAAGCATTAATATAGAGTCCTTTTTCTAAAAAAGATCTTTTTTAAAATTACTAACCATTACAATTAAGCTTCTAATTTTCAGTGGGGAACTTTTGAGTGGAGGTCAGGGAAGGTTATGGTGCATATTAGAATATCCTTTGCCATTATATTTCCACATGAGGAGTATTTATCTTCTCCTACTTTTGGGCTTGAACTTGTAACCTGCTTTGGCCCTTAGGCTACCAGCAGATATGATGTGATGCAAGCCAAGGCTTGAAATGTGCCTATGCACTGGGCTTTCTCTCTTGTACTCTACCTCTACCATGAAGACATGCTGAGTAGGCTGATTGGTTTCAAACAAATCAAAGGCACTTAAGATTAGACCTGAACTGAACCCATGTCCTAGAACTAAACAAAAGTGAGGGCATCAGAGGTCTCAGCAGAGCTGGACCAGTGGGTCAGCAGTTTGAGTTAGAACCCCAGCTGAACAATTAGTCAGTGCATAAGAATATTTATCTTTATCAGCCTCTAAGTTATGGGATGTTTTGTTGCAGACCCATAGCTGACAAACACAAATGAATCTGTGTTTTACAGTGATTGCAATATCAGATATGTTTTTCTTTTTAGATCTTGTATTTAAAAATATTTACAGGAGTATAAATATGTGTTCCCTGTTTTAAGAAAACAGAGGCTTCATCATTATTTAACTATAATTTAAGAGCCAAGCAACAAAGGCAGAAACAGTGAAATCATCAATGGTATAAATGTAATAATATGAATGATTATATTCTACCAAATGTATCCATGACAATTTCTTAAGTGATCATCAAAGTATAGGCAAATTATTCTCCTCAGAAGGCCCTGTAAGCTCCCTGTGTAGTTAACCAGTTTACATAAACATGGAAGACAGTGATGGAGTTGCTTCTTGATTTAAAAAAAGTTGTGTCAGTGTGTTTAGGTAATTTTTTAGAGTTGTGTTTGTGTTTCATCTGAGTTGGCTCAAAAAATGACAAATAGGCAATGTAAATATAAAAATTCAAGGCCATTAAGAGAAAGAAATACATGCTAGACTTAAAGCCATTAATATGTAACTGTTAACTCCTTAAAATAAAGCACACTCTTATTTTATATTATACACCTCTAGTCCTTAGAGCTATGTCTTTCATGATTTTGGTATATCATGTATGAGCAATAAATAGTATTACATGATTAAAACAATGATCACACATAAATATATTACTAATGAAAATTTAAATGTTTAGGGACCTTTGTATTGTTAGTCCTTGTATAATGTACTAAATTTACTAAAACAACCTTTTCATGTACATATGTACATTAATAATAGAAAGTCATTTGGCATAAATTAACTGTATTTTCAGTGATTATGGTCACACCTCAAATCTCTGGAAGTAGTTATTTGGTACACTTTGACATTGACCCCTTTAAAATTAGATTAAATTTTTAGTAACTATAAAATCTCTGACAAGAATATCCTCCTTCCAGCATATTATATATAAATATAAAATTAAAAGAAGGATGTACCCTCCTGTGAGAAAAGCAAATGTAAATATCCAGTTATGTGGATTAGGTGAAGCAAGGACCTAGCGTTCACTTTACATAGTTTTATAGTGGGCGTTTTTTCACCATGACTCTTTCATCACAGGTTGACTAAATGTTACTTGTTCATAACTCACAATTTAAATAGTTTGAGCTCAGGTACCCCTTATGAAAAAAGTGAGATTCAGCATTGCATATTTAATTCTTAAAGCGTAAACTGTCTCATATTTACTATCACATAAAATAACAGAACAAAAATAAGTAAATACAGTAGAAAAATATGAATCTGTAGGCAAAATTGACCTGTAAAAATAAATGGGATTATTCCAACAATGCAAATTAGTTTGCCTGTATACAATAAATTAATGTAGTATGGTACACTAATAGATTACAAAACTACAAGGGGAAAAGCAATTGATTATTTCAGAAGATGCAGAGAAAGTACGTGATTAAAGTCCAATAGTATTCCTGATAAAATCTCTTAGAAAACAAGAAATGAAAGAACTTCTTTATTCTGACAAAGAATATCTGGAAAAAAAAACACCCAAAGTAAACTATTGTGATTAATACAAAAAAGGTAAAAACATTAAATTCAATATTAGAAACAAGATAACAATATCCTCTATGACCTCTTCCATTCATCATTGTAAGGGAGGTACATAAGAACTTAGTAAGAAACAGAATCAAATGTATTATTTACTAGAATCTGAAAGAAATAATCTAAACTGTTTATGTTAAAAAAAATAGATATAAAAGAGTAGTTTTCAGGGACTAAATATCAGGTGTATTTCTATGCCTAGAAACAACATGTTAGAAATACAATAAACAGATACAATTTTAACCACAGAAAATATGAAGAAAAGGAATTCACCAAATAAAAGTCTTGTGAGCCATCAGAAAAAAAAATATGACTGTGTGGAAATGCATTAAAGATACAAAAGTAAATGGAGAAATATAGCTTCTTCATGAATATGGAAAGCCTATATTTTAACCATATAAAATCTTACCAAAGTGATTCACAGATTTAATCTCTATGATTAAATGCTGGCAGAGGTTTGAATGGTACTCAACAAACTTACTCTAAAATTTATATGGAAAAAGACACAGCCAATGATAGTCAAGTTATTCTTGAAGAAATTTAGGTGAGTGTAAATTCCAGCCATAAATATTAGACAGTAACACTTAGCAGAAAACTTAGAAAAACACTTACCCAAACTTGAAACTTTAAGTTTAAACTTTAAACTTTAAGTACAAGAGATGTGGTGTTGGGGCAAGGAATAGCGACTTTGTTTGGAAAGCTGGCAGACCGAGAGGATGGCTGAATAATGTCTTGGAGAACCATCCAGGTCCAGTCACAATACAGGCTTCTTTTATACAAAACAAAAACAAAAACAAACAACAACAACAAACAAATAAAAAACAAGGGAAGGTGTATGGTTGGTTGTTGCAAACATCTTGCTGTAGAAATTCTTTGTTCTTGCAGCTGTCCATGTGGGTCAGTTCATGGTGTCCCTGTAAACCTCCAACAAACAAATGTTATTCTCTATTCTACAGCTTGTTATCTTTATGTGAGTGCAAAGCTAGCAAGACCAAGCCTAGGAAACAGGGCACAGTGGTCAAAGCTAAAGGAACAGATCTAATATAGAGTCAGATTTGTTCTACTCTATTACATTAACTTCAGAAAATTATAATATCCTTATAAATTAAAGGTTTCAACACATGAAATCTAGCAATTTCTTTCCTAAGTTACCTTCAACCTTCTGCCTGTGTTCAGTGTGCACCAAGATAAATATACAAGTATGTTTATAACATCATTGCTTATAGTAATCAAACATTGTAAATAACTCAAATATCCACTTTTTGGAAAATGGATTAATGGAGTAATTTTTACGTTGCATTCTAAAAATTTCAGTTTTATAAAAATTAATAATTCTAAATATAAAAATTGCAGTAAAGAGAATGTTTCAGGGGAAATTGAACAACAATATAACATTTAATAAATATAAATGGCAACTTAAACTAAATGATATCATTTTATTTATATATAAGTGTGTTCAAGAAATTATAAAGAAAAGCAGGAGAATGCATTTTAAAATCTCAGGATACTCCGTAGTGAAGAAAGAGAGGTAAATAGGATAAAAATAAAAGCACATTAAGGGCTTTAATAATAAAGTACATGTTTTAGTTAATTACAAAAAAAGGTTTATAAATTTCAGTTAGCCAGACAATTAGCCATTTTTGTTGTTTAAATTTTATCTTACTTATTTTTATGAAAATAGTACAACTTTAGCATCATGAAATTTGTGGACACTTCCTTTCTGACTTACTATATAGTTATTTTTTGTCATTTTTATATGTACATTTAAAAATATATATTCTGTGAGGTGTACAAATTGTTAGACAAAGGTTGGAAACTCTATAAGAAAATCCTCCCTGTTCTTTTTTGTCTAATTAATCTAGAAATCTTCAAGGGATTAGTTGGTTTTTATTACTGTAAATCTTCTCACTTTAATTTTGCGTTTCTCAATATCCAGACATTCTTTTTTTATCAGTCTACCCTATATCTACATATGTGAGAGGACCAAGACCCTGATTCAACAATCATTCTTCCCAGAGAAAGCCCATGTCCTGGGATCTATAGGACCCAGCAGCATATATAAATATATACTTATCTACACTGGCACATTATAATCACTCATAATTACCTTTGGACTCACTCTTGGTGTTGAATACTCTATGTGTCTGGACAAGTGTACAATGGTATTTATCCACTGTTACAGTACCACACACAATTGTTTCACTGCCCTAAAAATCCTCTATGCTTTACCTAATCAATCTTCCCTTTCTCATAACACTTAGCATCTTTTCATCTTTTTATTATCTCCATAGTATTGTTTTTTTCCAGAATATCATGAGGTTGGAATCATATAATACATAGCCTTTGTAGATTGGCTTCTTTCACTTATCATTATACATTTAAGGATCTATAGTATCTTTTTGTGGCTTAATAGCTCATTTATTTTCAGCACTGAATAACAATCCATTGTCTGATTGTGCTATGGTTTATCCATTCTCCTACTGAAGGATATTTTTGTTGCTTCCATGTTTTGATAAATACAAACAAATCTGATGTAAATATCCTTGTGTAGGTTCTCATGTGGACATAGTTTTCAGCTCCTTTAGGTAAACTGTAAAGAGTAGACTTGAAGGATTTTATGGTAAGAGCACATTTAGTTTTGTAAGAAACTGCCAAACTACCTTCCAAACTGTTTTAATCATTTTGTATTTCCATCAGCAATAAGTAAGAGTTCCTGTTGCTCTACATCTTGGCAGGATGTTTGGTGTTGTCAGTGTTCTACATTTGGTTAGTCTAATAGGTATGTAGTAGTATCTTCTTGTTTTAATTTGTAGTTTCCTAATGGCATATAATGCTGAACATATTTTCGTATGTTTGCTATCTGTCATCATCTTTGGTGAGGTATTTGCTCAGGTAATTTGCTCATTTTTTAAATCAGGTTGTTTAATGTTCTATTGTTGAGCTTTTTAGAATTCTTTGTATATTTTGGCTAATAGTCTTTTATCAGATATATCTTTTGAATATGCATCCTCCCAATCTGTGGCGTCTTATCATTCTTTTGACAATGTCTTTTGCAAAGAAAACAAATTGTAATTTTTTTTAAAGTTCAGCTTAGAAATTATTCCTTTCATTGATCATGCCTTTGGTGCTATATCAAAAATTAAAGTGAACAAACTCAAAATATGGACTAGATAATCCTTTAAATAGCAGAAACTAATTTCCAAAGATGGAGCAAAATACCATAATGAACTTACAATATAAAAAACAGTTAACATGACTATTTTCTTGATATAAAGTAGAAAATATATATAAAAATATATAATTAGAAAAAATTTAACTATCCTTGTGTAGGATAGAATAATAACTATCAGAAAATAACAATAAACAGGTTGTTTTTTATATAATATTGGCAAAACTGGATTAGAAGACAGCTTCTTGAAATGTATGTTTTGTAGAAAAGTCATCCTGAATTTTAAAATCTAGAAATAGCCAAAATATTATACAAGTATGAAATAAATGAAATTAACTTCAGTGGTATAACGAATGAGGTGTTTAATGCCTGAAAAACACATCTGAATGAAAAACAAAAGAAAGTCACTCAAAAAAAAGAAAATTAATGAACAAAGTTATATGTGGAAAACAAAATAAAGTCATAAATAAATTAGTCAATAATACATATGGATAAGCCTAAATTGAGTCAATTTTCCTATTAAAAGACATTAAAATGCATAAATTCTCAGATATTTGGGGGGAATCTCTAGGATATTTGCAAGAGGAACACTTAAACATGCTGCAAAAATTATTGAAAATAAAAATATAGAAAAAGAAACACCAGAAAGAAATACCTATTACTATAAAATGTAGTTATATCAGTTTTAGTTTTAAGCAACATAAATGAGCAAGAGTAAATATATTGGAAATGTCATGTTTTATTTCTCAGTTTGGGTGGTAGAGTAATGGATAAATATTTTATAATCATAACCTGTATGTATCAAATGTTTCATAATTTAGAAATGCAAATAAAAAATATAATCAAATCTTACTGTAATGTAACAAATAAAGAATTAAACATTCTTTTTTGTATGTAATTCCTGGGTATTATGTGTGTGTATATTATATATATGTATATTTTTGTCCTAGAATCAAATTATGCACACAATTTTGCTTTATGAACAATAGACATTCTATATTGAGAATCCCTGATGGTTTTCAAAGACTGTAAATATAATTATTAATAACAAAGTAACTTTTTATTTGTGAAAACCATAAGAAATATAATTACTCAGCTTTACTGATGTTGTTACATTGTTTTTAATGCTTCACACTGTCATTTTTCTATTAAAATAACCATTCTAATATCTCTTTATTTATACATTTGAAATGATTTTAACTTTGTAACTAAATTCTTAAAAATCTTTAGTGAATAATATAGGTTATGAAATTTAGAAACAGAAAAAATATTACTCACAAGCCCATAATTAACTAAATTTAATCTTTGATATAGAGACTTCCAGAATGGTATCATTAAAAATATACTCATTATTTTAATTATAAATTTTGCACAGAAATTTTAAAATGTTTTACACATCCAAGAAGTCATTAACTCTGTTTTACTTTTCTTCTTTTTCCCCACTACTTATAACTGATAGGGATCAGTCTTGAAGGGATCATCAAGAGGACATGACTACTGGAATGTGTTTCGCTTGCCTTCCCTGCAGAAGCCCCACCAAGTACTCAGCCTTGTGACAGTAATGTGGTTGTTGCCGAGACCATCGGACAGTATTTTAAGGCTTCTATATAAACTTTTAATATTCTGGTGGGGTTGCAGGGAGACTCTTGTGGCTGCTCAAGACAAGTCTCATAAGTAAGTTATCTTGCTGATAAAACCTGCTGCCCACTAAGCTGCAGGGCTCTGCTTCTTTCTATGGTCTCTCCTTCCCCTCTGTGTTGGACCAGATTGTAGATCATCAAGCAGACTGGGCTGAAGTACATCCTCCAGAAATTCTCTCTGTGAAGATGTCTGGGTGTAAATTTTTTTCATCCTTTTTATTTCTAGAAGTATATTTGGTTATTACTCTCACAACTGCTAATTTGTCCAGATGCATAGTTTTAAGCTTCGAGTGATTTATCTTCCCTTCATCATGCTGAAAATGTCTCTCCTTACACAGATTCATTATCATGGTGGCCCAGTTTTTTTTTTTATACCAATTTGAAATTATATAGGCAGAGGTATCTTTTCACCAATTGTTACATCAATGTTTTGAACTATTTTAATATACATGCTGTTTACTAAAATAAAATTGTATAACATGAGAGTTGTTTTATTTGGGGCAAAATGAGAACTATAATCTAGGAGACAGCACCTCAGATGGCTCTGAGGACCTTTTCTGAAGAGGCAGGGGGAAATTCAATATTATATATGTAATTTTAGTGAAGGGGAGTACGTGCAACCAAACACACATTGAGTTCTTTTGCCAGATATGAGGAGCAGACATCACCATTAATGAATTTAGTGCTCTTCTCGATATAAGGAGATGCAAGAATTGGGGCTTATAAAATCTTCTCCTGAAAACATCTATCTGAAGCTCTATTTTTTCAGTTTTCCCACAGCACAATGTGCTCCATTCCTGATCTCCACTGTGAACTTTTAGGGAGTGTTGGAGGTCAGTGGCTACAGTGGCTTGTGATTGGTTATAGTACCAAGCAGAGGTAGATGTCAAATGTTATAAACGATTATTCCCCTTAACATTTTTATTTGAATCATTTTTGCTTACTTTTTTCTCCATTATAATTTTATATTTTACTGAAAATATAAAGACTTATGATTGATAAAAAATTCACTGTTTAATCTTTTATTTGTAAATATTAGAAAAGAAAGTTATTTTTGCTATCTCAACTTTTTTATAATTTTCTTTTAATTGTATCTGTGTTATTAACCATATAATAATCAATAATGCAAATTGATATAAAGTAACATGCATTTACAAAATCAAACAAGTTAGACGGAAGTATCATTTTAAGAATTACTTTTATTTATTGGCATTTATTTTGAAATATTTTCAAAATAGACGTGATCCTTATTTTGTCTACCTGTAGACTCAATACCCTTTAACATAGCATTTATATAATCATATCGTACTTCTTAAATTTTAAAAAATGTATCCTTTTCTTAGTATTTATATTTATTTTTTAGGATAAATATATAGTTACCATTCCTTCTGATTCTTTGAATGTCTTGGTATTACTTTGGCTTAACTACAAACATAACAACATTAGTGGTAACACAATTATAGAATTATAATAATTTCTCTCAAAGCTTTATAGCTATTTCCATAATATTTTGTGGCTAGTCAGTCTTTAATAGAAGAAGACAAGGCTATTCTTTATTTTCTCTATAGAAGTAATTTTGTTTATTTTTTTCTGGTCCACTTTTAAATTTAACATTTTGAAATAGATATAGATATATATCTATTTTGCATTATAATTAAGCTTTAAACATGGTATATTCTTTTACTTATCTTGATAGGCCTATTTCCCTGCCCTGGGAACAAGTCTGGATATCCAACAGTTTGGCACATTTTCTTGGTTGTTCTCTGATTGCTTAGAGTCAGGTCATACCCATGCTTTAGCTACTGCACTGGATGACTGAATTTCTAATGCTATTTCCGTCTTTTGAGCTGCAGTTTCATTAAATTCATGTATTATTTATTGTAGAAGCAAGTAAAAGCTTATATTTGTAGGTAAATGGCATAAGTTTTAGTGCAATGTGGAGGTCACAATACAAATGTTTAGTTGATATAGATCTTTATTTTAAATAATGATGAAATTTTTTGATGTTAAGTTGCCTTCCTGCTTTCCTTCCCTCTTCTTTTCTTTCTTTTTGATTGGTATTTTTGGCTCTAAAATTTATTTTTTTGGCAAAATCTTATTTGAATTGATACAGAGATGAAGGTTACACACACACACACATAAATGTCTATATAAACTCTGCTAAATAATCATAAAATCTCTGTTTCTCGAATCAATTCAAAATATTTTAAGAATGCTGCTTTCCTTGAATTAAACTTAATTCTTCTCACTTATTTATTAAGCAGCATTCCTTTGTCATGCACTGACTACAGCCTTGTTCTTCCACTAAGTAATTGTGTTTTATAAATTTGCAAGCAACCAGAGTGATTTCAGAATTTGTTAAAGATTTACAAAAAATTGACATGATCTTAACCACATGCTGCTATTGCCAATATGCCCGTTAGAGTGATGATTTTACTAAAAGCAATGTCAAACTCCTTCACATTCCTACAATAATGGCCTTACTATTATACTACAAAAGATGACATCTTCAAATAAAAATGTCTAACTCTATAACAATATTCCATGAATTCACTTATTACACAATATTAACAAACTACTTAAAGAATGACTCAAAACCATATAAGATATTATTTCACATGTATTGAAAAAATAATACGATGAAGTAAATTAAATCTAATGGTGTTAAATTATTCACAGCCTTTCTAATGATAAAAACTTTAAATATAAAATATTCTGCTTCAAAAATGCTTTCGGAGATGTTATAAATGGTGAGAGGATTATATATCATATATAGTTTTCTGTTTATGAATTTGATTATAGCAATGGAACAGTGCAGTATTAAATTTAAAAAAATGCATATCAATTGAAGATATAAATTAACCTCAAATTTGGGTTGTAAATAATTTTATATTTAGCTTTCAGTTTTTTTATGCGTTTTTATATAATTTCAGGAAAATAATTATCATATACAAATGTACAGATCTGAGTTATTATCTAATATGTCTCAATCTCAAGAGTTCTAAAACCCCTCCATTTCCTTCTTTCCTTCCTTCCTTCCTTCCTCTTTCCTTCCTTCCTTCCTTGGTATAAAAGTTAATTGTTGGCAATATTTTATCAGAACTTATAATGTGAATGAAGGATGAAAGATATATACATATATACACACACACATATAGTGATGATCCAACTTGGAATAAATATTTCCATATTTCTATGAAAAAATATGAATGAATTTAACTATAGTATGTAATTCCTTAACATTTTTCATAATATACAGTATATGTACTTACAACTTCATACAGTGAACTTAATTGTTGAATATCAACCTTCATGCATGGAAGAGTTTTTATGTTATTATAAAGTATACTTTAATAATTGTGATAAAGGAGAATTACATGGTGTTAAGGAATTATGTTAATGTAATGGGCTTTATGAATTCACAAATTAGCTGAGCAATGAGAGTGATTGGAATTAGATAGTCAAATCCCTTGAGGGGAGTAGGGGATTGATCTGTAAAAGATTATTTCTAAGAGTGAGAATAGCATGTGCATGCCCCTGTAGCATGAGGGAACATAGTTAAGTACGAGGATTGTCAGAAGTATATCTATGGTAATGATCCTGAAGGTGAACAAGGAGTGATTTGAGGCTACTAACAAGGGTAAGGCCAAATATGTAACAGTCAACATATTATAGCAGGCTGTCCGGCGAGCCGGCCCTCCGCCCGCGCCGCGGGGTGGGAAAGCGCCCCGCTGGGGTCTCGGGCTCCCAGCCCACTGCCCGGCCTCCCTGCCACATGCTATGAGTCATCCGGGGATGCCCCTCGCCGAGAGAGACTCTCAGTCACAAGTCACCCGCCCTCCCCACCCTCCTCGCCGTGCCTTGCAACCCCGCCCCCGAACCGCCCTCCCGATCCCCGTGCAGTACCCCCCGCTCCTCGCCGGGAAGAACGGCAGTGACTCCAGCAGCCCTGGCGGCTCTTTGAGCCCAAGGGGCGAGCGAGGCAGCCATTGGCGGAGGCCGCTGACGCTGGCTGTCAATCCCGCGGCCCGGCCCCGCCCCACCGGCCGAGCGTGGCAGGACGCAGAGCCGCGGGGACTGTCGGGACGGCTCCAAGATGGCCGCGCGCTTGGGGTCCGCACCTGCTGGCGTCCCCGAGCCCCGTTCACTGCCACCGCTGCTGACCGGAGCCCCCGGTCGGCCCGGCGACTCCGGGGGCTGTCCCCGCGTGGCGGGAGGCCGCCATGGTGAACCTGGAAAAGCTGGCGAAGGCCTTCGAGTGCCTCAAGTCCTTCCAGCAGCCGCCGCCGCCTCAGCCCCCTAAGCCGGCACCACAGCCTCAACCGCCACCGCCGAACGCCCAGCCCCCTCAGCCGGCACCGCAGCCGCCGCCGCTTCGCCCCCCTCAGCCGGAACAGCAACCTCAGCCGGTACCGCCGCCGATGCCGCCTCAGCCCCTTCAGCCGGCACCGCCGCCTCAACCGCCACCGCCGCCCGCCCAGCTGTGGGTCAGGAGCCGCTGCACAGACGGTGAATCCCTGCGGGCCCCTCCCCAGCGCTGCGCGGGTCTCCGTCCCTCCCTCGGCCTCCCACGAAGGCCCCGAAGCGGTCCGGGCCCCACGCCTCTGCTTTCCCGGCTGCGAAACTCGGGAAGGAACGGGTCTGTGTTGTGATCCGAGGCCGCGCGTCCTGTTTGACTTCCTCTGAGCCACTCCCCACCCCTCTCCTCCTCTGGGCCAGGTGTAACATTTTGTCTTCCCTTTTCAACTGACGGTTTAAAACAGTGTTTCAGATAACTGTCAAAACACTGTATATGCAAAATACTAGGTTAACTTAAGGGAAGGAGTAGGAGAGAAGGGGGAAAGGAGCGAAGTTCACCGGTCACTTCTGTGGGGGTGGGTTAGGTGGTCACAGTGGTGAACGCGTAACTGCTACATGGCCCCGTGCGCTTACCATCATAGTCGTTACTGTTACTAACCCCGGACAGCCCTGGTATTAAGGAGGCATGACCACAGAACATGTGCTCATTGAGCTTAAGTTTACACAAACAGTAAGATTTCCACGGAATCAAGACAGGCAGTAAACGCCAGCTGCAGAGGACAGCTTGTGCAGGGCTGGGAAACAGCATGGCATGATCAGAACTTTAGTTTGACTGGCTTGAAATGTAGAGGGAAAGGGAAACTTCACACTGATGAATCAGAGAGGAGATAGCTGTTTTTTATTAAATTAAAATGGTTGAATGAGCCTTGTTGATTAATGATTTGCCTTAGCAATTTGAATTTGGATTCTGCAAGTATTTTACAAGTTCTGTAAGAAGCTTGTTTTAAAGTTTCAGAACTCTTAAGGTATTAGAAGTTCAGTTTTATTTTATAAGAATTTTTAAAAAGTGTTTATTTAACTCAATTAGAACAGAGTTCCTTTAACATAGGAGACTTTATTATCTCATGTATTAATACCCTCTAGAGGTACACAATGAAAAATGTGATTTATAAACAGATACATACAGACACAAGGAAAACAGAGCATGTAGCTTCAGTAACAGTTTAAGAGAAAAGTCAGAAACAGAAATTTTCCCTGGTCAAAATATCAAAAAAAGCACCTGGGGCTTATATCTCTTAATTGATTTGAGCTCTAAATGGACAAATACACATTTTAAAAAAAAATTGCTAAGAACAAGATTCTTTTTCATGTTGAATAATAATTTTGGAGTTTAAATAAATACCAACAATAGAGCTATGAGGGAGGAAAAATATAAAATACTGATTTTTTTTTATTTCACCGTAAGGTGCATTCTTAAATACATAGGAGAGAACTGTCATGATTTGCGCAACTCGCTTGCAAATAGTTCAACAGTATTAACAATGATTGAATTTAGGTGGTGGGCATATGGGAATTTATCATCCTATTAAACAGTTTTCTGTACTTCTGAGACTTATAATAAAACATTGGAAGGAACCTGTTAGACATAATGCTCTATGTGAAGTAATTTGTTCCCTTTGTGAAATTCTAGGAAGGTTAAAATGCATGTTCATAACATCAAGAAAATCACAAGCATTTACGATGTAATCAGAACTACCTGAGGATCTGTGAAACTTGGTGAGTTGATGAATTTTTTAAAATGTCTTAAAACATTTTGTTTTTACAAAGATTACAGGAGTAAGAGAAGATAAATCTTAATCAACTCTTAATTTTTTTTCCTGGTTGATGTGATATAATTAAATGTGGGGAAAAAAAGATAAATTTTAAAAGGAGATACTACCTTGATGGTTTTCTATGGAGGAAACTCAAGCAGGAGGAAGTTTAATTTAAAAACATAAATTACTGCTCTTTATAATACATTCTAAGTTGTCATTCTTTTGAATGCCTTCCTTTCCAGACAGATGTGTTATTCTGGGTGATCATCAGGACCTCTGGGTATTTGGAGGTATTGACCTAACCAGTGGAACTGCTGATTTATAAGAAGTTGTCCAGAATTTTGGAAAACTGATTAGTAGAGGTAAATAATGTTTCCTTGGCAAGTGATGACAGAAAGTGACTTCAGTGAATTTTCCTTTGTTTTTAGGCAGATGTACCTAACCATGTATGTTAACAATGATTACAAGCTGGAGACTGAGAAGAACTGCCATTTTTGCCAGCTGGGATGCAGAAAAATTTGGACTTCTGGGTTCCACAAATGGGCTGAGGTAACTAAGACAGTAAACATATCTTCTTGGTCAACATGTATCTCAGGGTAATCACAGATGTGTTCCATTACCTGATACTGTTTTAATTTGGATAAAAACAAGAAAATTTAAGAAATAGAGTTTGGTTTTGCTTTTACATCAGTTTGGCAAAACAGAACAACCTCTTAATTACTAAGCACAAACCAACTTTTTCATTATTTTTAAAATATTTTAGTTTCTATTTATATTTGTTTTGTGATAAGTAAGTAAAATCTGTAAGCTCAGAAAATAGTCAAACCTAGGAAGCTGCTTCTGACAAGTGAATTAGCCTATTGAAAATCTGATTTAGCTCTTTGGCATTAATTTTCAAGTTTTTACAGTTTCCTCGGATTTCTTCTATCCAGGAAAACAACATGCTCTTTTTAGATGACTATACTCTGATTATAGTCTCTCCTTTATGGATTCCATACTAAATTGTAACCATAGGTATATTTTACCATTTACAAAAGTGTCTGGTTGGGAAGTATAGTACAATGATTTTGTAAATTGAATTACTCTAAAATTTCAAGGATTTATTTTTAATTCAATTATGATTAATTTTCATTTGTCACTGACTCTTAATGCTTTATTTTAAAGTGTCTCTCATAGACCCCTTTCTTTCATCTTCTTCCCTTAGGCTCTCTGTCCAGTAACTCTAAGTTCTTACATGTTCAAGTTAGGCTTGTGTATTTTTTTAAAGGCAGGCGCACCAAAAAGCACTTTCCTGTGACTATCCTCTGTTTTGTTCATCATTTATGAGTCCAAATTTTATAGAATTGATTTAAAGAATGTCATATCTTTCTTATTATTGTGAATGGTTTTTAAAATGCTTTCCTTCTGACTCATTTCTGCATACTTTAAAGTAATAATATGAATCAAATAAGTATGGGAATAAAATCACAGTTACTTGTATCACATTTGATTCCATTTATATGGCAAAGTCTTATTATTATGTTGGTGTTATGAACATGCATTTCATAATACACTTATTTAGATGAATCAGAGCTTATTCATTAAGGCCATTTACTTTTAGAAATATGTAGTTTCTTGTGAATACATGTATATAGAAATACATGTGTCTTTTTATAATTTAAGCAGCTTAAAATACAGATAAAATAAATCCAAGATACAAGATAATATGCCTTGCATTAATTTAAATTCATGTGAGTTATAAGACAATTTGAATATTGTTTCCCATTTTCTACTAGCTTCTTGATCATATTCGGCAGCACATTTACATTTACATATAGTTAAGGAATCTTTTTTATTTCTACTGTAGCTCTGTCATAATGGAAACTCTGCAGCAGAATCAGCTGTTATCTATCCCATGTGGTCAAGTGCAGAGGTGAGAATTCTCATTTGTTGGATGACCACTCACAGCTTTAAATGTTTTTACTGTAACTGCTTTTATAAGGTAGCAAGCTAGAGAGAGAGAGAGAAACAGAGAGAAGAAAAGAGTTCTCTCTGCATATTCCCATGTGTGTGATGGCATTAGTCTTCTTCTGCTGTATTTTTCTAGAATGTGTGTGCGTGTGTGCATGTATGTGTGAGAAATGTCTTGTCTTTGTCCTAATAGCCACTCTTCTCTCCCTCTAGTTTTTTCTCTATCCTCCCCTCCTATATTTTTCTTTTTCATCAATATCTTCTCTTTCAAAAAATTCTTGATAAATCAAATTTCCAACTTCCTCACTTTTAATATGATAAAGTTACTTG
The DNA here is from genome assembly GCF_048564905.1 of Vicugna pacos. Classification (NCBI taxonomy): domain Eukaryota; kingdom Metazoa; phylum Chordata; class Mammalia; order Artiodactyla; family Camelidae; genus Vicugna; species Vicugna pacos. Next base: position 1,954,782 of record NW_027328871.1, read on the forward strand.
GATCCCCAACATCACTTGATCTCATACTTTAATGTCCGTAAGGATTGCCAGGGACACCTTTCAAAAATACAGATTTCCAGGCCTTACTTTGAGCAGTCCTCTTCCAGTAGATCCAGGGTGAGGCTGAGCATCTCCGAGCCTTCCCCCTTCATATTATGGTGCAGGGGATCAGGGGCAGTTTTCCTCTGGGTATCCCTGCTTTTGCTATGAACAGTGGTTACAGCATCACTAATATTTTTCTTTCTTGTTTTAATTGCATTAATATTATCAACCAGTTAATAGCATTTTCTTAAAATTATGGTCAAAAGCATAGGTGTTTGATTTATAATGGTATCTGCAAACCACTCTTTTACTGAATTAATTTGTTTTGCTTGTATTTCCAAAATTGTAAACGCTGTGAGTTAAATGACTGCTTTGCTTCAACTACAGGAGAGTGTGAAAACACTCCAGGAGAGAGAGGTTGCATATATCAATGCAGACTCATACACAGAAGGTAAATTTTATTTCAGATTGTCATTAAATAGTATACCAGTATTTAAGTCTATCAACTCCAACTCATAAACTAGGATTATCCTCTTTCTATGAGATGCCTCATAATACCTCCATTTCTCCATTTTACCAGAGAGAACATTATTATGATTCAAATGAATCAATATGATTCATAACTAAGCTATTGATCCTAATTTCTTTAGTCTATTTACCATTTGCGTATCTTGGATTACTACTTAAAACTTTAGTACTTTTGACATTCTTCCTGTGGAGCTATTTTTAAAAGTTGGGCTAAAATATTTCATACAGAAATAGTTCCTGTATGTATTGGAACAACTCAAATAAGCACCCACTACAGACTTCCTTTTGACCCTGACATGTGGCATGTGCATCTGTAGGCTTTCATCGTATTATGGTTATTTCTAGGTAAGTGTCACAGGACACATGTTAGTTACTGACATGCTCTAGTCTAAAGTCTTGATATTGAATTGAATGAATGAATAAAAACATGAACATTATGGCCTTACCACTTCCTTTGCCAAAGACCCCTAGGTACTGCTGCCGTAATGAGCAATGACCCTTACTGTTACTGCAGGAGCTGCAGCCTTAGCAGCAGAGTCTGCCTCTGCAGTCTCCTATCCTGAGTGTGTGCTGCAGCCTCTCTGGCTCCTGAAGAGTTATTTCCACCTTGTGTTTTAGTTTTAGCCAGACTGTCTGCCTGTCTGTCTATTTATCTCCCTACCTATCCATCTATTCTAAAATTTTATTTATTTCTTTTTACTGAAGTACATCTGATTTGTAATATTAGTTTCAGGTGTACAGCAAAGTTACTCAGTTATATACATATGCATATACATATACATATACATATACATATACATATACATATACATATACATGTTTTTAGATTCTTTTCCATTATAGGTTATTATAAGATACTGAATATAATTCCCTGTGCTATACAGTAGGTCCTTGTTGGTTATCTGTTTCATATATAATAGTGTATATCTGTTAATCCTGAACTCCTAACATATCTCTTCCCTTCCCCCTTTCCCCTTGGGTAACCATAGTTTCTTTTCTATGTCATGAGTCTATTTCTGGTTTGTAAATAAGTTCATTTGTATCATTTTTTTGTTTGTTTACATTCCACATATAAGTGAAGGAATGTGATATTTGCCTTTCTCTGTCTGACATACTTCACTGAATATGATAATCTGTAGGGTCCACCCTATTTTTAATTCTCCAGGAATGATGCCTTCAATTTGAAATCTGTTATATATTGTTTATAATTAGAAAATAAAGATAGAATTAAATACAGGTTTGTAGTCCATTTGGAGGTATTAAGATTCTCTTTTATTTATTTTGCAGGAATTATACTCTCAGAGTTGACTGTACACCCCTTCTTTTCCAGTTGGTATATAAACTGACAAAAGAGGTATGTAAGTAGATCTTTTGTAATGATTTCTGATGAGTAGATAAATCAATATCTTTTGTTTTCTAAATTACTAATATTTAAACTGGTGACAGACAGCTGATTTGTATAAACAAGAAATCAGAACGAGTTTTAATACACTACTTATGTGACATAACTATGAGAACAGTAGTGCTAGTCTCTGTTCTAATAATAGTTCCTAATAATTGTATACATTTGTTAAAATGTGCAGGGTCTATTGTTTCATGCGGCAGAGTCTCTTTGATATAACAGAAAGAATACTGACCTGGGATGGGGAAGCCTTGGCTGTGAAGATTGCCTTGGCTATTCATTCATTTATTCATTCATTCAGGAAGTATTTATTGTGTGGTTACTATGTATCAGGTCCTATGAAAGGAACTCTAGCAGCAACAGTGGTAAAAGGACAAGGTTACTGAATCCAAATACTTTGTAATCTAGAGAGGCCACAGACCTGTAAATGAGGACTCATACTTCACTTGAATATTGGATGCTATATACAGTGGAGGACAGTTGCAGAAGAGAGAAGTTAAAATCCTGGGGTAGCTGGTGAGGTTGGAAAGCATTAGAAGGTGTTTAGAGAAGGATTAGTGGTTAGGCTGTAAAATGGAAGGATGTGAAAGTGGGGAGAATGTTTCTCCTCAGAGGACACAGGACCTAATAAAGATGTGGATGTGTGAAAAACATTTCCTGACCTCTGGGTAATGCAATATAACCTAAATGTAAGGTGTTGGTGAAAAAGCTGGTAAGAAATGGGGCCTGACACATAGGCCTAAATGTTCATAAATCTGGTGATGGTGAAATTAAAGAATCTTTAACAAGGTTGTACATTATCATTTTTATTCGTTAGAAAAATTACTCTGTATCAGTGCAGTGAATAGGTTAAGCTGTAGTAAGTCTAAAAGCAAAATGGAAATAATTCCACATACTTATTTAGCACACAGGAATTTATAAATACTAGTTATTGATGTAAAAAGTACTCTGAAAATGCTACTGTACTGTGAATCTCTAAAAATTATGTGATCTACTCATTGAGTATATGTGTGCTTCATTTAAATAACCCCCCATTATAGAATTTAACTGTAGAAATGTTTCTTTCAAGTAGGTATCACTTAGATGACAGTGGGAAGTAGATGTCACATCTCTGTGGTCCTGTTTCCAAATCGCCCTTCATCTTGCCCTGTCCTTTTCACTGTTAGTGTCTTTAACATCTCATCCTCCCAAGTGAGCATCCTCCCATGCCCATCACAACTCCCACCATACTGGGAAGCTTAGGTCCTTGATCCTTTTATTGAAATGTCCCATAAAAACATCTAAAAGCACGCTGAAAAGACAGCCCTTGTTGGGGAATCCTTCTCAGGAGATACATTTACTCTCTGTCCTACAGAGGAGGCTCCTGCCTTTATAGGAGGGGTAGTAAGAATTTTAGGGCCAAGAAGGAGAAGCTTAGGTCTATCCCCTTTGTACATTTATTTAATAAGTATTAAGTGTGTAAGTGGTTACCATAGTGACAGGATAAATCAAACATAGTTTCTATTAGTGTGTTACCTGTGTAGCCAGGAGAGACTATGATCAAGAATTTTCAAACCCAAGATAAGAGATTAAAATCACCAACGCGAATACAGATAAAAGTTTGGGAAGCAAAAAAATAAGTATCTTAGTTTATTATTTTACATGTTGGAATTAAACAGCCTGCTTAATGGGAAATTGCAAATTTTTTTCCCATTTTAAAGCCTCTTTTATGTTAATTTGAATTTAATTTTCATGCCACTTTAGATACAATATATTTGTCTTTCAGAGTTTTTGTTTTAGGTAGATTTTAACAGTTTAACTGGGAAATTAAAATGTATATTTAGAAGTTACATTATCAGGATGAACTAATTAATTGTCCAGAAGAGAAGAGTGAGATTTTATAATCTTGTTTGATTTGATTGTCAGTGGAAGAATCAGACATCATTCATCTGGAGAAATGCTATTGGTTGCTGAGGGCTCAATCCCAAACTGGATGATTTGATTTAGAGACATTTGGCCCATTGGCTTCACCACCAATTCGTCCATCTCTGAGTGAAGGTGGGAATCCTTCTATTTTCTACAAATGTTCTTTGCTAAACACGTGAGCCTTGTTCCACCTTTGGAGCCTTGTGTAAGTCGGTTTACCTTTCTGCACTTGAATATTCTCATATATAAAATCAGTTTGACCAAGACAATCATTATGAAAGTGTGCTTCAGTGCGGTGCCTCAGCATCTGGTGCAGGGTCAGGGTGGTGGACACTGAATAGGCAAAGCTCTAGCTTCCACACATGACCCCACCTCTTCCTCAACTGAGGAGTGTCTATTGTATTTCTTTTATATAGAAGAAGGTTCCACTGCTGTATCCTTCCCCCACCCTTAAAAAATTAAGAAACCACTAGACCATCTTTAAGGTCCCCACTTAGCTCTAAACTTTTCACTACTATATATATATATATATATATATATATTTATTTATTTATTTATTTATTTTAAATGAGGTTTACAAGGAGCAGTTGTGGGTGATAATCCCAAAAACTATTTGAAATCTGAAAGCTTGGGTTTTTCTTCTGATTCAGACCTTTTTAAAAAAATTTCTTACTTTTAGCAAGTCATTTAACTACTTCTTAGCTCCAATTTTCTGCTCTTTGAGGGCACAGAATTAGATTCTTGAAATAGACAGTCTGTATTCTTCAGGTTTCTAGTGTGTTTTAGAAATATTTATTTGTTAGGGGAGCTAGAACAGACAGGGTTTCCACTTCAGTGCAGTTATGTTTTTACCTTTTTATAATTAGAGATTGAGAAATCATTTCATTTGAAAATAAAATGATTCCTTTTATTTTTTATGAAAAGTTTAAAAACCACAGGATTAGATTATAAATTGTCCTTTATTTCTGAAATTTAATATATTTAGTTGTACAGATTAAGTGGTACAATGAAGACTGCAGTACAGAATTTCTGTCTCTTATAATATAGTGTGTTAGTTTTCTTTGCTTCATGAAGGAGCCGTATGAAGCTCATTAATAACAACACAGTATATCTTTGATAGAGTTCAACTTTTCTTCTTCCTTTTTCCTTTTTCTTCTTAGTCTTTCCAAATTAGGATAATTGTGGTCTCTGACTTTTTTCCAGTTAAATTTTTAAAATACATTTTTATTTTTTACATTCTACAATCACTTTTGACTTTTGGAATTAATATAAGATAGAGATAGGTATGCAGACAAAACCAAACACTAAATGATAGTATTTTCTTCTAGGAAGTTAAATTTTGGTTATAATTATGCCAGGGGAAAAAAAATAAACTTCCTAAGACAGTGGAAACTACTGATAACTTTTAAAAACTTAATAAGTTTATGCGAGTCATGCCTCCTTTCATAAGCATGTCATTATTAACAGGAAGTTTGTTGGCTGTAATTTATTCTGTCTGTGTTCCTATTTTACAGGTTTATTTAATGCTTTTGGTGGAAATCATGACAGCCACATAGATTTTAAGGAGATATCCTGTGGGCTATCAGCTTGTTGCAGAGGACCTCTGGCTGAAAGACAGAAATGTAAGTGTGTTAAACATCACAAAATTTGGAAGCTATACAGAGAAAAACATAGCATCCATTCATGTAAAAAATCATCTGATTAAGGCTTGAATTTTCATCCCTTTGGCAAATAGCAATCTCTTGCTGAGGTTTTACTGAGGTCAGTGTAAAGGTTCAATCATCTATTCTTTTTTACTGTGGAGTAATTTAAGATCTTTGTTATTAATAATGGTTGATTTTCCAGATAAATGTACAATTCATGATAAATGAACTACATCAATCATGATGTGTTTAAAAATGTTAAGCATATAGAAAATATTTTCTGGTAGTCTATATAGAAAATTTGTCTTGCTTAACTTGAATTCCAACTTATTTTCTATCACTGTGTATATTGATATTTTATTAGCAAAATTAAATTTATGATAAAAAAATTTTATTAAATACTAAATTTATCTTTTAAACCTATCTAAAATATTATGGCATAATTTATAAGCATATTACATACCTAAATCTTAACCATATTTGTTTAGGAAAATGCAGCAGTTTACATTTAATTGGAACATAATTCTTACATATTCACTAGGGTAATTATCTCTGCATCTTTCTAAAATACAGCTTTACAAATACTGCATATTTTGGGTATGATACTTAATAGTTCAATATTCTTTAGTAATGTTGTACTGTGATGCACTTAGTTAATTTAATAGCATAAATATTACATGGGTGTGTGAAGTAGATAATTATTTAATCTTAAAAATTTAGATTTCTTTTATCTTCCCTGATAGTATAACATTACTCTAACCTGGCTTTGTGATAGATTATTTGTTCACATTAAAGTTCTGGTATTAAAGAGGCTGAAGTCTTTGTTTCTCAATTGAGGTTAATTGTTGTCTTAAATTTTTTTTAAATTTATTTTTTTGCCAGTGGACTAGTGGAAGTTAACCAACTAGACTAACTAGCAATTTTGCTGATATTGATGTTAATTAGCAAAGTGCTGATATTTTGGATTTTTAGCTTGTTGTATATAAACTTCATTGAAGATTTGAAATTGTTCTTAGGCAAAAATATTGGGTGCACATTAATTACATTGGAGAGGCAAAATCGTTATACAGTCATCTCTCATTATCTGCTGAGGATTGGTTCTGAGACCCCCTCAGATACCAAATCCATGGATGCTCATGTCCTTATGTAAAATGGCATAGTATTTGCATATAATCTATGCACATCCTCTTATATACTTTAAATCATCTCTAGGTTACTTGTAATACCTAATACAATGTAATTATTTGTAAGTACAATGTAAATGATATGTGAATAGTTGTCAGTGCATAGCAAATTCAAGTTTTGCTTTTGAGAACTTTCTGGGAAAATTTATATATATATATATATTTTGATCTATTGTTTATACCTGTGAATGCAGAACCAATGGATACGGGGAGCTGATTGTAGCAGCTTTTTGTTGATTCTTAATGTAGATGGAATATTTTCAGCATTGTAAGAATCAACTCTGAAGTGATCAGTTATAAATATTAGAAATTAATTTAAAAGCTTGAATTACCTTCTCAAAATCTGTGAGATATTCTATAGTAACTTGGCCCTTCTTTTTCAGTTTGCAAGAAATTTAACTTTAGGTTTAGGTGAAGGATAGAGTTCTCACAGCTGGCTAATGATATAAGGAGAGAGACTTGTGAAGTGTACAGGAATTCCTACAAGTTCAAAGGAATGTAATGACACAATCTCCCCCAAATAAGAACTTAATCCAGAATGTAGTTGTTTGAGGAACTAAGTAATTTCACTAGGGCAGCTTGTAATAAAATGTATTATACTTCAGAATATAAAAGTAATTTTCCTCCATAAGAGTTTCTTTTCTTTAGTTTGCTTCAAGGTATTTGATGTTGACGGTGATGGAGTTCTTTCTAGGGTTGAACTGAGAGACACGTGGTTGCACAGAGGTCTGGAAGCACAACTGCACCGATGATACCCTGGTAAAGTCTGATTGTATACATCTTCTTGCATGTAAACTTCCAACAGGAACATAGAGTGAAGAATTTTTTAAAAGAGGTTGAGAAAAAGATTTCTTACTACTTCTAGGTTCTATACTATGCTACTCAAAATATTCATAGCCAAAGATGCAAAATTGGGAAGAGAATTTGCCTTAGAAAATTTAATAAACTGAATGTATTATGTAAAAAAAAAAAATGAAACCACTGGAAAATTGTCATAAATTTTTAAGGTAAACGAGCAATCTATTTCTGGAATTAAAAAAAAAAAAACTTGACCGAAAAAATATTTTATACTTCAGCTACTGGCTAATAAAAATGATACCTTCTCTTTCCTAACTACTGATTTGGGTTTCTGGTTTTAAAGGAATTACTTGTGGATCTATCCAACATTGTAGAAGACACATAGAATGCACATGACACCACAAAGGTGAGTCTAGAAGAGACTAATTTATTCTTTTCTAAAAATACATTATATTCTGAATTGGTATACATACCTTACATATACATACTTGAATCTCTTCTGCATCATCCCTGCTAAATGCTTATTTGGACCTGTGGTTACAATAACTCTAAGTTGTCCCTAAGGAAAGCCCATTCGACCTTTAAACAACTCCATTAAGTGTTATTTACATAAAAACATTATATTTTATAAGCTAGGCATTTTGTAAAAATTAAGTAGAGACAACCCTTGCCATCTGTAGTTTATAATCTTTACTTCTCCCAGTTTAATACATTATGGTAAGACAAAACTTATATTGAGCAAAAGAAGCCACAGAATAAAAGAACACATTGTACAATTTAATTTATATGAAGTTCTAGAACAGAGACAGAACTAATGTTAATAAGTGTTACAATAGTGATTTTGGAGATGGGTGACTTAACTGAGAAGGACCATAGGATATCTGGGATGATGGAAATTATTTTTTATCTCAATCTGGGTGGTGTATATAGTTTTTAAAATTTTTTTTCAATAATATTGGTGAGGGTCTGTCCTAAGTTCTTTAATAGCAGCCAGAATAAGTGTATAATAGCAGAAACAAGCATGTAATTTACAAAGAATAAAGCCTTGAATTTTTTTAGTTTCACAACATTTATTAAAGATATTATAATAGGTTTGCCTTAATGTCTATGTATCCCTGTGAAACTGAAGATAATCCATATATGTGAGACACATATGAGTTAATTTGACCCTTTCTATTCAAATGTTGACATGTAACAAGTTGCAGATGGTAGGACGTAGACCATAGTGGCCTTACACAGGCTTAGAAAAATAAGTAACATTTTTTTCAATCACAAATCCAGAAGAAATCATCATAGTCTTATTAACTGACACTCAATAGAAATAAATAATAGAAATGAATTTTTCAGGGCTTGATCTTTGTTTGGCAATTGAGATAACCGTCTTCATTTACTTTTCTGCCCAAAACTAAGGTAGCCATTTCTATTTGGTATATATGAAAACAGAAACACAGGAAAGTTTCTACTAGGAAATACCTTATGTAGAGATACAATTTCCATCGCCTTTCTTCTGGGTGTTTGATAAGTATGAAGGTTATCATTGCTGTCTATTTTTATATAAGACCGAGTTTCTTCTTATGGCTGTACTTTTGAACATTAAAAAAAAGATCACTTAGCTACTCCATCTCCATGTAACCATAATAATGAAATGGTAAAAATTTAGAAAAGAATTTGGACCTTTCAACCAAACCTATTACCCATATTCACTGGTGACTAGACGGTGACAATATTACCCATTATTTTGTACCATTACGTTGGTGTTAATATACTTCAATGGAAGTTGCATCATGAAAGCCAATAATTACCATCACAGTGCTTTAAAATCTTTCCTTATAATAAATGGTAATATATATTGAATGAATACATGAATATCATTAATAATAAATATTATTATATATCATTAAATAATAAATCATTAGATAATAAAAATATAATTAAGTAATAAAAGCTAAGAACATTATTATTCATCTAGGATTGTTAAGGTGATTGTTCAAAACATGAAGTAAGAAGCATTTGGTTATATTTTTGCCTTGCAAGAAATATTGTCTGCTGTATATAAATGTAATTTTTGGTACACTTTGACACCAAAAAAGAAAATACTGCTTTACTCAACTTGTGAATGTAATGTTAAATTTTATTTTGAGGAAATGTTAATATAGATACTCATTTATTATATATATTTAGTTTTTTTAAATCTCTTAAGAAGTCTAATAATATTGCCAGATGTTTTAAAGATCTTAGAAAATTGTTAGGGTCAAAGGGCATAATCCAAAGAGTTTGGAAAAATGCTTTCAAAGTTAGTAAATAGTCCTTTTTCTCTACCCAGAACCTTTTGTGGGTTCTGTTAGTAAACTTCACCTTGAGCCAGAAGATACTGAGAGTTATTTCCCAGGTCTTACTTGAGGAAGATTTTTGGTGATAAATTGCCCACGTTATGACTGACTACTTCAGAGTTTGGTTACTTTTGAACTTACTCTTGCTGGCCTACTTTCAGATGAATACATAGCATCTACATTAAATCATTAGTTTTCTTTCAGACAAATGACCATTGCAAGTTTAATAAAACAAATTTAATTCAAATAATATAAGAAAATGAAGATTTAAGATATTCTTAAATATTGTTTCTCTTTCACAATGGCCATCTTAACTCTAGAAGAATATCAGATCTGGACTGTGAAAAATGTTCTTGCCAATGAGTTTTTGAATCTACTTTTCCAGGTATGTTTAAGGTAAATAACAGAGACCGAGGGCAGTGGTACCAGTAGTTCTACATCTTTTCCATTATGTAGTAGTTAGACAACTAGACTACAAAACCATATATTGTCAAAAGAAATGCATTAACCTGTACACCACCTGCAGATGGTAAGTTAGAGCGTGCCTGCTTCTCAGAGTCACAATGTGCATGATAGGAAAGTAGAGTATAGCTGATAATGTCTATCTTAATTACTCTTGATAGAGCAGATTGTAGACACATAAAAAAGAATTTAAAATGAAAAAGCCATTATAATTTGCTATTTTTCTTTACTTTTTTTTAAGACCCTCCCTAACAAGTAAGGCAGTGTGGACAGAGACATAGATCATAAGTTGGCAGCTGTAAATTTTTCACAAAGTATACCATCTTTCCAGTTAGGAGGTTATTTTAGATGCAGAGCTGTTTCTTAATTTTCTTTCTTTCTTTCTTTCTTTCTTTTTTGTAATTTAATTCTTTAGAAGGTCCAATAAAGATTGAAGGAGAAAGGAGGAAAGAAAAGCTGTCAGGGGTGAACATGAAATCATAAAACTTGCCAGATTTTAAGTATTTTCCCAGTTAAAGTAGTTCTCTTTGCTCCAATTTAAAGAAACAACTTATAGTTTCCCATTTTTCATAATTCTTCAAAATATATGTTGATTTAATAGTATTTTACAGGGGGGAGGGCTGTGAGTAGGGACAGACTGGAAGTTCAAGATTTGTAAATACTGACAGGTATATATAGAATAGATAAACAAGCTTATACTGCATAGCACAGGGAAATATATTCAAGAATTTGTAGTAGCTCATGGTGAAAAAATATGAAAACAAATATACGTATATTCATAAAGGACTGAAAAATTGTGCTGTACACCAGAAATTGACACAACATTGTAAATGGACTATAACTCAGTTAAAAAATAAAAGATAAAACTGTTAGAACACTATAAAAAAAGTAGTATTTTACATTTTTCTTATTTTATTCTCCTTTTCTTATAAAAGCACCCCTATGAAGATCAATAAGGCTTGATATCTTCATATCTATCATGATCCTCCATTGTGAATACAGAGTAACCTGCCTGTGGCACAGCTATGTTAGAATAAATGAAAATTGAACTCTTCCTGACAGCTAATAACTAATGTATATTTAAAGCATATGAAATCTGATAAGCCTGTGATGCCCATTTAAATCAATCAGTTGCTCCACTGTCAGTTATCTGCCAGGATCTAAGTTGATGTCTTTATAGAATATAAATACATGTAAAAATAATATAAACCTACTATAAACAGGAATGACTTGCTTAGTAATATGAAAATTGAGCAGCTATTTTTATCTCATTTAAAACGATGCCCTCAATTACTTTGTTATCATTAATTATATAGATATTTTGACCACTTAAGTTTGTGTCTGAGTCATATGGCAGCTCTTACATAGCAAAGCATTTTGAACTTTTATATTGCCTTTCCTATTTTCTCATGCTTATCAGGGACTTGCATAGGCACAATTTTTTCTATGACTCTATAAACAGATTTATGCCTGAAATTTTCTTTTGTGTCTCAGGGTTTCTAGCATTATATTACTGACAGATTTCTTGTTGGTTACCAATCTCATTTGTTTCTTTGTATATATACTCCTTTCAGTCCTTTCAAATATATATATATATATATATGTAGTCAGTTTACAATGTTGTGTCAATTTCTGGTGTGCAGCACAATGCTTCAGTCATACATGAACATACATATATTCATTTTCATACTCTTTTTCACCATAAGTTACTACAAAACAGTATTGGATATAGTTCCCTGTGCTATACAGTATGAACTTGTTTATGACTTGGGAGTTTGAGATTTGGAGGTACTAAATATTAACATTACATTTTATGATGCTCACTTTATCCCATATTCAGACATGCTTTTAAAACTTTATGTTCACTTAATATATAAGTAAGCAGACTTACTCTAAATTGTTTTATTTTCTGTCTGTTTCTAAAATAGAATTAGCTAATAAATTCAGTGATAAAAGCTTGAATTATTCTTTTATTTTATTTGCCAAGATCCCACTCCTGGCTGACCATTTTGGGTATTTAAGTATAAAGTAAGTAAATGTCAGTAGAATTAGGAAACCATTCCTGTGGTAATATTATTTTCAGTCCTTTCAAATAAACTCAGTGCCCAATATTTTGCAGAGGAAGCATTCTAAACATGATCAGGATCTTCTATCTTGTACGTTTGTCAGAAAGCGTGAAATGTTAAACAGTTTGATAAACAGAATAGTTCACCACACTGACCCCTACCTATATCCATGTTCTAATCCTGAAATCTGTGAATATGTTATTTTACATGGCAAAGGGGATTTTGCAGATGTATCAGGTTAAGAACTCTGAGACAGGGAGATTAGCCTGGATTATCTACATGGGCCTAGTCTAACAACAGGAGTCCTTAAAAATTGAAAATCTTTCCCAGATGTGGTCAGAAAGATATGACTTTGGAAGAAGGATTAGAAAGCTGTAAAGCTGTTAGCTTTGAAGATAGAGGAAGGGCCATGGGTAAAGAAATGTGGGTGAACACTAGAAGCTGGAAAAGACAAGGAAATATATTCTTCCTTTGACTTACAGAAGGGCATACAGCCCTACTGACATCTTGATTTTTAGCCAAGTGATACCTGTTCCTCACTTGACCTACAGAACCATAAAATAATAAGTTTGTGTTGCTTTAAGCTGCAAAATTTGTGATAATTTGTTACAGCAGTGATAAAAATAAATATAGGGGAGGTAATCCAAATTTATGGATTGGAGGGCTCAACATTTTAAAGATGTCAGTTCCCCTTCAACTGATTCAAAGATTTATATGTGCACATCAAAATCCCCAAAACTTAATTGTTGTTACTGTTTATTTGTAGAAATTGACAAGCTGATTCTAAATACATAGAGAAGCTTGAAGAGCCAACAATAGCCAAGATGATATTAAAGAACAATGTTAAAGAACTTATTATAAAACAATATTAACTCTATGTGATAACTACCTAAAGTTAGACATATAGACCAATGGAACAGTATTGAATTAAACCCTGTACCATACATGAACAGTAATTTTAGATAGATTATAAATCTAATAAATTTGAAAGAAAAAGCAAAGCATCTGGGGGAGAGTAAAGCTCAGGTGGAATGTGTGCTTAGCATGCATAAGGTCTTGGGTTCAACTCCCAGTACCTCCATTAAAATAAATAACCTAATCCCCCACCAAAATAAAGCATCTAGGAAATAGTGTAGGAGATATTTTAATGACTTTGAAGTGGCAAAGAGTTCTTAAACAGGAGACAGCACTAAACATAAAAGAAGAGTTTTAAGTTAGACTTCAGTAAAATTAAGAATTATTTTTATCAAGAGATACCATTAAGAAAGTGAAAAGCCACACGGTGGGAAAATATATTTGCTATACCTATATCCAACAAAAGACTTGTATCTAGGGCATATAGAGAACAAAAACCAGTGGAGAAAAAGGCAAAACCTCAATATTAAAATGTGCAAAAAAATTGAACATGTGCTTCACACACAAAAAGAAAAATCCAAATAAGCTATGAAAAGTGGCTGACCTCTTTAGTAATAATAAAAATACGTACTAAAACCACACTTGGAACACCATTAGACATCCACTAGAATAGTTAGTTGTTAAGTGATATGAAGCATTGGTGAGGGTAACATGCAATGGGGACTCTTACACATGGCCAGTGGGAATATAAATTCTTTCAAATACTTTGAAAGTAGGCTTTTTGAATGAAAGTTATATATGTATATGTGTGTGTGTATATATGTACACACACACACACATACATACATACACACACACACACTCCCTGTGTACCCTTCAGAAGCTTCTACATCAGAGCACAAAAGGACATCCAGAAAATTCTCATAATCACTATTTGTTATAGCCCCAAATAGAAAATGACCCAAACACCTGTCAACAATAAATACATAACCATAAGTGGTGGCACATGCATACAAATTGTATACTTTAAAGCAATAAAAATAAATATACCAGTTTACAGAAAACACTAGTGGATGAATCTTACATAATGTTGAGTGGAATGTAAGGGACTAAAACTTTCAAAAGCAAAAAAAAAATTCATGGTGGCTGAATTTAGGATGGTGAATCCATCAAAGGGGTGCCATAGTATCTGGGAAGAAACCCAAAGTGGAACAGCAATGTTCTGTTTCTTGACTGGATGAAGGTTACATAGATGTGTTTACTTTGTGAAAAATCACTGAGCTGTATACTTAAGATATGTTCACATGTAAGCATGTATATTATATTTGCATTTAAAAAAAAATGTATGCTTGCAAAAAAAGATATCCAAAGCCTAAGTATTTATCAGTAGGAGAATGGATAAAACAAATGATAGTATATTCAAACAATGGAATACAATTCAACAATAAAAAAGAATCAACTACTGATACAAGGATGAACCTCAAAAGCCTAATTTATACATTTCATTGTCAGGTAAATTTTAACTCAGAAGGTAAACAAAACTATAAACAGGCATGTGCCCTGGGGGGAGGGGTGCTGAAGCCTTTGTCTCCTCAGACCTGTGCCATTACTGGCACATCTCGCAAGAAGAGAGGCAGGGCTCAGCCACAGCTACCATCTCCTCCTGTGCATAGTGCCCGGGTGGGGGCAGGGCTGAGACCTGAATCTGCACATGGGGGCTCCACAACCTTTTAGGCAGGACTGAGACTTGTTTATAGCCTGAGGCAGAGAGGATTTTTCTACCCTGACACCTCAGAGAACTTGTGCTGCCAAGGGAAACAAGGAGCTCAGATTTGGCACAGAGCGTAGGCGGGACTGTTCCGTGGTCTTCCCTGAGCTCACCTACAGACCGCCTACCCGAGGCAGAGCAGGCTGCTGCACAGAGCAGCAGAGCGACCAGCACCAGGAGAGGGCAGGTGGGCAGCCACCCACCTTCCTGGCAGGAACACAGCACCTGACCACGGTGCTGGGGCGGGGTGTGATCTGCCCACCTGCTTTCCCCCAAGCACAGCATCTGACTGTGGCATCAGGAGGGGGAGTGACCTGCCCACCCACTGGATAAGAGCTCAGTTCCTGACCTAGTGTTAGGAGGGGACACAATCTGCTGGCCAACAGCCACTGAGAGCAGCACAGATGAGGGTGCCAACAGAAGGCCTATGAAACAGCAAGCTGAGTTCGTGAAGCAGGGCAAAGACACAAAGACCTCTCGATAAAATCATTAAGGGCACACCATCTCTAGGATAAGTAGGTAACTGCTACTCCTTAAGCCACGGTGCCAGAGAGATATGAGC
Source organism: Vicugna pacos (assembly GCF_048564905.1). NCBI lineage: Eukaryota > Metazoa > Chordata > Mammalia > Artiodactyla > Camelidae > Vicugna > Vicugna pacos. The sequence continues at coordinate 1,970,327 of NW_027328871.1, forward strand.
AATGTGAAGAAGAGAAACCACTCCCAATGAAAAATTCAAGAGAAATCCCCTGAAAGCATGAACAAAGAAATAGACATTGATGGTCTATTAGATCAAGATTTTAAAAAAGAGTGATCAAAGTACTGAAGGAACTAAAAGAAATAGTGTTTAGGTATATAAAATGTATCAAAAATGAAATAGAAACTATAAAGAAGAACTAGGTAGAATTAGTAAACTCATTGGCTGAGATGAGAGCTGACCTAAAGGCTGTGCAAAGCAGACAAGAAAATACAGAAGAATAAATAAGTGACCTAGAAGACAGGACAACAGAAAGCACCCAATCAGAACAGCTGAGAGAAAAACAAATGAAAAACAAAACAATATATGGGACCTATGGGGTAATATAAACTGTGCCAATGTATGCATAATAGGAGTTCCAGAAGGGGAAAAAGAACAAAGCGGGTTGAAAAGGTATGGGAAGGACTCATGACTGAAAACTTCCCAAACCTAAAGAAGGAATCATATCCAAGCACAGGAGGCTCAGAGGGTCCCAAGCAGGAAGAACCGAAACAGACCCACACCAAGGCATATCCTAATCAAGATAGCCAGATTCAAGGATAAAGAAATGATCCTAAAGGTAGCAAGAGAAAAACAAAGAGTGAGTTACAAGGGAACCCCCATAAGGTTTTCAGCTGATTTTTCTACACTATTTACAACAGCTAAGACATGGAAACAGCCTAAAATGTCCATCAACAGATGACTGGATAAAGATGTGGGATATTTATATGATGGGATACTATTCAGCCACAAAAACTGACTACATAACGCCATTTGCAGAGATATGGATGCTCCTGAAGAATGTTATTCTAGGTGGAGCAGAACAGAAAGAGATCACTCCACACATGGAGCAGAACAGAAAGAGATCACACCACACATGTGAGATCACTCATGTGTGGAATCTTAAATATATGCAAGATCTTGTGGTAACTCACAGCAAAAAAAAAAAAAGTGACAATGAATATATGTACGTTCATGTATAACTGAAAAATTGTGCTCTACACTGGAATTTGCCATAACATTGTAAAATGACTATTACTCAATAAAAAATGTTTAAAAATAAGTAAAATAAAATATAACCTTTAAAATACTGTATAATGAGAGGTGTGATGTTCTAGTATCTGTTTTAAGAAGTACGTTAGACACACATAAGAATAGCCAATGGTCAGACAGATCACATGTTATCAGCTACCACCCCATGCAAATTAATGGCATTTAGCAGATATTCATATATGTGTGTAAATATATAAAATAGGTATTAGTCTATATGTAAATCAAATCAAATATTATAATCTAACGTAAAATCATATCAGCAAAAGCACTTTGCTGACATAAGTGTCTTGGTGTAAACAGATTACAATTTTTTATTGAGTTGTCATAATGGGATAATATTGTGAACCAAGTGGAAATTGTAAAAAAAAATAGTTATCCAAAAAAAAAAAAATCCTGACTACATGAAAAGATGCACAGTTACTATAAGGCCTCTCCCATTATTTACTATCAGTGTCAGAAAGTCTTGGAATAAGTTAGGAGAATTAAAAACTCTAACAAGACACAAGAATGCACTCTCTGTTAAAGAAAATAAACGAAAAGAAAAAAACAAATGAATAGACAATTAAGGTCCTACAGATAAAAATACTAATTTTTATGGGAAATAGCCTTAAAATCAAAAATAAGGAGATTATATTCTAATTTCACCTTTTGAATAAAGATATACAAAATTTAGCTGAATACCTTCGTATTTTGCACTTATGAAGAAAAAAATGTATTTGCAATGAAAAAGCAGCCATTACCCTGCCTTTTGAGTATTCTAAAGTTTTAGGTTTGAATATATTTCATCTTAAATGATCTTAAGCACTATGCAGTGGTTGGTGTTTTAAAAATACCACTGTGTGTGGAACTTCTAAAAGTGCTTCAAAAAATTTATATTTTTGTAATAATTTAGTAATGGCCTGGATATTATTTTTAACAAGACAACTCATCATGGAATACTGCAAGATTTTTTCAATGAGTTTATATTCACAAATGTTTAAGATTGTCACTGTATTATGAGAAAATGTCAACCGTGGCAGTATTTTGACTTGAAAATGAGATAAGCTGAGAAGCATATTTTAAGTATAAACTAAATGATAGCACTCCTTTAAAGACAAGAAAGTAAAAGCATGATAAACTCTGACTTTGACACACTTAAAATATAAAAATTAACATAATGTAATTTTACACACTTCTCTTTAACTCTCAGTACTTTCTCAGCCCCTTTCCCATTACACCCGCGTCCCCGCTCCTGACCCTTGGTGTACACACCTCCGTTCACACGGAGGAAGGGGGGACCCGGGCGGTGAGGACCAGGGGCGCGGACACCCCAGCGGCCCCGATGGACACGGACACTCACCCGCTCCCGGCGGGCGAGGAGAATAGTCGAAGCGGGCCCGCCAGCGCACCCGTCTCCTCCTGCCCTGCTGGCCGGGGCCCCAGCTCGGTCAGGTCCACACACACCCCGGCGGGAAGCGGGCTTAGGCCGTGGGAAACCAGCGTAACTTCAGACAGAGAGCGGGGAGCATCCTCCCGCAGACACGCAGGCAGCGCTGTCCCGGAGCCTCCTTGGCGCCGCCCTCTCAGCCCTGAGGAAAGCAAGCTCCGCCCCCAGGGAAGACGCTGGCTGCTGACGCGGACTGCGCATGCGCACCGCCACCTAAGACACGCTGGCTTCGTTCGCCCTCTGCAGGTCCTCGAGGGCAGTGCAGGATACTCGGAACTCACTGTAGAACACATGACCCCTCCCAGCCATGATGCTAAATCACTGGAAATCTCAGTGCCCTGGCCTCTTTTTTAATGGCACTGGTGATGCTCTCATCCAGCCATGCCTGCTCTCTTGCCTGGCACATGCCTCAGTCCTTGGAATCCCGCCTGAATCAGATTCTGTTCTGGAGGAAGGACAGGTGCAGAAGAATCTCAAAATTCCAGACTTAGAAGATGACCAGGAACCCAAACTCAACTCTGTCAACTCCCTGGGGTCCCCTGAGGAGTGTGGTTTTCTCAGAACCATCTGCCCTGTGTCAGGAGCAGACCAAGCCTCAGGTAGCTTAGAGAGGCTATCATGCAGCACATGCTTTGAATGGTTCTCAGTTCTGACCTGCATGATCTTGAGACCCTTTTGTAACTCCTAACACTCTGTTTTCTCATACCTATAGTGATGGTTATTGACGACTGAGTTAATCCTCTTACAATGCTGATGTGCTATTGTTCCATGGATAACAGAATATTTTGAAGGGATCAACAGTTTACCACTTCCCCCTAATGAAGTATGTTTTTAAATCTAGAAATGTTTCAGGTGGCACTCAGGTCCTCCTCTTGCACCAGTTCCTGAGGTGTTGGCAGTTTCTGCTCTGAGCTCCAGATCCTGATCCTGCCGGTGGTCTATGGTGATGCCATTGTGTACATGCTCTTCCTTTTGCACCGGTGTGGAAAGGAGACAGCCCTTCCCCTACATGAGGCTGCAACATGCTGACACTCAAAGCAGGCACAATGAAGAACCAGCTAGGGTCCCCGGTACCAGCTGTCCCAGGTAGAAACGTCACCTTCACCACAGTGTTCCTGTGCTCCTATCAGGCCTTCACTACTCCCAGCAGGCCATGCCTGAGCAGTGTGACAGGTGACTGTCTGTCCCAGCATGGCATGGTGGTGATGATCCCACCTTATCTGTTTGTTTTTGGAATGTCCCCACACCTCTCTGAGCTTCACTTTGTTCTTCTCACAGGCAGAGTTGTACAGGCATGAACCTCACAGGGTTATGGTAGGTAGTCACGGTAGCTGCTCACCCAGTGGCATTCTCTGCCGAGAGGGCTGCTGGGAGTGCTGTGTGTCTTCACACTTGTCCTTCACTCTTCCCAATGAAAACACTCTTGGCCTTATCCTTCCCTGGCCTGCGGCCTTTCTGTGCTTGCAAAAGAACATGGAAACAATCTGCAAAGAAGTTTTGAGGTTCTGTCCAACTTGTCCAGGAAATGCTGACTCTGCTAGATATGCTGTTGGGTGGGCTCTCATGGGAGGGGCTTGGGCAGGACTTCCCTTTGCAATAAGCTGACCCACCCAGGCCTTTCCATGATCCAGACCCCTGGGACCAGGGTGCAAATCCCCAGCTCCCCACTTGTCAACCATGTGACCTGGGCAACTTTCTCAAACCCAAGCTTTGTCCACCCAAGGTCAGCAGAGATGGGGGATAACAGGATGTCCCGCACAGAGTGTCTGTGCAGATTAAGTGAGGTAGAACAGACAGAACAGTGGTGGGGCCTGGCCCATTGGTTGGCAGAAGGGAGCTCACCATGTGCAGCAAGTTCCGCGGGTCACCTAGCAATCTGCCCAGAGGCTTAGCCACTCCATCGCTATCATGCATCTGAAGTCCACTTAACCACATGGGAGAGAAACAAACACATATTCTGAGTGTAGCTGCCACAGGGAAAATTGCATCTTAGCGGGGAGTAATACCAGAGGGTGATCAGGATGGCGGCAGATGCCCCCTGGGTTTGAGCAGACTGGAGCTGCCCTCCAGAGCCTGGGGTTAGTGAGGATGGGCTTGTAGAAATGCCCCTCTCCTTTACCCATCAATGCTGGGTCCTGCGGGTACTGAGTCCCACAATCGGTGTGCTGCTAGTGCCCTCAGCACAGAGAAAAACCCAGGGGTTCCCACAAGGCTTCGGCCACGTCCTCTGCTTCCTGAACTCCCACTCTGGTGACCCCACCTGGGATGCAGAGGTGAGGTGAGGCAGGGACCTATGCTGTCAACATCACTGCTCTACCCTGGGAATCTGGCACACAGTAGGTGCTTGGCAAGTCATTGTTGAATGAACAGCAATACTGGGCCAAGTTTCTGTGGGTGTCTGTGCCCCCAGATCAGGGACCCCTCAGGGCCCACGTCACAAGTGACATGAAAATAATGATCCCACCAGGAGCAATAACAGTTCCTCAGAATAAACGGGCTTTTCCAAGCACTCTCCACCTGTTGCAAAGGCCTCCCAGCAGGGAAGTGGGCTGTCAGGGGCAGCACTGCACTCTCCACTGTAACGAGGAGAAAGCCAAGGGCCACAGAGAGGAGTGCCTTTCTAGTGTCACTGCTCACTTTCCCACCTTTTGGGAGACCAGGAGGCTTTTCTACTACATTCTGGCTCTGAAGCCCCAATACTGTGTGGACATGCCTCCCTCCCTGGAGCAAGGAACCACTAAGTGACCTGTGACTTGTCACCAAGCAGACAGGCTCATTCCAGCTCATTGTGCCACCAGCAGGTTGTGCTAGAAGCAGGATCCTCTGGGAGACATCACACTCTCCCAAGCTGGAAACAGGTGAACAGCCCACAGGTTTCCTGGAGAGGATGGTCACATGGCCTTGATCTGGCCAATCAGCATTTTCCATCCTCCCTGGCCACTGTGATTGGCTCAGGGCTGGGCACCAGCCCAATCAGGCTCCACGGAGGTCAGGCCTAGTTGCTGGAATCCTGGGAGCAGAGAAGTTCTATTTCAGTTGGGAGTTGAGGGGTGGTGATGTCAGACTGTGGCAGTTGGTGACTATCTTGCTTTCATAAAGGCAGAGCCATGTGAAGATGTCACCAGTGGCAGAGCCCAGAGGTGGGGAAGGATGACTTCTGTTGTTGTCACTGAGCACCAGGTACAGACCTGCCTGAAGCTATCTCCCTTTGGACGTCTCAGTTAGGTAAGTCATTCTCTCCTGCCCTGTTTGCTTCTTTAAGCCACTTTGGTTTTCTGTCACTGGTTTTAAGAAAAAGTTTGACTATTCCTTCAAGCTGGCTAAATGGAGACCCTGGAACTACAACAGTGAGGTGACAGGCAACAATGAGGCTAATAGACTCCAGAGGCCTCTGTTCAAACAGGGGATTGTAAATGACAAGGGAGAGTACACATGGCCTCAGTGAACAGATTTGCTACTGGTAGCTCCCAGTTCCTGGATATTAGAGTGCATGCACTCAGCCAAGTCTCAGCTCTGCTGTCACACCTGCTAACCCACACCTCTCCTCTCCCACCTGCCGGGCCTAGGGGGGCTGGACACCCCCGGGCACCTGAAACAGCCCAGGGCTTTGTGTTGTAATTTACACAGGCTGCCCCCAGTTCTGAGGGTGAGGGTGACTGGGTTCCAGTTTACAGAGAAAACAGACTAGACGGTCTCACTGGTGAGATGTGGGGGTGGGACCCCAATCTACCATCTGACCTATGACTTCAGAGTGGACAGCCTCCCCACCCTCAGCCAGGATGCTTCCTAACCCTAGGGGCTCAGGAGTCCTGCTCCCTCCAGCACCCCTCCTGGAGGTGAGAGTGGGGGGCTCTTCTCTATACAACATTCACCCCTGCAGGGGCACACGTGTGACCTCACAGTCTGTCATCCCTTTCTTATGAACTGGACCTCCTTGATGTGTGAGCACTGCAGATCATGGGTGCACACGTGGGCATGTGCACCATGACTGAGAGGACAGCACTCCAATTTAAGCCCCCTCCATGCTCAGATGATTACATCCTGGAATTGAGGGGTTCCCAGGGGTCAGGTGGCCAATTCTGGCCTTAGGGGAAAATTCTTATCACCCAGGGGGCTAATTTTTAAATTAAATTACACATTTAAAATTCAATAGTCAAGCCCCTTTCTAGGCAGCCTTGTAGCCTCTCAGCTTTTACCCCTCGCTGTGACCATGTTCTTAGCTTCAAATTGAGTGCCATTATGGACATGAACATGTTCCTGTCATGTGTCACCTTCACAGTAATCAGCCACCCCAAACTCCCCTCCCTTCCCCTTGTCGATATCTCCACACAGGGAGTAGGGCCCTTTTGATGCAGTTGTGCAAATGTGTGAGCTAAGGGTTTAGAATGTCCAGGCTAGGAGGGGTCTGCCCCACATGGCAGGGCAGGTGGGCTGGCAGGGGGTGATGGTTCACTTGTAAAACCTCAGCTGGTTTCAGGCAGTGACAACAGACTGGCAGCCAAGGGCTCAGCTGGTGCAGAGTAAGCGGATTAAATGTGTTCACCCAGACGCCTTGGGGGTGGCAGCCCTGGAGTACGACTACAAGTGAGGAAGGTGGAGGGTCCCCAGTGCCTGGACCTCCACCTTCTAAAAATCAGGACTGAGATGTGGCTCTGAAGTCAGAACACTGGAGTTCAAAGCTTCCCCCACCAATTTGTCAATAATTCAAAGCAAATGAGCCTCAGTTTTCTCATGTGTAAAATGAGAACTTTGAAGCCTCTCCCTCTGGGGGTGTGGAGGGAAGTAAATGCGGTGACAGCAGAGCACAGGAGCTGTCTGGGCTGAGCCTGCATACAGGCAGGCCGTTGTTGCTGCCATGACCACTGTCTTCCAGGGCAGGGTCTGCACTCTCTCCCTGTGAAGGTCCAGACAGTAAACATTCTAGTCTTTGAGGGACCTACAGTCCCTGTCACAACTACCACCCTCTGCTGTTGGAGGGCAAAGACAGCTCCTGCAGTAGGTAGTCCAGTCTCTCACCCCCGCTTCCTGACATAAGTATTCCTGAGATACAATTTTCACATAACTTTGTTGGCTTTAGGTGTGCAGCATAATGACTTTTTACATGTGCATATTGTGAAATGATCAATGCATTAAGTTTACCTGACGTCTGTCATCACCCATAGTCACACACTATTTTCCTTGTGATGAGAAATTTTAAGAGGTACTCTCTTAACTATCAAAAGCACAATGCAGTGCTGTTAACTACAGTCATCTTGCAGTATATTATGTCCCCAGGACTTGTTTATCTTCTAACTGGAAGTTTGTACATTTTGATTATCTTTCCGAATTTCAATCATCCCCTGACTCACCTCTGGCAACCACCAACCTGATATCTGTTTCTATGTGTTTCGGTTTATTTTGTAGATTCCACATATAAATGAGATCATAGGTATTTGTCATTCTGTCTTATTTATTTCACTTAGCATAATACCCTGAAGGTCCTCCCAAGTTGTCACAAATGGCAGGATTTCACTTTTATAATGTCTGAATAAGATTCCATTTTATATACATATATATGCATCACGTTTTCTGTACCCATTCATCTGCTGATGGACACTTAGGTTGTTTACATGTCTTGGTTATTGTAAATAATGATACAGTGAACATGAGGGTGCAGTTGTCTCATTGACATAGTGATTTCATTTCCTTTGGATATATTCCCTGCAGTGGACTTGCTGGATCATATGGAAGTTCTAATTTTAAATTTTGGGGGAGCCTTCTTACTCTTTTCCCGAGTGATGGCACCAATTTACATTCCCACCAACATTGCACAAGTTTCCCTTTTCTTCACACCACCACCATCACTTGTTGTCTCTTGTATTTTGATGACACCCACCCTGACAGGTGAGAGGGGGTATCTCATTGTGGTTTTGATTTGCATTTCCCTGATGGTGAGTGATGTTGAGCACCTTTTCATGTACCTGTTAGACATCTGTGTGCCTTCTTTGGAAAAATGTCTATTCAGTTCCTCTGCCCACTTTTTAAATCACATTGCTTTTTTTTTTGCTGTTGAATTGTAAGAGTTCTTTATATGTTTTGAGTGTTAACCCCTTATCAGATATATAGTCTGAAAGTACTTTCTCCCCTTCTGTCTGTTACCCTACCCTCTGCTTTCTGGATGACAGGGGTCCAGGCAGTTGGGAATCTCTGCTTCTCACGTGTTTCCAATGTTGGTTGGGTGAGGGCTGTGTTCTGATAAAAGTGTGCACAACCGTGGGTCACTACCCCTTATTTTAGAAGGTGGGCTCTGAAGAGTGCAGTGTGGGCAGGGATGTTTCCCTGAAGTCATCATTTGGATGGTCATGTGCTCTGGAACTCACATCAACTAGCCCGGATGTGATGGGGCAATTTGCAAAGGGAGGACCTTGCAGCTAAGACACAGACCAGGTGCTCTTGTGTCTTGTTGGAAGGACCTGGAAACAAAGTTGTGTGGAACAGGGAATCCTCCAGGTCACAAGGCTCAGTTCAGACTTCTGGGATGCAGAGACCTGCTCTGAGCCACTGTCACTGAGGAGCGAAGGGCCTCAGGCAGGAGGGAGGAGTTGCTGGATTTCACATGCCCTGTTTGTCAAGTTTCAGCTCTGGTGATGTGTGGAACATGGGCTTAGCTTTGGGAATGTAAGAGGAGAGGTTCCTGGGGAAGGGCTGGCTTTTTCCTTTGATTGAGGTCCTACTGTGTGCCAAGCACAGCAGTCCTCTGAGTCAGGGCTGGAAAGCCAGGCACAGAGAGGTCAGGGAGTTTCCAGGTCACACAACATTAGGCGCATCATTAGGGTCTGATGCAGACCTGACGCCCAGCCCACATTCTCTCTCCTTTCCCAGGACCATCATGATCCCACATGTCAGAATCACCCAGAGAGGCCCAGGTATGGGCACTGGGACCTTTCCTGCCTAACATGCAAGGAGCCTTAAGAGGGACGACAAGGCACTTCCTGAGTCCATGATGCCCAGAGGCTGCTCTTAGCAAGAGGCTCAGCACACACTCTTGGATGAATCCTAGCTCTGTCCTGAGTCACTCTGTCCTCCCTGCCTCAGTTCTTCTGCCCACATGGGGCTGGAAACAGCAGCCACTTCACAAGGGTCTAAGGAACCTCCAGGATCCTGGAAGCAGCACCCTCACACAGGGAGCACGGTCTCCTTAACTTTTCCTCACCTCTTTGCTGGATGTAGAGTCCCAGCGGGGCCCTGGCTTGTCCCAATTCTCACCCCAGATCAGGGTCCAGCAGGGGGTGGTGTCCAGGCTGGACTCTGTCCTCTGCCCCTTTTGGGGACCCTCATTCATCGCACCTTGGCTGCCTAGACACTGTCTTCCAGGGGCCACTCTGTGCCTCCCACACCTACCTAGCATCCACCCACCCTGGGTTACTCCAGCGCCCTCTGGCCCTTGGACACACACCTACTCCGTGTTGAGTGGAAATGAGGTGACCGACATGCTGGGCCTCCTGGACAGTCTGGAGGAGCCCGATATACCCAACCTGCCCACCACCCCAAGAGCCCAAGATGGGGAGAGAGTGTGCCTCCATTCATACTCTGATTTGCTCAGATTCTCAGCACCTACTTTGCTGGGTGGATATGGGGACAGAGGTATGATATAAAAGCAGGAGACCTGGACAGCAGACCATGAGAAGGGGGCTAGCCCAGGCTGGTCTCATAACCCCCTTAGCTTTGGCTTTATCATCTTTAAACTGGGACAGACTCTTGTGAGGTGAGCAGGATCCTGACCCATAGCCAAGCACTGTCCTACACGCCTTAGAGAAGCTCACTGACTCCTCATGAAAATCTGTGGGGCAGGGACAGGCATTATCACCCATTTCTGCAGAAGTAACTGAGGCAGAGAGAGAACAGCTGAGGTGACCACCCCAGATTACAGAGCCCAGGTCATCTGGTTCCAGTGTCCAGGCTCATGGTCAGTGCCCATTCTGGGTTTTCCTCCTCCCTTCATCCTCCACTGGGACCCATGGCCGCAGCCTCATCTCAGTGTGATTGTTCATGGGGAGCAGGATGGGTGCACTGAGGGCCCGTTTCTCTGAGGACTCCTTTCCCAGAAGGCTCAAGGGGTTGACTGTATTCACTACTGGACACCCAGGCCTGGGTCCAGACCAGCCACACTGCAAAGCCTGAATCAATGATTGTTGAGTGAATACCTGAACCTCTGCCTATACCTGCATGTTGCCCCCATTTCCTCATCTCCACAGCTGGCTACCCGGCCAAAACCTCGTGTAATCAGGCCTGGGCCAGGGACAATCAAGGGGACCAGAGCTGCTCAGCTGGTGACAGGAAGCCTCAGGGGCCCTGTGGCTGTCCCAAGCATCTCCTGGGGCAATTCACAGAGAAGCCCAGCCAGCTTCCAGGAACAGCAATCAGGTCCCAATCCCAGTGGTATAGGGTAGGTCTTGAGGGGTGTTTCCTGAGACTGACTTTGTGTATGAAGGGGGCCTGGGGGTCAGGCTGCTTTCAACGTCCATTCCAGGCCCACACCCCTACTGGCAGCATGGAGCTAGTCATAAAGGACACAGGCCGTGGGGCCAAGGCTATAGCAGGGCTCTGCTCCCTCTCTGTGGCTCAGTGTCCTCATCTGTAACAGAGAACTAGTAACAGGGCCATGGGAGGGCTCACTGAGACCCTCCTCTGTGGCTTTGGTTGGACACTGCCCTCTCTCTGCTCAGTGCCCTTCTCTGTAATAGAGAACTAGTAACATTTTTCTTAGCCCCTTTTGGCCCCATTTTTCTGAGTCTCTTTCTACATTGGGCCCAGGGCTTTCACAGAGATCACAGACTTGGGATGTAATCAGAGTGTGGTCACAGCCCTAGTGGTCCCAACTGAGGCCAGGGGAGCTTCAAGGGGGGTGGGAATCCAGAACTGCTTCATGGAGGAGGTGAGATCTGAGCTGTGTCCCCAAGGATGAGCTGTCATCTAGCTGAGGCCTGGCACTGAGCAGGACCCATGTACATGGTTAATGAGGGTGTGAATGAATGAAATGGCACCCCTCTAACAGAGACGGAGGGGGGGAGTCCCCTAGGCCAAAGCAGGAAACACAGGGCACCCTGGGGGAGCAGAGGGCGTGGCTGCAGTGTGATGCCACCACTTTAGCGTGTGTTCTGGTGGATTGGGAGCCCTTTCCTCTCCTCTGCTACAGTATCCTGCTCTTCATTCCCAGCAACACCCGCCTGTGTCACCTCAGTGTCCCCAAGTGGACCTGGACCTGTCTTGTGGGAGATTGTGAAGAGGGATTTGGTGTGCAGCCCAAGACTGAAGTGGGAGGGAGAGGATAATAGGGACCTCCAGAGGGGATCATGGGCTGGGACACATCGGAGGGGTGGGGAAGGCAGAGCCTCAGAGATGTAGGATCCTGCTAGTGGTGGCTCCTTCACGAGGGGCTTCACAGGGAGGAAGCAATCATGGGGTAAAGGCTGAGCTCAGTTTGGGGCTTGCTGACATGGAACAGCTCATCACAGAGACGTCCAGAGGAGCTGGATGTAGGGAATGAAGATGCCACTGATGTCAGGGTCAAATCCTGAGACCCAGATGAGGTGGGGCGGTGGTGCAGGGGAAGGGGCTTGAGGATATCAAGATGTTCATTCATTGGGGTCCTCAGGGTGGGGACCTTCATGTTCATTTCACAGCCACCTGGTGCCTGACAGAGCTAGGCTTAGGGAGGTCACTGAGTAGACACGTGCCGACAACCTAGATTCTCCTCTTTCCACAGAAAGTCCCTGGTGTGAAGCCAGCAGGCACTCTTCAGAGTCATACACCCTCACCCCTGGGCTCTCTGTGTGCCTAGAGCCCAGTGGCCCCTTACCTCCCACTCCCCACTGCAGGACCCTTTGCACACCTGCATTTCCACAAGCTATAAAACATCTTCTCTTGCTGGGTGTTTACCCTATGAAACCTCATTGCCCCAGGAAGAGAGGCCTCACATCCTTCCCTTATTAAAGTGGTAAAGCCTTTTGTTCAGAGAAGCCCCTGACAGATCTCACAACCAACCAGGTACCTGTGCATGAATTGATCATGCAGCCCCCTCCTCCTTGTGTGCACAGCACCCCCCCCAATAACAGACCCCACACACTCAACCGTGGCGCTCGTGTAGGCACCTCTTGCCTGTGTGGCCTGATGTTGTCTATAGCAGTGTCCCTATTGAACTTTCCTAAACCCTTCTCAGACTCTGGTAATTCTTTACCAACCCAAGTAGTTAGCCTGCCATTGTGCCCACAACACCTGAAACAGAGTTGGCTAAAATATGCAGATTGATGATGCAGGTTAATTTGCTATAAAGGTGAAATCAAGGTTTACAAATAAAAGCAACATACATACTCAAGGCAGGACTAAGAACTCACACGGATAACTAAGACCCTCCACATACATCCCACTTTGCCCTTAGGGCCTTTGCGATGGCTGCTCTTTCAGCCGGGATCTCTCTCCGCCTGCTTCTTAAACATCTCCAGGAATCTGCTCAAATGTCCTCCCTGACCCTATTTTTCTCCATGGAACATATCACCTCCGGACATTGTGTATATTTTACTTAATTTTCTCTGTGTCCCCCACCAGGCTGTCTGCTGCATGAGGATGGAGACCTGACTGCTTCACTACCTGCTGTGCCCGGTATCTGGAACCCACCCAACACACAGTAGGACGTCAGAGATTGTGTGACGGGTTTGTGATCACTGTAGGCCACAGACAAAAGTCTTCCCAGCAGTCATGGTAAGAGTCATTCATTCTCTACTTACTGAGCCCTACTGTGTGTTGGATACTGACCTGGGTGGGAGGCATGCAGTGGATTAGACACAGTGAGCACACACAGCATGTTAGGAGGGACATGTGCTCTGGAGAGCACACAGGGCTCGGGGAAGTCAGGAGTGCAGGAGTGGAGGAGAAGAGGGCCAGGTGGAGACAGTGGTGGCAGAGGAGACAGAGAGGTGGGGCCCAGCTCATGCAGGGCTTTATGGCTCCTGTGAGGGCTTTTCCTCAGGGCAGCGGAACCATGACTGGGTACGGAGCAGGGGCCCGGGTCCTGAATGCTATGCAGGAAATGGAGCAGGTGTCTGCTGGGGAGATGTGCGTGGAGGAGGCTGTCCCTGTAGACTGTGCAGGCAGAGAAGGCTCCTCTGAGGAGGTGACATCTGAGCTGAGCCCTTGTATGGACCGTGTTTCCACCTTCTGTAGACTAGCTTTCATCTGCCCTGCAGCCCTATGCAGGACACACTCTGTTCTCAGTCACCTGGACTTGGCCTCCTGCCTCCCTTGTGGGCCCTCCCACCCCAGAAGGAGTCCTTCTAGATCTAACTCACTACCTCCTCCACTGGACTTGGGCTCACACTGAGCCACTGTCCACCTGCCCAACTCACCCAGAGTCAAGTACAGACTCTTGGGGGAGCCCCTCCACCCCAGAGCCCATGAACTTACTCAAATGGCCAGTCCTCAGCCTGCTCACATGCCTCACACTCCCCTCCTGCAGAAACCCTGTGACAGATCATGTCCACAGCACCCTGCTCCTCTGATCCTGACCCCAGGCTTTCCCATGGGGTGTGACCAAGCATGGGTTGCAGTCCCCTCCTCCAGTCTGGTGAGTAGAAACTACCTTTTCTTTTTTCTTTTGTTAATATATTTATTTTTTAATTTTTATTTTATTGAGTTATAGTCAGTTTGCATTGTTGTGTCAATTTCCAGCATAGAACATAATATTGTCAATTGTGTTTACTCTTTCAAGAAACCATCTCTTGGCTTGATTTTTTCAAATGTTCCTTATATCTCTATTTTATTTATTTCCTCCCTGATCTTTATTATTTCCTTCCTTCTGCTTACTTTTGTTATTTTTGCTCTTCTTTTTCTAATTCTTTTAGGTGGTAAGTTTGATTGTTTATTGCAGTTGTTCCTCGTTTTTGAGGTAGACCTGATTCTCTCGCTATAAACTTCCCTCTAAGCACTGCCTTTTCTGGATCCCATAGGTTCTGTGTGGTTGTGTTTTCATCATCATTTGTCTCAATGTGTTTTTTATTGCTTCTTTGATTTCATCATCCACCTTTTTTTTTTAAAGTAGTATGTTGTTTAACCTCCATATTGTCATTTATTTCTCCTTTATTTTTCTGTAGTTAATTTCTAGTTTCATGGTATTGTGGTCAGAAAAAGTTGCTTCAAATATTTTCTATCTTCTTCAAATTGTTAATGCTTCTTTTGTGCCAAAGTATATGATCTATCCTAGAAAATGTGGTATGTGCACTTGAGAAGAATGTATGTTCTATTTTAGGGAAATATAAAGTTCTGAAAATATTACCCAAGACAAATTGTTCTATTGTATCATTTAATTTCTATGTTGTCTTATTAATTTTATGTATGGAAGATCTGTCCAGTGATATTAATGGATTGTTAAATTCTTCTACCGTGATTGTATTCCGATCAAATTTTCCCTTTTTATCTCTTAGTATTTTCTCTTTATCTGTTATGTATTTAGGTGCTCCTATGTTGTGTTCATATATGTTAATGAGTGTAATATCTTCATCTATGACTCCTTTAATCATTATAAAATGTCCTTCTTAATCTTTCTTTATAATCTTTGTTTTAAAGTCTATTTTATTTGAAATCACTGTTGATATTCCTGCTTTCTTGTCATTTCCATTTGTGTGGAATATCTTTTTCAATCCTCTCACTTTCCATCTATGTGTGTCCTTCTCCCTAACGTGGGTCACTTGTATACAGCGTATTGTAGATACTTGCTTTATTATCCACTCTGCACTCTATGTCCTTTGATTAAAGCATTTAGTCCATTGACATTTATAGTAATTATTGATAGAAATGAGTTTATTACATTTTGAACTTTGTTTTGCAGTTCATTTTGTATTTCCTCTTTGTTTCTTACTTTTTCTTTTTGTGGTTTGATAATTTTCCTTTTTATTATCTTGGTGTCTTTTTAGTTTTGTGACTCTATTGTAACTTTTTGGCTTGTGGTTACCCTACTTTGTACATATATTAACCCATTACTATATCTGTTTGTTTTAAACAGATAGTAATATAAGCTCAAACCCATCCTACCAAGAACAAAAAAGAGAGACAGAGAGAAAGAGATAGAGAGAGAAACCTGTATATTTTCTTGCTCGCCTCTCCCACCCTTAATGATTTAGATGCCCTCCTTTATGATTTCATGTTTATTCTGTTGTAATTCATTGTAGCAATCACCTTTCCAATTATGGTTATCTCCTTTTTGTAGCATCCTGCTTCTTTTCTATTTAGAGTAGGTCTTTCAATATTTCCTTTAGCATAGGTTTAGTGTTGCTAACTTCTTTTAGTTTTTGCTTGTCTGTGAAGTTCTTTATCTCTCCTTCTATTCTAAAGGATACCCTTGCTGGATAAAGTATCCTAGGCTGCATCATTTTTTCATTCAGGACTTTGAATATACCTTGCTTCTCCCTTCTGGCCTGTACTGTTTTTGTAGAGAAATCAGCTGAAAGTCTTATGGGGGTTTCCTTGTATCTCATCCTTTGTTTTTCTCTTGCTGCCTTTAGAATCATTTCCCATTCTCAACCCTGGTTATCCTGATTGTAATATGTCTTGATGTGGGTCTGTTTGGGTCCTCCTTGTTTGGGACGCTCTTTGTTTCCTGTGTTTGGTTATCTGATTCCTTCTTTAGGTTTGGGAAGTTTTCAGTCATGGTTTCTTCAAATATCTTTTCAATCTCCTTTGTTCTTTCTTCTCCTTCTGGGACCCCCATTATGAGTAGGTTGGCATGCTTTATGTTACTCCATAGGTCCCTTATATTGCTTTCATTGGTTTTTATTTGTTGTCTCTCAGCTGTTTTGTTGTCCTGTCTTCTAAGTCACATATTCATTCCTCTCAATTATCCAGGCTACATTTTACAGCCTTTACCTCAACTCTCCTCTCAGCAAATGAGTTTTCCAATTTTCACTGGCTCCTCTTTAGAGTTTCAATTTCGTTTTTTGACATATTCTGTCTCTATACACAATCTCTTTTAGTTCCTTCAGTACTTTGATCACTCCTTTTTTGAAATCATCTAGTAGACTATCAATGTCTATTTCATTGATTGTTCTTTCAGGGGGTTTATCTTGTTCTTTTAATTGAGACAGGTTGCTCTGCTTTTTTATCTTGCTTATATCTCTTTGGCACTATGGCTTATGGGGTATCAATTATCTACTGTGGTCTTTCAAGAGTTTATTTATTTATATAAAGTGGATGCAGAAATAAAACTAAGCACAAAGAAATTAGTTTTAAAAGCAGTATAATCAATAACAGAAGAACATATTGAAACAAGATAACAATTGAGTTGGGATGAATTTTTAAAATATTAAAGGAAGAAAAAATATTTGAGAACAGAGTATAATCACAACAGAAGAACAAAACAAGGATAAAAATGAAATTGAACAAATTGAAAGATAATAATAAAAGTATTTTAAAAGAAAATTTAAAAGGGATTAAAATAGAAATATAAAAATTATTTAAGAAGTAACATTTAAAAAGTAAAAGAAAATGGAACAGAAAAAGAAAAGAGTATGTTCCCGTGGAGATTGTGTGCCCTTAGTAATTTTATCAAGAGGTCCTCCTTAAATATGTGTGGTTACCAAGACTTACTTCTGTGCCTTTTGTCTGTTATCCCTTTGATTAATGATGTGGCCATTAACCTGTTAACCAGAGCCTATCCTGGCTATTGAATGGGGACTCCTCTTTGTTTTGTGGTTGTCACAGCTCCTGCCCTTGCCTTGCTTCATGAACTCAGCTCGTTGTTTCCAGAGACCCTCTGGTCACACCCTTGGTCTGTGCTGCTCCCAGTGCCTGTAGGTAGACATGTCACATCTCCTGCCAGTGCTGCATCTTGGTGCTGCACTCCTGCATGTTAGGTGGGCAGGTTGTGCCCCTTCCCAATGCCGTGTCCAGGTGCAGCAGTCCTCCACAGTAGTTGGGTTGGTTGCTCCCCTATTCAGTGCTACTCCCCACTCCACATCTGTTCCACACCCTGTGGGTGGGCTTGAGGCAAATGGCCACACCAGCCCTAGTCCCTGCTCTTTGCCAGAACGTTGCTCCTTGTTCATTTGTCTTAGAGGTGTGAGTTCGTAGAGGCACCAGGACAGAAACGTCCTATATGTCTGGGGATGTAAACAAGTCTCAGTCCCACCTATGAGGTTGCAGAACTGCCAGGTACATATTCAGGTTTCAACCCCATGTCTGCCTGGGTGGGTATGATGGCTATTGCTGAACCTCATCTCTCTTATTCTGAGAAATCACCAGTTATGTTGCCGTGAGTCAGCAGAAACAAAGGACGAAACACCCTTCCCCCAGGCAAGCCAGCAATATTGCTTTGCTTTATTTTTTTTCTTATTTTATGGGAGGCCCAGGCTGTTCTGATCTGTATACAATCCAAGCAGTTGTCCACAGCACACTGCAGTCCCCCAGGGTTACCTATGTACAGTCAACCAGAGTCTGCCTGGATCCAGCAGCCTGTCCCTTCCCATCCCTGATTCATTTGTAGGTTTGGGGGTTGTTGACACACTTTGTGCCCATTTAACTGAATTCTGTCAATCAAGGGTGGTTCTGTACACATCTGAGCCTCAGAGGTTCCCTGTCCATCCTGCTGACCTCTCCGTTGGAAAGAGGGAGACCCAGTCAACCAGCACTATCCCTCCTTTGCTGCTCCCTCTTCAAAGGACCAACCCCAAGCCATTTTGCATTTTCTTCCTTCTTTTTTCCTTTTCTCCTACCAGATTGGTGGCACATTTTGTCTTTTGAAGATGGCAATGTTTTATCAAAGTTCAGCAGATGTCCTGAGTGGATGGGTGTGTCTGTGAATGTCAGTCTTGGTGAATTTATTGGAGAGGATAAGATACAAGCATCCTTATACTCCACTATCTTGGCCTTTCTCCAAGAATATACACTCTTAATAATTTTGTCATAAGGTTATTTTTAACTATGGGTGGTTGCCAAGTCTTCCTTCTACGACTTTTGCCTGTTATCCCCTTTGTTGGTGGTGTGGCTGGTGTTCTGGTGGCCTGAATCTGCCCTGGCTATTGAGCAGGAGCTACTTTTTGTCCTGTGGTTGTCACACTCCTGCCCATATCCTGCTGTGAAAACTCCACTTGCTGGTTCCAGAGGCCTTCCAGTCTTGCCCCTGGTCTGTGTCCCAGCATCTGTAAATGGGTGGTCTGCACCCCCCACCAGATGCCTGGTCCCAGGACCACACTTGTGCAAGGTAGTTGGCAGGTAGCTCCCCTGCCGCATTAGGTCCATGCTTTGTAGGTGGACTCAGAGGAAACTGCTGCACTAGCCCTCACCTCTGCTCTGTTCCAGAACACTGCTTCTTGTGCATTTGTCTTAGAAGAGCCAACTCAGAGAGGCATCAGTGTGTAATGGTCCCTTCTTCTTGGGACTGTAAACAAATCTCAGTCCCACCTATGAGGTTGTGGAGCCCCTAGGTAAAGATGCGGGTTTTGACCCCTCCTCTACCTGGGAACCATGCACCAGAAAATATGGTGGCTATGGCTGAGCCTTGACTCTCTTCTCCCAAGAAGTCTCCAATAATGGTACTGTGGGTCTGCGGACACAAAGACTATGGCTCCCCTTCCCCCCAGGGCACACCAGCAGTGTTTTTTGCCTTTTATTTTTTTGTATTTTATGGGGGACCCAGGCTGTTCTGTATACTCTCCAAGCTATGGCACACAGAACATTGCAGTCCCCCAAGGTTTCCTCTGTAGAGTCAGCCCGAGTCCTCTGCTCAACTCAGACAGCCTGTCCCATCCCACCCCTGCTGGTTCGTGTCTAGGGCTGGGGATCGTTGGGACCATTTATGCCCAATTAACTTAGTTCTGTCAGTCAAAGTTTATTCTATACAGATCTGAGCCTCTGAGGTTCCATCTCCATCCTGCTGAACTCGCCATTGGAGTTGGGGAGACCCAGTGTATTAATGCTATTCCTCCTTTGCAGCTCCCTCCCCATTGGAATGGTCCAGAACTATTTTCCTTTTTCTTCTTTTCTCCTGTTCTCCCACCAGATTTGTGGAAAATTTTATCTTTTGAAGAAGCCAATATTCTGTCAAAGTTCAGCAGGTGTTCTGGGTGGTGGGTGTGTCTGTGGATGTCACTCTTGGTGAATTTGTGGGAGAGGGTGAGCTCTGAGCATCTTTTTTACTCCACCTTCTTTCCTCCTCCTTCACTCTTTTTCTTTTGATTGGAACATTTAGTCCATTGACATTTATAGTAGTTATTTTATAGATGTGGGTTTATAGCCATTTTGAAATTTGTTTTCCAGTTGATTTTGGTATTTATTTGTTTCTTTCTTTTAATTATTTTTATTTTTGTGATTTGATAAATTCCTTTTCTATTAGCTTGGTTTCTTTTTGGGTTTTATGACTCTATTATATACTTCTGATTTGTGGTTATCTTGTCATTCAAGTATGGTAACCCCTTACTTCATCTGTTTGGTTTTAGTTGATAGTCATGTGGGCTCAAGTGCATCCTAAAAAGAAAGAAGACAAAGAGAAAAAAGAAAAAAAAGAGAAAAAAATATATATTTCTCTTGCTCTCCTCTTCCACCTTTTATGATTTTGCTATTCTCTCTTTCTTGTTTGCTTTCTTGTTTTCTTTATTGACTTACTGACTTATTTATATCCTCATGTTTTCCCTTGCAACTCACTGTATTTATCGCATTTCCAATTATGGTTTCTTAATGTCTATAGCTTCCTGTTTATTTTTTATTTAGATTAGAACTTTCAAATTTTTTTTAGCATAGATTTAGTACTGCTGAATTCTTTTAGTTTTTGCTTGTCTGTGAAATTCTTTCTTTCTGTTCTAAAGGATAGTCTTTCTAGATAGAATATCCTAGTTTGCAGCCTTTTCTTATTCAGGACTTTGAATATATCTTGCCACTCCCTTCTGGCCAGAAGTTTTTAGGTAGTGAAATCTGCTGAAAGCTTATGGGACTCCGTTGTAACAAACACTTTGTTTTTCTCTCACTGCCTTTAGAATATTTTATTTAACTTTAACCATTTTAACTATAATATGTCTTGGTGTAGGTCTGTTTGGATTCTCCTTGTTTGGGACCCTGTGTGCCTCCTATACTTGGATAATTCTTTCCTTCTTAAGGTTTGGAAAGTTTTCAGTCATGATTTCTTTAACTATCTTTTCAATCCCCCTTTCTCTTTCTTCTCCTTCTGGGACTCACCATTATGCATAGGCTGGCACACTTTATATTATCTTGCTTTAATTGGTTTTTATTGACTTTTCTGTCTGCTGTTCTTTTTGGGTTATTT
Source organism: Vicugna pacos (assembly GCF_048564905.1). Classification (NCBI taxonomy): domain Eukaryota; kingdom Metazoa; phylum Chordata; class Mammalia; order Artiodactyla; family Camelidae; genus Vicugna; species Vicugna pacos. The sequence goes on from NW_027328871.1 coordinate 1,991,122, forward strand.
CTTTTATCTTGTCTCCTAAGTCATTTATTCATTCCTCTGCATTATCTAGTCTTCTTTTGATTGCCTGTAGTTGAATTTTCTATTTTTAACTAGCTCTTCTTTATAGTTTAAGTTTTCTTTTTAAAGTTATCTGTCTTTATTGATAGTCTCTTTTAGTTCTTTCAGTGAGTTGATCATTCCCTTTTTGAAGTCTAGTAGACTATCAAAGTCTATTTTACTGATTGTTCTTTCAGGGGATTTCTCTTGTTCTTTTAATTGAAAGTGGTTCCTTGGCTTCTTTATTTTACTTATATTTCTCTGGCTCTATGTATTTCTTCTAGACCCGTTTCTGAGCTGTGATATGTAGTAGGCAGGGTTGGAGCACTTCAGTTGTGAAGAAAAATAGGCAGAAGATGTTCACTGGGGAGTTCTCTCTGTGGTGTTGCCTGTCACTTGTTATGCAAACTTACAAAGTACTATTTGTTGATGTTGGCTTTATCCCTGCCTTAGCTATGGGGATGTCAGCCACCTACTCTGGTGCCCCTCAGGTTCTGAGCCCCAGGAAACATCATGCAGATCCAGCAGTGTCAGTCCCTTGGACCTGCCTTAGCAAGTGTGCAGTCACACACAGAATTTGTGGTCCACTACAGGTTCAGCTCAAACCCCAATCCCGCACCCACATATGAAACCATACACCACCCTGTTGTAAATACCCTCACTGACCACCCTTCTTGAGTCAGAACTCCACTTACTGCCTGTAAGTCTCAGAGGTGTGGATCCACAAACTTACCAGATACAGCAAATCCACCCTCTCTGCCTGGGGCTGTAAACAAATCTCAGTCCCGCCTGTGAAGTTGCAATGGCACAGGGTATGGAGTCAACATTCAGCTCTGCCATTGTGCAGCAGTGTTGGCTATCACCAAGCCCCATTTCTCTTCTCATGAGAACACACCAACAATGGAGCCAAGTGGAGAAAGTGACTTTGGCACAGCTGTGTTTCATTCCTCCCCCATTATACCAACATTGGTGCTTTTTTATGAGAGTTTCAGTCTGTTCTGTTCCACACACACACACACACACACAGCCAGAGCTCACACTGCCCTCTAGTTTCCTGAGGCTGCCTCTCTGCAGTGTGACCCAGCCCTCTGCCTGGGCTCTTCACTGACTCCAGTAGCCAGTTCTGGCTCATCCCTGCTAGCTCATGTCTGGGTCTGGTCATCACAGGGACCCTCTGTGTCAGTTTTCCCCAGTTCTGCCTGCCATGCAGTTGCCACTGTCTCCTCCAAACCTTGGAAGCTCTGCTTCTTTCCTAGCTGATCTCCCAGCTAGAGAGGTTGTGTCCCAGTGTGAGGGTGCCTTTCTTCCTATGCTACTCTTTCCCTGCAGGATCAGTCCTGCACTGAATTTTTCTTTTCTCTTTTTATTCCTTACCATATTTTGTGAGAATCTTCCAGTATTTCAAAATAAGAGACACTCTACCAAAGTTCAGGAGGTTTCTGTGCAATTCAATGTTTTTGTAGATGTAATTCTTTGTGTATTAGTGGGAGAGGTCAAGCTGTGAGTCTGTCTACTCTGCCATTTTGGCTCCTTCAAATTTTAAAATAGGGCTACGTCTTTCTTAATTACTCTTAACAAGCTGTTGTAGTTTTCAGCGTACATGTCTTGTAATTTTTCCTTGCCTCTATTGGATGCTGATTCAGAACATACACAACCTTCTGGAGAAACCTGTCCCACCCTGCCATTTACTGCCAACTAGCTGGCCTGTGTCTGAATCACCAAAAGATTTTGTTCTTTATCTGATTCTTTATTCTTTAGAATTTATCATTTTACTCTCATAAATGCTGATTGTACTTGCAACAAATATTTTAAAATAAAAATAATAAACTTTATTCTATAGATGAAATATGAATGAATCTCAACTAACATATGCTTTTAATACCTTAGAATTAGTAAAGCAATATAGATACATTATAAACGCTTGAAATGTTGCCTAAAGGAAAAGTGCAGAGATTTGCAAATCCCACTCCCAGAAGTGACCGTCATTAATGGTTTGGTGAACATCTCTCAGTCTCTATCTCTCTCATTCTCTCTGCCTCTGTCTCTCACACACCACAAGATTCATTTACATCTATGATGATTTGACACATATGTGGTCATAGAGATGGCATCTGGGATGTAGATGATGGATTAACAGGCATCCAAACTGAGGGCTTCCTTGACATCAGGTAAAGACCTAGCACTCATTTTTCCAGCTGCACAACATTCATTCCTCCATGTGAACCAGAACTGATGAACCCCACCCCCTCTCCATGAACATTAATGTTGCTTCCATTTCCCTAGTAGTTTAACCAGGACTGTGATGAACATCCTTGAAAAGACATCTTTGAAAAATTGTGCAAGAATTTTAGTATGATCAACACTAAGCATCAGCACTGCTCGGAAAGTGGTGCACTTGTGGAACTGTGATGCATCCTGCATACTGTTCTCCCAGAGCGGAGAGCCTGCTCACTCTTCCCTCCAGGGGATCTACTGTGGCCTCTGCCTCCTCATGTTGTCACTAGAGCTGGTTGTCACCAGGCTAAAGGCCTGCCAGTGTGATGTTGACCAATGCTGTCTCTGAAGTGTGAACATCTTCGTGCATCCTCACTTGAGAGGTCGAGCATCTCTAATATACACTGGCCACCTGCATTGCCTCTTGTTGGAATTGCATGTGTTTGTTCTGTTTCTGTTTAGAACACAGTGTTTCAAAATATTTTTGGACCACAGGGATGTGAAACCTTTCTCTGACTTTAGGTTATGAAAAATGATTTTTCCATGTTGTGGTTTGTCTTTCATGGATTTTGATTATTATTATTTTTTTATTTTGTTAGGTTATGTTTTGCCACAGGAAGAGCTAAGCATCTCCCTCCTTGCTCTGGTTTCACACATAGAATAGCAGTGCCTATCTCGAGATTATGCACATAGTTACTAAAAATATTCATTTTGTACATCTCATCTTTAATCCACCTGGATTTCCCTTTCAAATAACCAAAATGCTACTTCAAGTAAAAATAAAAACACCAATCCCTTATTAAAATATGAGAGCAGACACAAACAGCCACCTTTTGTATGATTTCATTGATAGGGAACATCCAGTGTAGGGAAAGACACACAGAGAGAAAGAGGATTAGGGCTTGTCAGGGGTTGGGGGAGGGAGAAAAGAGAATGTGTGCTTTGGATACGAGGTTTTATTTTGAGGAAAGAAACAGTCTGAAACTAGACAGTGACGATGGTTACACAGCATTGTGAATGCACTTAATGCTCCTGAATTGCACAATTTAAAATGGAAAAACATCTAAATTTTATTATGGTAAACTTAAAACATAAAAATAGATGGTACTCTAAATGACATGAAAGAAAACAAGGAAATGACAGAAAAAACAAACAAAAATGATGCCAGGAGAAGGGAAGTAAAGTTCGGGTCTGGGAGTGGGTTGATTCTTAGAATTAGATGACAGTGTTGGTGGTTGCAGAGACATCTCAGCCCGTAGGGGTGTTGATGCCTGAATTGGCTCTGGGTCTCATAGAAGTATGTGTGTAGGTGCAGGGGGAGCTACAAGATCAGGCTCAGGGTCTCCCTGCAGGACTGGTAATGTAACCTGTCTCTAGGTCTCCTGTAGGGCTAGTCTTACAGTCTGCAGAGCTGGTGGGATGTGACACGGTTCTGTGTGTTTTGCAGGTGCAGGCTCGGGTTCCCCAGCAGGGTTGTTAGAATGGGACCCAGTCCTGGGTCTCCTGCAGGAGCCAGCTCAGGATCTCATGCAAGACCAGGCTCAGAGTATCCTTGTAAGGCTTGTGGAATGAGACCCCATCATTTTTCTCCTGCAGCAGCAGATTCAGGGTGTCCCTGCAAGGTTTTTCAATTTCACCCTGCTCTATATCTCCTGCAGGAGCAGGCTTGGACTGTCCCTGCTGGGTTGTTGGAATATGACCCATTTCTGATTCTCTTTCAGAAGCAGGCTCAGGGTCCCCCTACAGGGCTAGTCGATTTTGTTCCAGTCTTAGGTCCTTTGCAGGTGCAGGACTGGGGTCTCCCTTCAGGGCTGAAATGTGACTCAGCTGTTGGTCTCTTGCAGAAACAGGCAGAGTTTCTCCCTGCAAGCCTTGTGGAATGAGACCCAGTGCTGGGTCTCCTACAGGAGCATGCTCGGGGTCTACATGCAGGGCTAGTGGAATTGGACCTGGCTAATGGTGTCCCTGCAGTGCTGCTGGAATTGTTCCAATTCTTGGGTGTCTTGAAGGTGTAGGCTCTAAGTCTCCCTGCATTGCTAGTGAAATGTGACCCAGTTGTGGTTCTCCTGAAGGGACAGTCTCAGGGTTTCCCTGCAGGGCTGGTGGATGGGACATATTCCTGGGTCTCCTGGAGGAGCAGTCTCATGATGCAACATGACCAATCTCAGGTTCTCCTGCAGGAGTAGGCTCGGGGCCTTCCTGCAGGGCTAGTGGAATTGGACATGGCTCATGGTCTCCCTGCAGTGCCATTGGAATTGGTCCAATTCTTGGGTCTTTTGAAGGTGTAGGTTGCAGGCTGATAAATTACCTGTAGGGCTGTTAGAATGTGACATGGCTCTTAGTCTAATGCTAGAGCTGATTCAGGGTCTTTCCACAGGGTTGGTAGAATTGGTCCCAGGCCTGTGTCTCCTGCATGTGCAGGCTCTGGTATCCCTGTAGTGCTTGTGGAATGTGACTGGGTTTCTGTTTCCTGCAGGGGCAGGCTCAGAGTCTCTTTGCAGTGTTGCTGGAATGGCACATGGTTCTGAGTTTCCTGCAATGGCAGGCTTACGTTCTTCCTGGATGGCTAGTTGAATATGACTCAGACCTTGGTCACTTGCAGGAGCAGGCTAGTTTTCTCACTGCTGGGATGGTGGAATCAGACCCTATCCTGAGTCTTCTGCAGAAGCAGCTCCAGGTCTTCCTGCAGGGCTGTTGGAACATGACCCATCACTGGTTCTGCTTCAGGAGTAGGCACAGAGTCTCCTTGCAAGGATAGTGTAATTGGACCCAGCTCAGGGGTCACTTCAGGGCTGATGAAATGTGTCCTGGCTCTGTGGTTCCTGCAAGTGTAGATTCTGTGTCTCCCTTCAGGGTTGGTTTAGTGGGACCCATTCCTGGGTCTCCTGTAGTAGTAGGCTCAGAGTCTCCCTGCCGGGCTGGTGGAATGGGCCCCTTCTCTAAGTCACCTGCCAGAACAGATTTGGACTCTGCCTTCAGGCTGGTGGAATTGGGCCTGTTCTTGCATCTCCTGCAGGAGCAGGCCTTGGGTCTTCCTGGAAGAATACTGTAATATGACCCATCTCTGGTTCTCTTGCAGGAGAAGCTCATGGTCTCCCTAGAAGGTTAGCAGAATTTGTCTCATTCCTTGGTCCAAGGCTCAGGGTATCCCTGCAAGGTTGGTGGAATGGGACCTAGTCCTGTGTCTCCTGCAGTACCAGGTTCTGTTCTCTTTGCAGGGCTGGTGGAATGTGACTCCACCCTGTGGTTCTTTTGCAGATGCAGGCTCAGGGACCCCACCAGAACTGATGGCTTTTAGTCTCCTATGGGAGCAGGTGAGGAATTCCCTGGAGAGCTGTTGGAATTGGTCCCAGTCCTGGGTCTCATACAATTGCAGGCTCAGTGTCTCCCTGCAGGGTTTGTGGAATACGACTTGGCTGTGGTTATGCTGCAGGAGCAAGCTCAGTGTTTCCATGCAGGGTTGGTGGAATGGGATCTAGTTCTGTCTCTCCTGCAGGAGGAGGCTGGGGTTCTCCCTGGAGAGGCTGATGGAATTGGACTGGGATGTCTGTCTCCTGCAGGAACAAGCCTACGGATTACCTGCAGAGCTGGTAGAATGTCACACAACTCTTGTTCTTCTGCAGGAGCTGGCTCATGTTCTCTGTGAATGGCTTGGTCCCCCCCAGAAGCAGGTTTGTAGTCTCACTACAGGGGTGGTGTTGCGTGACCCGCACTGTGTTTTCTGCAGATACAGTCTTAGTGTTTGACTGCAGGTTTGGTGGAATGGGACGAAGTTCTCGGTTTCCTGGAGTAGCAGGCTCATGGTCTTCCTTCTGGGGTATTGGAATGTGACCCAGTCATGTGTTTCCTGCCGAAGTGGCCTCAGGATATCCCTGCAGGGCTGTTGGAATTGTACCTCACTGTGTATCACCTGCAGGATCAGGTTTGTGCTCTTCCAGCAAGGCTGGCGTATTTGGACCTATTCCTGGGTCTCCTGCAGAAGCAGGCTTTCAGTCTTCCTGCAGGGCTTCTGGAATATGACATATCTCTAATTTTCCTGCAGGATCAGGCTTGTGGGTCACCCAGCAAGGCTAGTGGAATTGGACCCACTTCAAGGTCTTAGTGCATGATTGATGGAATGGGACCCAGTCCTGGGTCTCCTGCAGGAATTGGCTCAGAGCCTTCCTGCAGGACTGGTGAAATTGGACCAATTCCTGAGTCTCCTGCAGGAGGAGGCCCTGCATCTTCCTGGAGGGATGGTGGAATATGACAGAGATCTGTTTCTCCTGCAGGAACAGGCTCAAGGTGTCCGTACAAGGCTAGTGTAATTGGACACATTCCTGGATCCATTGCAAGTGAAGGCATGATGGTCTTCCTACACAGCTGGTGGAATGTGATTCGGCTCTGAGGCTCCTGCAGGAGTAGGCTTAGGGTCTCCTTGAAAGATTGGTGAAATGGGACACAGTTCTGTGTATCCTGCAGTAGCAGGCTCAGGTTCTCCTTACAGTATTGGTAAAATTGTACCTGGCTCTAATTCTCCTGCAGTAGCAGACTGAGGTTATACCTGCATGGCTGGTTGAGTGTGAAGGAACAGCAAGTCTTAATACATTGGCCCACTCCTGCGAAAAGGATAAACAGGGCTTGGTGCATGGTCTCTTGTATTGTCTGAAAAAGCCCCTTGAGATGTGTTGATTCTGATGACCTTGTCCAAGAACTTGAACACTTTTAGAATCTCTGCCCATTCATCTTGTTTAGACTGAAGGAATCTGCCTTTCATCAGTTCTTGGAATAGAGATCAACACAAAAGGAAAGAGGGACAAAAAAATACCAATCTATCTGTTGAGAAATCAGCTGAAGACATTAAAAAGTTCTCTTGCAATGCACTTGTTTCTATTTTGGTGCATTTAGAATCATTTCCTTATTATCAATTTTGGCCATTTAAATTAGAATACATATTGTTGTAGGCCTATTGAGGTTCATTATGCTTGGACGCTCTGTGCTTGCTGTGTTGAGATAGCCGGTTCTATATTTGGTTTAAGAAAATTTCAGTCTGATTTCTTCAAATACCTTTTCAAACCATTTGTCTTTATTCTTTTCCATGTGGGATCCCTATGAGTCATACACTGGTATGTTTTCTCTTATCCCAGGTTTCAGTTGCATGGCTTGCATTGGTTTTCACCTGCTTTTCTATGTCGTGTTCTGACTGAGTGATTGCAGTTATCCTGTTTTCTAAGTCATTTATTTGTTCCTGTGCATTATCTAGTCCGATTTGGACTGTCTTTAGCTTAGCTATTCTCACCATTGAGTTTTCTGATTATATTTGGCTCATCTAAAGTGTTTCTCTTTCCATTTATACTAGCCTGCATTTGTATTCATAGACTCAAGATTTCCTTCAGTGTTTTTATGTCCTCCCTTTTCAAGTCATGTTCTAGTAAATTTTGGGGGTCTAATACATTGGATGTTCTTTCAGGAGACTCCTATCTTTTGAAAATTTGGAATAGTTCTTTTAATTTTATTATATCTCTCTATCGCTATGGGTTAAGGATTATCAGTTATCTATTACAGACTTGAATGGCTTTTGTAAGTGAAATCATTTCTGTGCACATTTAGTTTTAATGCTGTGAGGATTGTTTTTGGTATGTAATGATGCCATGCATTCCTTCTGTGTCCATTGCCTGTTATATCTATGATTGCTACTGTGGTTTTTGTTGTGGTGAATATAACCTATTCTAGTAAAGTTAGCAGAGTGTCATTTTGGTTAAAAGTTTATCATAGCTCTAACAGTGCTGGGACAAGTAATTTTTGCTGGAATAGAGGTTTCCAAATGGTTTCTGGGCTGCAGGCTGGATATGTGGAGAGGGAATGGTTCCAATACACTCTCATGAAAGTGCATTCGTCCTTACTCTTGCCACGGAAAAGTCAAAATTTTATAATGGGTTCCCTCAGGTTCTCTCCAAGCAAAAACAAAAGTGGAAACAAATCTAATGATGTCACACATTAGAACCTGCTGAAACAATCCTGCAGTGCCACAATCGGGTCCTTAGTGTAGTACTGGGTCAGCACCACAACTATAGTTGCATTAGCATGTGGTAGGCAAGGTTGATGGAAAGGCTTCAAAATCCCCTATTTTTCAGCAGATCTCTGCTCCAAAAACTCTTGTCAATAAGGCATGGGAACTCAAAGGCAAGCATGGAGCATTTCAAAAACCTCTGCTTTGGACAATAAGAAATTTCAATCCTGCCTATGAAAGTTGCAGATCTTTTGGCTATAGAATCTTATTTCAACACTAAATTGCCCTGGATTCTAGAAACCGGATAAAGATGGCTCTGATTGAGACCATTTCTCCTTTATGGAGAAAATGAGCAATTATACTGTAGATGTGAAAAGGCTGTGACTAAGGCCCTGGGTTACTAAGCTAATCCACAACACATATGCCAGCAGATTTAATATTAAGAGAGGACCCAGGCAGATCTGTTCTCTAGATAGTACCAACCACAGCCCAAAACAATCTCCAAACCCCTGGGAATAAATTTGTGACATCAGCCACACCCCTAACACAGATTCCACAGGCACTCCTAGCTCAAAACTGGCAGATGCAGTCTTGGTCTGGGAATCAATTGCAGAGAAATTTTGTGATTATTGCTTTCAGTTATGTCAATCAAACGTCCACTATGCACTCTTTTAACCCTCAGCGCATCGTCTTCCATCTTAAATGACCTGTCCACTTTAGAGTGTGCATCCCAGTAAAACACAGTTTCCCCTTTACTGCTCCTTCACCAAAGGTCAGGTCCTGCACTGATTTCCATTCTCTACTTTGCCTTCTACTCTTTCCAGGTTATGTGAGAATTCTTTCTGACTTTTGAAGTAAGAGATGTTTGGCCATTATTCAGCAGGGATCCTGAGCCAAGGGCCAGGAGAGTGGAAGTTTATCTTGCTGTATACATGGGAGAGAGTGAGCGAAGTTTGCACTGGTACTCTGCCAGTTTGGCATGGATAAATTAACACAATTTAGACATAACTCACAGACACTTGATCCTTGTTTAGCTATTTTTCTCTATATCAATGGTGGAAGGATGTGTTTGAAGATTACAAGTCTGACAATGTGTACATACCTTCATTGCAGACTTTCAAATAGTTAACAGAATTGAATTACATACTATGGGAAATGTATCAAAATAAAGATAGTTTTAGAAATATACTAAATCTAAGTATAAGACAGAGTTGCCATATTCAGGTATCAGCTTGAAATACCCAAATAAGAAAAATACACAGAAAATATAAATTAGCAGCCAAAAGTCATGAAGGAGGCAGGTCAACACTTTTCTTGGTGCTTCCAACACTAAGAAAAACAATGAAATAATTCTTAGAATCATTAACAACCACAACCATGGGTTTCCATTGTTCATGTGGTGCCCTTTCCTAATAATGGCACATACTGGTCAATGTTGGCGATACAAGGGGCAACATTACTATTTAGGAAAGCACAAAGAAACCCAAACAATGTATTTTTATATAGGCTTGGTTTCAATAGCACTTAGAGACGTTATAGATATGAGAACACTGCTGCAGTTTTGCTAGGCTATTGAGAATCATGTGCTCTTCTATGAAAGATGAGAATGTTTAATCGTCCATTATGTTGAGAAACACAAACCCGACAAATATGGCAACCACATTATATCCTGCAGCCGGTACTTGACTGAAGGGAAAAGATGGTCCACAAAAAATGTGTCACTACATATCTATGCCAACAATTACACTTAATTTCAATAACAGAATTATAATAGTTACAAATACTTTTTTGAAAAACTGAGGATAAATAAATATTCAAATTCAGGCAAAGAATCCACTCACTTACAAAACACCCTTCACACCAAAGTAGATAAAACCCCAGCATGATCTGAATCTGGGGGAAGGTCATCATTTCACAGTGTGAGCTAAGAATTCAAACCAACCTATTTTAGTCAAGAGTAGTTGACCATGGAGGAGTTCACTGTTGTGCACAGAATGTGAAGGTGGAGGAACTCTGATTCTAGGAGGGGCTTCCTGTGCTCCTACTGGATTCTATGCAGTTCAAGGGCTGATTCTCTGAAATGGATAACTGAGTGAACGGGAGGGAAAGCAAGTGCTTGAGAGCAAGGCACAACCCTGGGGAAAGGCTTACCAGGGCTTGGTTCTTGGTCATCTGAGTGGTTTGTAAATGCCCCGTGGGACGTTTGGAATTTCAAGACATCTTCCAAGAACATGAGAGCTTCTATCATTTCTACCTTCTCTTCTGTTTTGAACGGAAGCAATATTGGACCTGTACTTGGAGCAGAGAATTTAGTACATTCCTCAAGTGCATGTTCACATTCCACATGTTACTGACAGTATCAACGAGGCACAATATGTCCATGAATGTCTCCCAAGCTTGGTATTCTCTACAGCTGTCTCCATGACAGTATTCTTCATTGTAGCAGAACAACTCTAATCAATGTGTTCGCATCTCTCCTCAATCAGTGCAGACAGCTTTTCTGCCAGATTCTCTTCCTGTCTCCTATAAAGTCAAATTCTAAAGGACTGGGCAATTCTGAAAGTACCTCGGAGACTCACCAGTGAGCTGATGACAGGCATTACTTTCACTGTCTGCTCTTTAAGTTTCTGGAAACTGACCCGTGAACACAAGCCATTGGGCAGAAGCAGTATCTCGAACTTACAAAGCTTCCCAAAATAGAGACCTAAGAGAAGTTCCACAGAGGGCGGTAGCCCCTCCATCACACTGATCCACCCACAGGGCTCTGCCCAGTTACCATGGATCCACAGGCCACAACAAGCCTCGTGGAACACACCAAAATTCCACCTGGAATTAAACAGGCAACTGCCATCCCCAAAGGTGGCTGCATTTTGTCAGTGTTGGGAGAGGGGCTGCATGAGACAAGTAGCTCCAAAGGAAAATGTGATTCTATCCACTAGCGTCCTATGGGCTTTTTCTTCCCTTTTCCTTTTGCTCAGATCTGTATGCACAGTACAAACGGAGGGAAGTGTGTCCATTTATAGTTTATGATTTCACACGTCTTTAAACGTTCTAACAGTTCACAGTACAAAGAGAACCCACTAAAGGAAAATTCTGTTTCTGTAATATCCATACACCCAAATTACATATCCGTCAGATGTATTCTGTTGAAACACCCACACTCTAAGGACATGGATCCATTTATATAATGGGGGCTGAAATTCCTACGAATGAAACCAATCCCAATGTGCACTTTACTGTCTGTCTCTTTTGCACTTAGTACACTTTTGCAGAGCTACTTGTCTTTGTTATAGGCTTATGCCATTTCTTCTCGACGTAGGGTAGAATATGGCATACATTCATCCTGTTGGAAGACATGCAAGTCTATATCACGGATTAGGAATCCATTCGATTCCAAATTGGCATTTGGGGAAGGTCACCATATGCTTTTATGAATCAATATTTATGAATATAAATGTACACCTCTGATTTCGGAAAACAAGGGTGCTGAGTACACACAAGACGCTATACTGGGCCGATGCGTGCTGAATGATCCTTGATATCACTTTGAGTATTTTCTTTTGAATAATCATGGTTCCCTTGTTATATGTCAGCCAAACGTACCCTTTTGGTGCTTGTTTGCTTGTTTGATTCTTTGTTGGTCTGCTTCTCGTTTGTTTTGCAAAGATGTCAGGCCATGCATCTCTCCGTTCGCTTCCAACAGAGATTCAAATAATCTGATTCACTTAAGATAGTGCTTCCAATTACCTACGATTTCATGCTTCCCTCTCCAACTTTTAGGTTTTTGATGTCCTCCTTGCCTTCTCCTTGTTTCTTATTTACCACTCATGCTCTTCTTGCATTTCCAATACTGGTTTTCTTCTTTCCATTTCATCTTGCTGCTTTTCTATTCAGGGGAGAATTCTAAACTTTTATTTTAGGATAAGTTTCGAACTGCAGAATTCTTTTAAGATTTGTCGGTCTGTGGAATTCTCTAGCTCTGCCGTTATTAGAAATGGCGGTCATGTGGCATAGGCTACCCTAGATGGCAACATTTTGCCCTTCAGGATATGGTCTATGTCCTAGCACTCCTTACTGTCTTGCAAAATTTCTGCCGAGATATAAGCTGAAACTCCTCTGGAGGTTCTCTTGTGACTATGTTTTTTTCTCTAGGCACATTTTAAATCACTGTGATGCTCATGAACTTTATTGGATTGAATCATACAGCTGCTGGTAGGTCTATTGGGATTCCAAATCCTTTGGACGCTGTATAATGCCTGAATTTGCATAGATGATTCTTTCTTGGCTTTCAGCTAGTTTCAGTCTGATTTTTCTACAGATAACATTTCAGACAACTTTTTGTTTCTTTATCTCTTGCTTTTCCATCTGGGACTGGTCCGAATCCAAGTTTTTCATGCCTTGTCTTACCCAGGATTCAACAGCAATGTTTTCATTGGTTTGCACTTGCTTCCCTATGTCTGCTTCTGACCGAGGGATTTCTGTTCCCCTGTTTTCACAGTCATTCGCGTGTCCCTCTGCATTATCTAGTCTGCTTAGGACTGAATTTTAGCCCTGACATTATCTCATCCACTGGGTTTTCTGATAATATTTGGCTCGTCTTAAGGCTTTCTCTTCCCCTTTTCTGGTATTCTGCCTTTTGTGATTCTGAGACACTGTTGTTCTTCAGTGTTTCCCTCACCTCCATTTTCAATACTTGCTCTGGATAGCGTTTTGCAGTCTAGTTGTTTGAAAGCTTATCTTTTGGGTCTTCAATCTCATTGGAATTGAAAATGGTACTTCCTGTTTCTTTTACTGTACTTCTTCATCTCTACTGGTCAGGTAATTTCAGGTATCTAATGTAGACTTCTAGGGTTTTGTTAAGAGAAATTTTAGACACTTGGCTCTACGCAATTCCATGGGATTACTGCGAGGACAATTTCTGCTAGACATTGATGCCATGTCCTGTTCCTGAGTGTGTTGTCTGGTATTTCTCCAATTGCTTGTGTTGCCTTTGTTGTGATGAACACCCCATACTATTTCGATTAGCATAACCTCATTTTCATTACGCTTATCTCACAAATCTGAATGTTCACAGGGCACATCTTCTGGTGGAAATGAAGCTTCTAAAGGCTCTCAGCTCTGCATTCTGCTCTATGTCATTTTGGAGTGATTCCAAAACAGCAAACTGAGAGTGTGCTTGTGCTTTATAATGCCACGGGAATGTCCCAATGAAACCAGTTCTTCCCAGAACTTCGCTGTCTACAGAAACACCTGTTGAATCATATGTATGGATGTCACACTTCAGGGCCTGCTGGAAAGATCCCGCAGACTGATCTTGGTGTCCTCGGTGCAGTACCGTGCCTGTGCCATTCAAAACGTAGCATCTGCTTTTGGGAGATAATGCTGGAGGAAATACTTCATCTTCTCACGCGGTGGACTTGGACCACTCTTCCTTGTCCTCTCATCCTTGTGGCACGGGTGCACGGAGGCAACCACAGAGTTGTTGTGCATCCTGTGCCTCAAAAAATCTATAAAAACTAGCCCAGGTTATGAATGAAGAAGATCCTAAGGCTTTTCATTCTGATATCAAACCCAAGGCCCCCTGAATCCCTCAGACCCGATGCACGATATCTCTGATTCAGCCCCACACGTGCTCTATTGGCAAAATGTCCAATTGGTCTCTGGTCCTGCAGATGCACTGGGTGTGGCCATGGGACATATCGGTAATCTCAACCGCGCGCGCCAGTGTGGTTGCTTTCTCATTGGGGTCACGGGTCGGTTTGCTCTCTTGATAGGACCCACCACATCCCACAACGCACTCCAGATCCCTGAGACTCAGCGTGTGCCATCATCCGTAGCCCTATCCCTCACTGACCGCTGCCTCTGCTACCTCAAATTTGGCAGCTCAGTTCTTGGTCTCAGAATCAACTGTGGGGATATTTTGCGCTGGTTTCTTGGAGTTCTGTCAGCCGAGCATCTGCTGTGCACTCTTCTAACACTCAGCGCATCACCTTCAATCCCATGTCTCCTGTCCGCTTGAGAGTGTGTGTCCATGTTAAAGAGAGTTTCACCTTTGCTGCTCCATCACCAGGGGTCAGACCCTGCACTGGTTTCCATTCCCTGCTTTGCCTTCTCCTGTTTCCAGGGGTTCTGAGGCCTCATCCTTTCCTTGGAAGTAGCAGACCTCTGTTCGGCAAGTGTCCTGTGCCAAGGGCTGTGTGAGTGGATGTTTCCATTGCTTTGTACATGGGAGCGTGTGAGCGCAGGTTGCACTGCTTCTCTGCCAACTGGGCATCGATGAATCAACACTTTCCAGATACATTTCACAGAAATGTGATTTTCGTTTAGCTCTTTGTTTCTATACAGCCGTGGTGGGAGGGATTGTCCGAACACTACAGTTTTGACATTGTGTTCACATCTCATTTGCAGTCTTTGAAAAGTTTAATAGAATTGATTTACATGTTTTGGGAGTTATACGAAAATGAAGTTAGTTTTGAAACGTACTAAATCGACCTAGAAACCAGAATTGTCAATTTCGGTAACATTTTGTCAGCTGTAAGGAAAACATAGACAGATAGAATGCAAAGTAGCAGTCCAAACTGCTAAAGGGGTCATGTCAACTCTTTCCTGTTGAAGCCTCCGAAACCAACAGGAACCATGAAATATCTATTGGAAACATGAAATAACCCCCAACCTTGGATTCACTTGTGCATGTGGTGCCCTTTACTCCCAATGACACCTACTGGCCAATGATGGCATTTCAAGGGGTAACATCCCTCTCTCGGAAAATACAAGCGAAAACAAACCAAATATATACATTTAGGTTTGAATGCAAAATCACCTAGAAGCATTGTAGCTATGAGAACCCTGCTGCAGCCATGCTAGTCTACTGAGAGCCAGGTGTTCTTCTATCAGTGATGAGAACGCTTAATCATCCGATCATGTTGGGTAAAGCAATTTAACGCAACCAAGTCTGCAACCCCCATGCTATAGAGCTCCCGGGGGCTTGACTCAACTGAAAGACGGTCCTCATAATCTGTATCTTTAATGTCATTGGCGACTTTTACACTTCAGTTTCCTATCTGACTTTTAATATTTACCTATAATGTCTTGAAAATTGGAGGCCTAATACATATTCAAGTTCAGTCAAAGATTCCCCTCACTTACCACACTCCATTCACCCCAGAGAAGGCATAAACCCAGCATTTGCTGAATCTAGCAGAAGGCTATCGTTTCTTTGTGTGAGCAGAGTATTCAATTCCTATCTATTGCAGTCGAGACTATTTGACCTTTAAGGTGTTCACTGATGTTCACTGAGAGTGAAGCTGGAGGAACTCTTATTGTAGGAGGGGCTTGCTCTTCTCGTGCTGGCTTCATAACAGCTCAGGTAGTGATCCTTCAAAATGGATGCCTGAGTGGAGGGGAGGGAAGAGCAAGTGCTTGATAGCTAGGCCCAAACCTGGGAAAAGGCTTACCTGGGCTTGCTGCACTTTGGTATGAATGGCTTGGAAATGCCCCTTGGGATGTGTGGATTCTCAAGACCACTTCCAAGAATTTCAGCGTTTCGATCACCTCTGCCATCTCTTCTCTTTTAGACGTCAGGGATCTTGGACCCGTTCTTGGAGCAGAGAATTGAGGAACTTCCTCAAGTCCACGTTGGCACTCCGTATGTTTCTGCCAGTATCAGCGAGGTTCAATATGTCTCATGAAAGCCTTTGGAGCCTGGTATCATCTACAGCTGTCTCCAGGCCAGTATTCTCCACTGTAGCACAACATCTCTCATCAGTGTGTTCGCATCACTCCTCAATCCGTGCAGCCAGCTCTTCGGACAGCTTCTCTTCGTGTCTCCCATAAAGTCGACTTCAACAGGACTGGGCAAGCCTGAAAGTACCTCGGAGCCTCACCAGAAAGCTGATGACAGGCAGATCTTCCACTGTCTGCCCTTTCAGGTTCTGGAAACTGACCCGTGAACTCAGGTCTTGGGGCAGCAGCAGTATCTCGAACTGACACAGCTTCCCGGACCAAAGACCTAAGCCAAGCTCCACAGAGGGCGGCAGCCCCTCCATCACACTGATCCACCCACAGAACTCTGCCCGGTTACCTAGGATCCACCAGCCACAACAAGCCTCGCGGTACACACCAACATTCCACCTGGAATCCAACCGCTAACTGCCATCCCCAATGGCTGCTGCATCTTGTCAGTGTTGGGGGAGGGGCTGCATCCGACGAGCGGTTCCTAAGGTAAATGTGATTCTACCCACTAGCGTCCCATGGGCCTTTGTTCTTCCCTCTCTCCTTCTCTTCAGATCTGTTTGCACAGTACCAACGGAGGGAAGTGTGTCCATTTTCAGTTGATTTATTTCACACGTCTTTAAACTTTCTAACCGTTCACAGTACACAGAGACCCACTAAAGGAAACTTATGTTCCTGTAATATCCGGACACCCGGAATACATATCCGTCGGTTGATTTCTGCTGAAGCCCCCGCACTCTCAGGACATGGATCCATTGGTTTCATGGGGGCTGAAATTCCTAGGAATGAATCCAACCCCAATGTGCACTTTACTGTCTGTCTCTTTTGCTCTTAGTACCCTTTTGCAGAGCTACTTGTCTTTCTTATAGGCTTATGCCATTTCTTCACGACGTAGGGTAGTATATGGCATTCATTCATCCTGTTGGAAGACTTGCAAGTCTATATCACGGACTAGGAATCCATTTGATTCCAAATCGGCATTTGGGGTAGGTCACGATTTGCTCATATCAATCAATATTTACGAATATAAATGCACGCCTCTGATTTCCGAATACAAGTGTGCTGAGTACATTGAAGCCACGAAACTGGCTCAATGGGTGCTGAAACATCCTTGACATCACCTTGGGTATTTTCTTTTGAATAATCATGGTTCCCTTGTTATATGTCAGCCAAACGTACCCTTTTGGTGCTTTTTTGTTTGTTTGATTCTTTGTTGGTCCGCTTCTCGTTTGTTTTGCAAACACGTCAGGCCATGCATCTCTCCGTTCGCTTCCAACAGAGAGTCACATAAGCTGATTCACTTAAGATAGTGCTTCCAATCACCTAGGATTTCCTGCTTCCCTCTCCCATCTTTAGGGTTTGGATGTCCTCCTTGCCTTCTTCTAGTTTCTTCTTTGCCACTCATGCTCTTCTTGCATTTCCAATACTGGTTTTCTTCTTTCCATTTCATCTTGCTGCATTTCTATTCAGGGGAGAATTCTCATCCTTTCTTGTAGGATAAGTTTCGAACTGCTGAATTCTTTTAAGATTTGCCGGTCTGTGGAAATCTCTTGCTCTGCCGTTATTAGAAATGGCGGTCATGTGGCATAGGCTACCCGAGATGGCAGCATTTTGCCATTCAGGTTATGTTCTATGTCCTGGCACTCCTCCCTGTCCTGCAATATTGCTGCCCGAGATATCAGCTGAAACCCCTCTGGAGGTTCTCTTGTGACTATGGTGATTTTTTCCAGGCGCGTTTTAAATCACTGGGATGCTCATGAACTTTGTTGATTTGAATCCTACAGCTGCTGGTAGGTCTATTGGGATTCCACCTCCTTTGGACGCTGTGTACTTCCTGAATTCGCATAGATGATTCTTTCTTAGCTTTCAGCTAGTTTCAGTCTGATTTTTCTACAGATGACTTTTCAGACATTTTTTGTTGCTTTATCTCTTGCTTTTCCATCTGGGACTCTTTTGAATCCTAGTCTTTCATGCCTTGTCTTACCCAGGATTCAACAGCAATGTTTTCATTGGTTTGCACTTGCTTTCCTATGTCTGCTTCTGACCGAGGGATTTCTGTTCCCCTGTCTTCACAGTCATTCACGCGTCCCTCCGCATTATCTAGTCTGCTTAGGACTGAATTTTAGCCCTGATATTATCTCATCCACTGAGTTTTCTGATATTATTTGGCTCGTCTTAAGGCTTTCTCTTCCCCTTTTCTGGTATTCTGCCTTTTGTGATTCTGAGACACTGTTGTTCTTCAGTGTTTCCCTCACCTCCGTTTTCAATACTTGCTCTGGATAGCGTTTTGCAGTCTAGTTGTTTGAAAGCTTATCTTTTGGGCCTTCAACCTCATTGGAATTGAAAATGGTACTTCCTGTTTCTTTTACTGTACTTCTTCATCTCTACTGGTCAGGTAATTTCAGGTATCTAATGTAGACTTCTAGGGTTTTGTTGAGAGAAATTTTAGACACTTGGCTCTACGCAATTCCATGGGATTTCTGCGAGGACAATTACTGCTAGACATTGATGCCATGTCCTGTTCCTGAGTGTGTTGTCTGGTATTTCTCCAATTGCTTGTGTTGCCTTTGTTGTGATGAACACCCCATACTATTTCGATTAGCATAACCTCATTTTCATTACGCTTATCTCACAAATCTGAATGTTCACAGGGCACATCTTCTGGTGGAAATGAAGCTTCTAAAGGCTCTCAGCTCTGCATTCTGCTCTATGTCATTTTGGAGTGATTCCAAAACAGCAAACTGAGAGTGTGCTTGTGCTTTATAATGCCACGGGAATGTCCCAATGAAACCAGTTCTTCCCAGAACTTCGCTGTCTACAGAAACACCTGTTGAATCATATGTATGGATGTCACACTTCAGGGCCTGCTGGAAAGATCCCGCAGACTGATCTTGGTGTCCTCGGTGCAGTACCGTGCCTGTGCCATTCAAAACGTAGCATCTGCTTTTGGGAGATAATGCTGGAGGAAATACTTCATCTTCTCACGCGGTGGACTTGGACCACTCTTCCTTGTCCTCTCATCCTTGTGGCACGGGTGCACGGAGGCAACCACAGAGTTGTTGTGCATCCTGTGCCTCAAAAAATCTATAAAAACTAGCCCAGGTTATGAATGAAGAAGATCCTAAGGCTTTTCATTCTGATATCAAACCCAAGGCCCCCTGAATCCCTCAGACCCGATGCACGATATCTCTGATTCAGCCCCACACGTGCTCTATTGGCAAAATGTCCAATTGGTCTCTGGTCCTGCAGATGCACTGGGTGTGGCCATGGGACATATCGGTAATCTCAACCGCGCGCGCCAGTGTGGTTGCTTTCTCATTGGGGTCACGGGTCGGTTTGCTCTCTTGATAGGACCCACCACATCCCACAACGCACTCCAGATCCCTGAGACTCAGCGTGTGCCATCATCCGTAGCCCTATCCCTCACTGACCGCTGCCTCTGCTACCTCAAATTTGGCAGCTCAGTTCTTGGTCTCAGAATCAACTGTGGGGATATTTTGCGCTGGTTTCTTGGAGTTCTGTCAGCCGAGCATCTGCTGTGCACTCTTCTAACACTCAGCGCATCACCTTCAATCCCATGTCTCCTGTCCGCTTGAGAGTGTGTGTCCATGTTAAAGAGAGTTTCACCTTTGCTGCTCCATCACCAGGGGTCAGACCCTGCACTGGTTTCCATTCCCTGCTTTGCCTTCTCCTGTTTCCAGGGGTTCTGAGGCCTCATCCTTTCCTTGGAAGTAGCAGACCTCTGTTCGGCAAGTGTCCTGTGCCAAGGGCTGTGTGAGTGGATGTTTCCATTGCTTTGTACATGGGAGCGTGTGAGCGCAGGTTGCACTGCTTCTCTGCCAACTGGGCATCGATGAATCAACACTTTCCAGATACATTTCACAGAAATGTGATTTTCGTTTAGCTCTTTGTTTCTATACAGCCGTGGTGGGAGGGATTGTCCGAACACTACAGTTTTGACATTGTGTTCACATCTCATTTGCAGTCTTTGAAAAGTTTAATAGAATTGATTTACATGTTTTGGGAGTTATACGAAAATGAAGTTAGTTTTGAAACGTACTAAATCGACCTAGAAACCAGAATTGTCAATTTCGGTAACATTTTGTCAGCTGTAAGGAAAACATAGACAGATAGAATGCAAAGTAGCAGTCCAAACTGCTAAAGGGGTCATGTCAACTCTTTCCTGTTGAAGCCTCCGAAACCAACAGGAACCATGAAATATCTATTGGAAACATGAAATAACCCCCAACCTTGGATTCACTTGTGCATGTGGTGCCCTTTACTCCCAATGACACCTACTGGCCAATGATGGCATTTCAAGGGGTAACATCCCTCTCTCGGAAAATACAAGCGAAAACAAACCAAATATATACATTTAGGTTTGAATGCAAAATCACCTAGAAGCATTGTAGCTATGAGAACCCTGCTGCAGCCATGCTAGTCTACTGAGAGCCAGGTGTTCTTCTATCAGTGATGAGAACGCTTAATCATCCGATCATGTTGGGTAAAGCAATTTAACGCAACCAAGTCTGCAACCCCCATGCTATAGAGCTCCCGGGGGCTTGACTCAACTGAAAGACGGTCCTCATAATCTGTATCTTTAATGTCATTGGCGACTTTTACACTTCAGTTTCCTATCTGACTTTTAATATTTACCTATAATGTCTTGAAAATTGGAGGCCTAATACATATTCAAGTTCAGTCAAAGATTCCCCTCACTTACCACACTCCATTCACCCCAGAGAAGGCATAAACCCAGCATTTGCTGAATCTAGCAGAAGGCTATCGTTTCTTTGTGTGAGCAGAGTATTCAATTCCTATCTATTGCAGTCGAGACTATTTGACCTTTAAGGTGTTCACTGATGTTCACTGAGAGTGAAGCTGGAGGAACTCTTATTGTAGGAGGGGCTTGCTCTTCTCGTGCTGGCTTCATAACAGCTCAGGTAGTGATCCTTCAAAATGGATGCCTGAGTGGAGGGGAGGGAAGAGCAAGTGCTTGATAGCTAGGCCCAAACCTGGGAAAAGGCTTACCTGGGCTTGCTGCACTTTGGTATGAATGGCTTGGAAATGCCCCTTGGGATGTGTGGATTCTCAAGACCACTTCCAAGAATTTCAGCGTTTCGATCACCTCTGCCATCTCTTCTCTTTTAGACGTCAGGGATCTTGGACCCGTTCTTGGAGCAGAGAATTGAGGAACTTCCTCAAGTCCACGTTGGCACTCCGTATGTTTCTGCCAGTATCAGCGAGGTTCAATATGTCTCATGAAAGCCTTTGGAGCCTGGTATCATCTACAGCTGTCTCCAGGCCAGTATTCTCCACTGTAGCACAACATCTCTCATCAGTGTGTTCGCATCACTCCTCAATCCGTGCAGCCAGCTCTTCGGACAGCTTCTCTTCGTGTCTCCCATAAAGTCGACTTCAACAGGACTGGGCAAGCCTGAAAGTACCTCGGAGCCTCACCAGAAAGCTGATGACAGGCAGATCTTCCACTGTCTGCCCTTTCAGGTTCTGGAAACTGACCCGTGAACTCAGGTCTTGGGGCAGCAGCAGTATCTCGAACTGACACAGCTTCCCGGACCAAAGACCTAAGCCAAGCTCCACAGAGGGCGGCAGCCCCTCCATCACACTGATCCACCCACAGAACTCTGCCCGGTTACCTAGGATCCACCAGCCACAACAAGCCTCGCGGTACACACCAACATTCCACCTGGAATCCAACCGCTAACTGCCATCCCCAATGGCTGCTGCATCTTGTCAGTGTTGGGGGAGGGGCTGCATCCGACGAGCGGTTCCTAAGGTAAATGTGATTCTACCCACTAGCGTCCCATGGGCCTTTGTTCTTCCCTCTCTCCTTCTCTTCAGATCTGTTTGCACAGTACCAACGGAGGGAAGTGTGTCCATTTTCAGTTGATTTATTTCACACGTCTTTAAACTTTCTAACCGTTCACAGTACACAGAGACCCACTAAAGGAAACTTATGTTCCTGTAATATCCGGACACCCGGAGTACATATCCGTCGGTTGATTTCTGCTGAAGCCCCCGCACTCTCAGGACATGGATCCATTGGTTTCATGGGGGCTGAAATTCCTAGGAATGAATCCAACCCCAATGTGCACTTTACTGTCTGTCTCTTTTGCTCTTAGTACCCTTTTGCAGAGCTACTTGTCTTTCTTATAGGCTTATGCCATTTCTTCTCGACGTAGGGTAGTATATGGCATTCATTCATCCTGTTGGAAGACTTGCAAGTCTATATCACGGACTAGGAATCCATTTGATTCCAAATCGGCATTTGGGGTAGGTCACGATTTGCTCATATCAATCAATATTTACGAATATAAATGCACGCCTCTGATTTCCGAATACAAGTGTGCTGAGTACATTGAAGCCACGAAACTGGCTCAATGGGTGCTGAAACATCCTTGACATCACCTTGGGTATTTTCTTTTGAATAATCATGGTTCCCTTGTTATATGTCAGCCAAACGTACCCTTTTGGTGCTTTTTTGTTTGTTTGATTCTTTGTTGGTCCGCTTCTCGTTTGTTTTGCAAACACGTCAGGCCATGCATCTCTCCGTTCGCTTCCAACAGAGAGTCACATAAGCTGATTCACTTAAGATAGTGCTTCCAATCACCTAGGATTTCCTGCTTCCCTCTCCCATCTTTAGGGTTTGGATGTCCTCCTTGCCTTCTTCTAGTTTCTTCTTTGCCACTCATGCTCTTCTTGCATTTCCAATACTGGTTTTCTTCTTTCCATTTCATCTTGCTGCATTTCTATTCAGGGGAGAATTCTCATCCTTTCTTGTAGGATAAGTTTCGAACTGCTGAATTCTTTTAAGATTTGCCGGTCTGTGGAAATCTCTTGCTCTGCCGTTATTAGAAATGGCGGTCATGTGGCATAGGCTACCCGAGATGGCAGCATTTTGCCATTCAGGTTATGGTCTATGTCCTGGCACTCCTCCCTGTCCTGCAATATTGCTGCCCGAGATATCAGCTGAAACCCCTCTGGAGGTTCTCTTGTGACTATGGTGATTTTTTCCAGGCGCGTTTTAAATCACTGGGATGCTCATGAACTTTGTTGATTTGAATCCTACAGCTGCTGGTAGGTCTATTGGGATTCCACCTCCTTTGGACGCTGTGTACTTCCTGAATTCGCATAGATGATTCTTTCTTAGCTTTCAGCTAGTTTCAGTCTGATTTTTCTACAGATGACTTTTCAGACATTTTTTGTTGCTTTATCTCTTGCTTTTCCATCTGGGACTCTTTTGAATCCTAGTCTTTCATGCCTTGTCTTACCCAGGATTCAACAGCAATGTTTTCATTGGTTTGCACTTGCTTTCCTATGTCTGCTTCTGACCGAGGGATTTCTGTTCCCCTGTCTTCACAGTCATTCACGCGTCCCTCCGCATTATCTAGTCTGCTTAGGACTGAATTTTAGCCCTGATATTATCTCATCCACTGAGTTTTCTGATATTATTTGGCTCGTCTTAAGGCTTTCTCTTCCCCTTTTCTGGTATTCTGCCTTTTGTGATTCTGAGACACTGTTGTTCTTCAGTGTTTCCCTCACCTCCGTTTTCAATACTTGCTCTGGATAGCGTTTTGCAGTCTAGTTGTTTGAAAGCTTATCTTTTGGGCCTTCAACCTCATTGGAATTGAAAATGGTACTTCCTGTTTCTTTTACTGTACTTCTTCATCTCTACTGGTCAGGTAATTTCAGGTATCTAATGTAGACTTCTAGGGTTTTGTTGAGAGAAATTTTAGACACTTGGCTCTACGCAATTCCATGGGATTTCTGCGAGGACAATTTCTGCTAGACATTGATGCCATGTCCTGTTCCTGAGTGTGTTGTCTGGTATTTCTCCAATTGCTTGTGTTGCCTTTGTTGTGATGAACACCCCATAGTATTTCGATTAGCATAACCTCATTTTCATTACGCTTATCTCACAAATCTGAATGTTCACAGGACACATCCTCTGGTGGAAATGAAGCTTCTAAAGGCTCTCAGCTCTGCATTCTGCTCTATGTCATTTTGGAGTGATTCCAAAACAGCAAACTGAGAGTGCGCTTGTGCTTTATAATGCCACGGGAATGTCCCAATGAAACCAGTTCTTCCCGGAACTTCGCTGTCTACAGAAACACCTGTGGAATCATATGTATGGATGTCACACTTCAGGGCCTGCTGGAAAGATCCCGCAGACTGATCTTGGTGTCCTCGGTGCAGTACCATGCCTGTGCCATTCAAAACGTAGCATCTGCTTTTGGGAGATAATGCTGGAGGAAATACTTCACCATCTCACGCGGTGGACTTGGACCACTCTTCCTTGTCCTCTCATCCTTGTGGCACGGGTGCACGGAGGCAACCACAGAGTTGTTGTGCATCCTGTGCCTCAAACAAATCCATAATCCTAGCCCAGGTTATGATTGAAGAAGATCCTAAGGCTTTTCATTCTGATATCAAACCCAAGGCCCCCTGAATCCCTCAGACCCGATGCACGATATCTCTGATTCAGCCCCACACGTGCTCTATTGGCAAAATGTCCAATTGGTCTCTGGTCCTGCAGATGCACTGGGTGTGGCCATGGGACATATCGGTAATCTCAACCGCGCGCGCCAGTGTGGTTGCTTTCTCATTGGGGTCACGGGTCGGTTTGCTCTCTTGATAGGACCCACCACATCCCACAACGCACTCCAGATCCCTGAGACTCAGCGTGTGCCATCATCCATAGCCCTATCCCTCACTGACCGCTGCCTCTGCTACCTCAAATTTGGCAGCTCAGTTCTTGGTCTCAGAATCAACTGTGGGGATATTTTGCGCTGGTTTCTTGGAGTTCTGTCAGCCGAGCATCTGCTGTGCACTCTTCTAACACTCAGCGCATCACCTTCAATCCCATGTCTCCTGTCCGCTTGAGAGTGTGTGTCCATGTTAAAGAGAGTTTCACCTTTGCTGCTCCATCACCAGGGGTCAGACCCTGCACTGGTTTCCATTCCCTGCTTTGCCTTCTCCTGTTTCCAGGGGTTCTGAGGCCTCATCCTGTCCTTGGAAGTAGCAGACCTCTGTTCGGCAAGTGTCCTGTGCCAAGGGCTGTGTGAGTGGATGTTTCCATTGCTTTGTACATGGGAGCGTGTGAGCGCAGGTTGCACTGCTTCTCTGCCAACTGGGCATCGATGAATCAACACTTTCCAGATACATTTCACAGAAATGTGATTTTCGTTTAGCTCTTTGTTTCTATACAGCCGTGGTGGGAGGGATTGTCCGAACACTACAGTTTTGACATTGTGTTCACATCTCATTTGCAGTCTTTGAAAAGTTTAATAGAATTGATTTACATGTTTTGGGAGTTATACGAAAATGAAGTTAGTTTTGAAACGTACTAAATCGACCTAGAAACCAGAATTGTCAATTTCGGTAACATTTTGTCAGCTGTAAGGAAAACATAGACACATAGAATGCAAAGTAGCAGTCCAAACTGCTAAAGGGGTCATGTCAACTCTTTCCTTTTGAAGCCTCCGAAACCAACAGGAACCATGAAATATCTATTGGAAACATGAAATAACCCCCAACCTTGGATTCACTTGTGCATGTGGTGCCCTTTACTCCCAATGACACCTACTGGCCAATGATGGCATTTCAAGGGGTAACATCCCTCTCTCGGAAAATACAAGCGAAAACAAACCAAATATATACATTTAGGTTTGAATGCAAAATCACCTAGAAGCATTGTAGCTATGAGAACCCTGCTGCAGCCATGCTAGTCTACTGAGAGCCAGGTGTTCTTCTATCAGTGATGAGAACGCTTAATCATCCGATCATGTTGGGTAAAGCAATTTAACGCAACCAAGTCTGCAACCCCCATGCTATAGAGCTCCCGGGGGCTTGACTCAACTGAAAGACGGTCCTCATAATCTGTATCTTTAATGTCATTGGCGACTTTTACACTTCAGTTTCCTATCTGACTTTTAATATTTACCTATAATGTCTTGAAAATTGGAGGCCTAATACATATTCAAGTTCAGTCAAAGATTCCCCTCACTTACCACACTCCATTCACCCCAGAGAAGGCATAAACCCAGCATTTGCTGAATCTAGCAGAAGGCTATCGTTTCTTTGTGTGAGCAAAGTATTCAATTCCTATCTATTGCAGTCGAGACTATTTGACCTTTAAGGTGTTCACTGATGTTCACAGAGTGTGAAGCTGGAGGAACTCTTATTGTAGGAGGGGCTTGCTCTTCTCGTGCTGGCTTCATAACAGCTCAGGTAGTGATCCTTCAAAATGGATGCCTGAGTGGAGGGGAGGGAAGAGCAAGTGCTTGATAGCTAGGCCCAAACCTGGGAAAAGGCTTACCTGGGCTTGCTGCACTTTGGTATGAATGGCTTGGAAATGCCCCTTGGGATGTGTGGATTCTCAAGACCTCTTCCAAGAACTTCAGCGTTTCGATCACCTCTGCCATCTCTTCTCTTTTAGACGTCAGGGATCTTGGACCCGTTCTTGGAGCAGAGAATTGAGGAACTTCCTCAAGTCCACGTTGGCACTCCGTATGTTTCTGCCAGTGTCAGCGAGGTTCAATATGTCTCATGAAAGCCTTTGGAGCCTGGTATCCTCTACAGCTGTCTCCAGGCCAGTATTCTCCACTGTAGCACAACATCTCTCATCAGTGTGTTCGCATCTCTCCTCAATCCGTGCAGCCAGCTTTTCGGCCAGCTTCTCTTCGTGTCTCCCATAAAGTCGACTTCAACAGGACTGGGCAAGCCTGAAAGTACCTCGGAGCCTCACCAGAAAGCTGATGACAGGCAGATCTTCCACTGTCTGCCCTTTCAGGTTCTGGAAACTGACCCGTGAACTCAGGTCTTTGGGCAGCAGCAGTATCTCGAACTGACACAGTTTCCCGGACCAAAGACCTAAGCCAAGCTCCACAGAGGGCGGCAGCCCCTCCATCACACTGATCCACCCACAGAACTCTGCCCGGTTACCTAGGATCCACCAGCCACAACAAGCCTCGCGGTACACACCAACATTCCACCTGGAATCCAACCGCTAACTGCCATCCCCAATGGCTGCTGCATCTTGTCAGTGTTGGGGGAGGGGCTGCATCCGACGAGCGGTTCCTAAGGTAAATGTGATTCTACCCACTAGCGTCCCATGGGCCTTTGTTCTTTCCTCTCTCCTTCTCTTCAGATCTGTATGCACAGTACCAACGGAGGGAAGTGTGTCCATTTTCAGTTGATTTATTTCACACGTCTTTAAACTTTCTAACCGTTCACAGTACACAGAGACCCACTAAAGGAAACTTATGTTCCTGTAATATCCGGACACCCGGAATACATATCCGTCGGTTGATTTCTGCTGAAGCCCCCGCACTCTCAGGACATGGATCCATTGGTTTCATGGGGGCTGAAATTCCTAGGAATGAATCCAACCCCAATGTGCACTTTACTGTCTGTCTCTTTTGCTCTTAGTACCCTTTTGCAGAGCTACTTGTCTTTCTTATAGGCTTATGCCATTTCTTCTCGACGTAGGGTAGAATATGGCATTCATTCATCCTGTTGGAAGACTTGCAAGTCTATATCACGGACTAGGAATCCATTTGATTCCAAATCGGCATTTGGGGTAGGTCACGATTTGCTCATATCAATCAATACTTACGAATATAAATGCACGCCTCTGATTTCCGAATACAAGTGTGCTGAGTACATTGAAGCCACGAAACTGGCTCAGTGGGTGCTGAAACATCCTTAACATCACCTTGGGTATTTTCTTTTGAATAATCATGGTTCCCTTGTTATATGTCAGCCAAACGTACCCTTTTGGTGCTTTTTTGTTTGTTTGATTCTTTGTTGGTCTTCTTCTCGTTTGTTTTGCAAACACGTCAGGCCATGCATCTCTCCGTTCGCTTCCAACAGAGAGTCACATAAGCTGATTCACTTAAGATAGTGCTTCCAATCACCTAGGATTTCCTGCTTCCCTCTCCCATCTTTAGGGTTTGGATGTCCTCCTTGCCTTCTTCTAGTTTCTTCTTTGCCACTCATGCTCTTCTTGCATTTCCAATACTGGTTTTCTTCTTTCCATTTCATCTTGCTGCATTTCTATTCAGAGGGGAATTCTCATCCTTTCTTGTTGGATAAGTTTCGAACTGCTGAATTCTTTTAAGATTTGCCGGTCTGTGGAAATCTGTTGCTCTGCCGTTATTAGAAATGGCGGTCATGTGGCATAGGCTACCCGAGATGGCAGCATTTTGCCATTCAGGTTATGGTCTATGTCCTGGCACTCCTCCCTGTCCTGCAATATTGCTGCCCGAGATATCAGCTGAAACCCCTCTGGAGGTTCTCTTGTGACTATGGTGATTTTTTCCAGGCGCATTTTAAATCACTGGGATGCTCATGAACTTTGTTGATTTGAATCCTACAGCTGCTGGTAGGTCTATTAAGATTCCACCTCCTTTGGACGATGTGTACTTCCTGAATTTGCATAGATGATTCTTTCTTAGCTTTCAGCTAGTTTCAGTCTGATTTTTCTACAGATGACTTTTCAGACATTTTTTGTTGCTTTATCTCTTGCTTTTCCATCTGGGAATCTTTCGAATCCTAGTCTTTCATGCCTTGTCTTACCCAGGATTCAACAGCAATGTTTTCATTGGTTTGCACTTGCTTTCCTATGTCTGCTTCTGACCGAGGGATTTCTGTTCCCCTGTCTTCACAGTCATTCACGCGTCCCTCCGCATTATCTAGTCTGCTTAGGATTGAATTTTAGCCCTGATATTATCTCATCCACTGAGTTTTCTGATATTATTTGGCTCGTATTAAGGCTTTCTCTTCCCCTTTTCTGGTATTCTGCCTTTTGTGATTCTGAGACACTGTTGTTCTTCAGTGTTTCCCTCACCTCCGTTTTCAATACTTGCTCTGGATAGCGTTTTGCAGTCTAGTTGTTTGAAAGCTTATCTTTTGGGCCTTCAACCTCATTGGAATTGAAAATGGTACTTCCTGTTTCTTTTACTGTACTTCTTCATCTCTACTGGTCAGGTAATTTCAGGTATCTAATGTAGACTTCTAGGGTTTTGTTGAGAGAAATTTTAGACACTTGGCTCTACGCAATTCCATGGGATTTCTGCGAGGACAATTTCTGCTAGACATTGATGCCATGTCCTGTTCCTGAGTGTGTTGTCTGGTATTTCTCCAATTGCTTGTGTTGCCTTTGTTGTGATGAAAACCCCATAGTATTTCGATTAGCATAACCTCATTTTCATTACGCTTATCTCACAAATCTGAATGTTCACAGGACACATCCTCTGGTGGAAATGAAGCTTCTAAAGGCTCTCAGCTCTGCATTCTGCTCTATGTCATTTTGGAGTGATTCCAAAACAGCAAACTGAGAGTGCGCTTGTGCTTTATAATGCCACGGGAATGTCCCAATGAAACCAGTTCTTCCCGGAACTTCGCTGTCTACAGAAACACCTGTGGAATCATATGTATGGATGTCACACTTCAGGGCCTGCTGGAAAGATCCCGCAGACTGATCTTGGTGTCCTCGGTGCAGTACCATGCCTGTGCCATTCAAAACGTAGCATCTGCTTTTGGGAGATAATGCTGGAGGAAATACTTCACCATCTCACGCGGTGGACTTGGACCACTCTTCCTTGTCCTCTCATCCTTGTGGCACGGGTGCACGGAGGCAACCACAGAGTTGTTGTGCATCCTGTGCCTCAAAAAATCTATAAAAACTAGCCCAGGTTATGAATGAAGAAGATCCTAAGGCTTTTCATTCTGATATCAAACCCAAGGCCCCCTGAATCCCTCAGACCCGATGCACGATATCTCTGATTCAGCCCCACACGTGCTCTATTGGCAAAATGTCCAATTGGTCTCTGGTCCTGCAGATGCACTGGGTGTGGCCATGGGACATATCGGTAATCTCAACCGCGCGCGCCAGTGTGGTTGCTTTCTCATTGGGGTCACGGGTCGGTTTGCTCTCTTGATAGGACCCACCACATCCCACAACGCACTCCAGATCCCTGAGACTCAGCGTGTGCCATCATCCGTAGCCCTATCCCTCACTGACCGCTGCCTCTGCTACCTCAAATTTGGCAGCTCAGTTCTTGGTCTCAGAATCAACTGTGGGGATATTTTGCGCTGGTTTCTTGGAGTTCTGTCAGCCGAGCATCTGCTGTGCACTCTTCTAACACTCAGCGCATCACCTTCAATCCCATGTCTCCTGTCCGCTTGAGAGTGTGTGCCCATGTTAAAGAGAGTTTCACCTTTGCTGCTCCATCACCAGGGGTCAGACCCTGCACTGGTTTCCATTCCCTGCTTTGCCTTCTCCTGTTTCCAGGGGTTCTGAGGCCTCATCCTGTCCTTGGAAGTAGCAGACCTCTGTTCGGCAAGTGTCCTGTGCCAAGGGCTGTGTGAGTGGATGTTTCCATTGCTTTGTACATGGGAGCGTGTGAGCGCAGGTTGCACTGCTTCTCTGCCAACTGGGCATCGATGAATCAACACTTTCCAGATACATTTCACAGAAATGTGATTTTCGTTTAGCTCTTTGTTTCTATACAGCCGTGGTGGGAGGGATTGTCCGAACACTACAGTTTTGACATTGTGTTCACATCTCATTTGCAGTCTTTGAAAAGTTTAATAGAATTGATTTACATGTTTTGGGAGTTATACGAAAATGAAGTTAGTTTTGAAACGTACTAAATCGACCTAGAAACCAGAATTGTCAATTTCGGTAACATTTTGTCAGCTGTAAGGAAAACATAGACAGATAGAATGCAAAGTAGCAGTCCAAACTGCTAAAGGGGTCATGTCAACTCTTTCCTGTTGAAGCCTCCGAAACCAACAGGAACCATGAAATATCTATTGGAAACATGAAATAACCCCCAACCTTGGATTCACTTGTGCATGTGGTGCCCTTTACTCCCAATGACACCTACTGGCCAATGATGGCATTTCAAGGGGTAACATCCCTCTCTCGGAAAATACAAGCGAAAACAAACCAAATATATACATTTAGGTTTGAATGCAAAATCACCTAGAAGCATTGTAGCTATGAGAACCCTGCTGCAGCCATGCTAGTCTACTGAGAGCCAGGTGTTCTTCTATCAGTGATGAGAACGCTTAATCATCCGATCATGTTGGGTAAAGCAATTTAACGCAACCAAGTCTGCAACCCCCATGCTATAGAGCTCCCGGGGGCTTGACTCAACTGAAAGACGGTCCTCATAATCTGTATCTTTAATGTCATTGGCGACTTTTACACTTCAGTTTCCTATCTGACTTTTAATATTTACCTATAATGTCTTGAAAATTGGAGGCCTAATACATATTCAAGTTCAGTCAAAGATTCCCCTCACTTACCACACTCCATTCACCCCAGAGAAGGCATAATCCCATGATTTGCTGAATCTAGCAGAAGGCTATCGTTTCTTTGTGTGAGCAAAGTATTCAATTCCTATCTATTGCAGTCGAGACTATTTGACCTTTAAGGTGTTCACTGATGTTCACAGAGTGTGAAGCTGGAGGAACTCTTATTGTAGGAGGGGCTTGCTCTTCTCGTGATGGCTTCATAACAGCTCAGGTAGTGATCCTTCAAAATGGATGCCTGAGTGGAGGGGAGGGAAGAGCAAGTGCTTGATAGCTAGGCCCAAACCTGGGAAAAGGCTTATCTGGGCTTGCTGCACTTTGGTATGAATGGCTTGGAAATGCCCCTTGGGATGTGTGGATTCTCAAGACCTCTTCCAAGAACTTCAGCGTTTCGATCACCTCTGCCATCTCTTCTCTTTTAGACGTCAGGGATCTTGGACCCGTTCTTGGAGCAGAGAATTGAGGAACTTCCTCAAGTCCACGTTGGCACTCCGTATGTTTCTGCCAGTGTCAGCGAGGTTCAATATGTCTCATGAAAGCCTTTGGAGCCTGGTATCCTCTACAGCTGTCTCCAGGCCAGTATTCTCCACTGTAGCACAACATCTCTCATCAGTGTGTTCGCATCTCTCCTCAATCCGTGCAGCCAGCTTTTCGGCCAGCTTCTCTTCGTGTCTCCCATAAAGTCGACTTCAACAGGACTGGGCAAGCCTGAAAGTACCTCGGAGCCTCACCAGTAAGCTGATGACAGGCAGATCTTCCACTGTCTGCCCTTTCAGGTTCTGGAAACTGACCCGTGAACTCAGGTCTTGGGGCAGCAGCAGTATCTCGAACTGACACAGCTTCCCGGACCAAAGACCTAAGCCAAGCTCCACAGAGGGCGGCAGCCCCTCCATCACACTGATCCACCCACAGAACTCTGCCCGGTTACCTAGGATCCACCAGCCACAACAAGCCTCGCGGTACACACCAACATTCCACCTGGAATCCAACCGCTAACTGCCATCCCCAATGGCTGCTGCATCTTGTCAGTGTTGGGGGAGGGGCTGCATCCGACGAGCGGTTCCTAAGGTAAATGTGATTCTACCCACTAGCGTCCCATGGGCCTTTGTTCTTCCCTCTCTCCTTCTCTTCAGATCTGTATGCACAGTACCAACGGAGGGAAGTGTGTCCATTTTCAGTTGATTTATTTCACACGTCTTTAAACTTTCTAACCGTTCACAGTACACAGAGACCCACTAAAGGAAACTTATGTTCCTGTAATATCCGGACACCCGGAATACATATCCGTCGGTTGATTTCTGCTGAAGCCCCCGCACTCTCAGGACATGGATCCATTGGTTTCATGGGGGCTGAAATCCCTAGGAATGAATCCAACCCCAATGTGCACTTTACTGTCTGTCTCTTTTGCTCTTAGTACCCTTTTGCAGAGCTACTTGTCTTTCTTATAGGCTTATGCCATTTCTTCTCGACGTAGGGTAGAATATGGCATTCATTCATCCTGTTGGAAGACTTGCAAGTCTATATCACGGACTAGGAATCCATTTGATTCCAAATCGGCATTTGGGGTAGGTCACGATTTGCTCATATCAATCAATACTTACGAATATAAATGCACGCCTCTGATTTCCGAATACAAGTGTGCTGAGTACATTGAAGCCACGAAACTGGCTCAATGGGTGCTGAAACATCCTTGACATCACCTTGGGTATTTTCTTTTGAATAATCATGGTTCCCTTGTTATATGTCAGCCAAACGTACCCTTTTGGTGCTTTTTTGTTTGTTTGATTCTTTGTTGGTCTTCTTCTCGTTTGTTTTGCAAACACGTCAGGCCATGCATCTCTCCGTTCGCTTCCAACAGAGAGTCACATAAGCTGATTCACTTAAGTTAGTGCTTCCAATCACCTAGGATTTCCTGCTTCCCTCTCCCATCTTTAGGGTTTGGATGTCCTCCTTGCCTTCTTCTAGTTTCTTCTTTGCCACTCATGCTCTTCTTGCATTTCCAATACTGGTTTTCTTCTTTCCATTTCATCTTGCTGCATTTCTATTCAGAGGGGAATTCTCATCCTTTCTTGTAGGATAAGTTTCGAACTGCTGAATTCTTTTAAGATTTGCCGGTCTGTGGAAATCTGTTGCTCTGCCGTTATTAGAAATGGCGGTCATGTGGCATAGGCTACCCGAGATGGCAGCATTTTGCCATTCAGGTTATGGTCTATGTCCTGGCACTCCTCCCTGTCCTGCAATATTGCTGCCCGAGATATCAGCTGAAACCCCTCTGGAGGTTCTCTTGTGACTATGGTGATTTTTTCCAGGCGCATTTTAAATCACTGGGATGCTCATGAACTTTGTTGATTTGAATCCTACAGCTGCTGGTAGGTCTATTGGGATTCCACCTCCTTTGGACGCTGTGTACTTCCTGAATTCGCATAGATGATTCTTTCTTAGCTTTCAGCTAGTTTCAGTCTGATTTTTCTACAGATGACTTTTCAGACATTTTTTGTTGCTTTATCTCTTGCTTTTCCATCTGGGACTCTTTCGAATCCTAGTCTTTCATGCCTTGTCTTACCCAGGATTCAACAGCAATGTTTTCATTGGTTTGCACTTGCTTTCCTATGTCTGCTTCTGACCGAGGGATTTCTGTTCCCCTGTCTTCACAGTCATTCACGCGTCCCTCCGCATTATCTAGTCTGCTTAGGATTGAATTTTAGCCCTGATATTATCTCATCCACTGAGTTTTCTGATATTATTTGGCTCGTCTTAAGGCTTTCTCTTCCCCTTTTCTGGTATTCTGCCTTTTGTGATTCTGAGACACTGTTGTTCTTCAGTGTTTCCCTCACCTCCGTTTTCAATACTTGCTCTGGATAGCGTTTTGCAGTCTAGTTGTTGGAAAGCTTATCTTTTGGGCCTTCAACCTCATTGGAATTGAAAATGGTACTTCCTGTTTCTTTTACTGTACTTCTTCATCTCTACTGGTCAGGTAATTTCAGGTATCTAATGTAGACTTCTAGGGTTTTGTTGAGAGAAATTTTAGACACTTGGCTCTACGCAATTCCATGGGATTTCTGCGAGGACAATTTCTGCTAGATATTGATGCCATGTCCTGTTCCTGAGTGTGTTGTCTGGTATTTCTCCAATTGCTTGTGTTGCCTTTGTTGTGATGAACACCCCATACTATTTCGATTAGCATAACCTCATTTTCATTACGCTTATCTCACAAATCTGAATGTTCACAGGACACATCCTCTGGTGGAAATGAAGCTTCTAAAGGCTCTCAGCTCTGCATTCTGCTCTATGTCATTTTGGAGTGATTCCAAAACAGCAAACTGAGAGTGTGCTTGTGCTTTATAATGCCACGGGAATGTCCCAATGAAACCAGTCCTTCCCGGAACTTCGCTGTCTACAGAAACACCTGTGGAATCATATGTATGGATGTCACACTTCAGGACCTGCTGGAAAGATCCCGCAGACTGATCTTGGTGTCCTCGGTGCAGTACCATGCCTGTGCCATTCAAAACGTAGCATCTGCTTTTGGGAGATAATGCTGGAGGAAATACTTCACCATCTCACGCGGTGGACTTGGAGCACTCTTCCTTGTCCTCTCATCCTTGTGGCACGGGTGCACGGAGGCAACCACAGAGTTGTTGTGCATCCTTTGCCTCAAACAAATCCATAATCCTAGCCCAGGTTATGAATGAAGAAGATCCTAAGGCTTTTCATTCTGATATCAAACCCAAGGCCCCCTGAATCCCTCAGACCCGATGCACGATATCTCTGATTCAGCCCCACACGTGCTCTATTGGCAAAATGTCCAATTGGTCTCTGGTCCTGCAGATGCACTGGGTGTGGCCATGGGACATATCGGTAATCTCAACCGCGCGCGCCAGTGTGGTTGCTTTCTCATTGGGGTCACGGGTCGGTTTGCTCTCTTGATAGGACCCACCACATCCCACAACGCACTCCAGATCCCTGAGACTCAGCGTGTGCCATCATCCGTAGCCCTATCCCTCACTGACCGCTGCCTCTGCTACCTCAAATTTGGCAGCTCAGTTCTTGGTCTCAGAATCAACTGTGGGGATATTTTGCGCTGGTTTCTTGGAGTTCTGTCAGCCGAGCATCTGCTGTGCACTCTTCTAACACTCAGCGCATCACCTTCAATCCCATGTCTCCTGTCCGCTTGAGAGTGTGTGTCCATGTTAAAGAGAGTTTCACCTTTGCTGCTCCATCACCAGGGGTCAGACCCTGCACTGGTTTCCATTCCCTGCTTTGCCTTCTCCTGTTTCCAGGGGTTCTGAGGCCTCATCCTGTCCTTGGAAGTAGCAGACCTCTGTTCGGCAAGTGTCCTGTGCCAAGGGCTGTGTGAGTGGATGTTTCCATTGCTTTGTACATGGGAGCGTGTGAGCGCAGGTTGCACTGCTTCTCTGCCAACTGGGCATCGATGAATCAACACTTTCCAGATACATTTCACAGAAATGTGATTTTTGTTTAGCTCTTTGTTTCTATACAGCCGTGGTGGGAGGGATTGTCCGAACACTACAGTTTTGACATTGTGTTCACATCTCATTTGCAGTCTTTGAAAAGTTTAATAGAATTGATTTACATGTTTTGGGAGTTATACGAAAATGAAGTTAGTTTTGAAACGTACTAAATCGACCTAGAAACCAGAATTGTCAATTTCGGTAACATTTTGTCAGCTGTAAGGAAAACATAGACAGATAGAATGCAAAGTAGCAGTCCAAACTGCTAAAGGGGTCATGTCAACTCTTTCCTGTTGAAGCCTCCGAAACCAACAGGAA
Source organism: Vicugna pacos (assembly GCF_048564905.1). Taxonomy (NCBI): domain Eukaryota; kingdom Metazoa; phylum Chordata; class Mammalia; order Artiodactyla; family Camelidae; genus Vicugna; species Vicugna pacos. The sequence continues at coordinate 2,027,227 of NW_027328871.1, forward strand.
CCATGAAATATCTATTGGAAACATGAAATAACCCCCAACCTTGGATTCACTTGTGCATGTGGTGCCCTTTACTCCCAATGACACCTACTGGCCAATGATGGCATTTCAAGGGGTAACATCCCTCTCTCGGAAAATACAAGCGAAAACAAACCAAATATATACATTTAGGTTTGAATGCAAAATCACCTAGAAGCATTGTAGCTATGAGAACCCTGCTGCAGCCATGCTAGTCTACTGAGAGCCAGGTGTTCTTCTATCAGTGATGAGAACGCTTAATCATCCGATCATGTTGGGTAAAGCAATTTAACGCAACCAAGTCTGCAACCCCCATGCTATAGAGCTCCCGGGGGCTTGACTCAACTGAAAGACGGTCCTCATAATCTGTATCTTTAATGTCATTGGCGACTTTTACACTTCAGTTTCCTATCTGACTTTTAATATTTACCTATAATGTCTTGAAAATTGGAGGCCTAATACATATTCAAGTTCAGTCAAAGATTCCCCTCACTTACCACACTCCATTCACCCCAGAGAAGGCATAATCCCATGATTTGCTGAATCTAGCAGAAGGCTATCGTTTCTTTGTGTGAGCAAAGTATTCAATTCCTATCTATTGCAGTCGAGACTATTTGACCTTTAAGGTGTTCACTGATGTTCACAGAGTGTGAAGCTGGAGGAACTCTTATTGTAGGAGGGGCTTGCTCTTCTCGTGATGGCTTCATAACAGCTCAGGTAGTGATCCTTCAAAATGGATGCCTGAGTGGAGGGGAGGGAAGAGCAAGTGCTTGATAGCTAGGCCCAAACCTGGGAAAAGGCTTATCTGGGCTTGCTGCACTTTGGTATGAATGGCTTGGAAATGCCCCTTGGGATGTGTGGATTCTCAAGACCTCTTCCAAGAACTTCAGCGTTTCGATCACCTCTGCCATCTCTTCTCTTTTAGACGTCAGGGATCTTGGACCCGTTCTTGGAGCAGAGAATTGAGGAACTTCCTCAAGTCCACGTTGGCACTCCGTATGTTTCTGCCAGTGTCAGCGAGGTTCAATATGTCTCATGAAAGCCTTTGGAGCCTGGTATCCTCTACAGCTGTCTCCAGGCCAGTATTCTCCACTGTAGCACAACATCTCTCATCAGTGTGTTCGCATCTCTCCTCAATCCGTGCAGCCAGCTTTTCGGCCAGCTTCTCTTCGTGTCTCCCATAAAGTCGACTTCAACAGGACTGGGCAAGCCTGAAAGTACCTCGGAGCCTCACCAGTAAGCTGATGACAGGCAGATCTTCCACTGTCTGCCCTTTCAGGTTCTGGAAACTGACCCGTGAACTCAGGTCTTGGGGCAGCAGCAGTATCTCGAACTGACACAGCTTCCCGGACCAAAGACCTAAGCCAAGCTCCACAGAGGGCGGCAGCCCCTCCATCACACTGATCCACCCACAGAACTCTGCCCGGTTACCTAGGATCCACCAGCCACAACAAGCCTCGCGGTACACACCAACATTCCACCTGGAATCCAACCGCTAACTGCCATCCCCAATGGCTGCTGCATCTTGTCAGTGTTGGGGGAGGGGCTGCATCCGACGAGCGGTTCCTAAGGTAAATGTGATTCTACCCACTAGCGTCCCATGGGCCTTTGTTCTTCCCTCTCTCCTTCTCTTCAGATCTGTATGCACAGTACCAACGGAGGAAAGTGTGTCCATTTTCAGTTGATTTATTTCACACGTCTTTAAACTTTCTAACCGTTCACAGTACACAGAGACCCACTAAAGGAAACTTATGTTCCTGTAATATCCGGACACCCGGAATACATATCCGTCGGTTGATTTCTGCTGAAGCCCCCGCACTCTCAGGACATGGATCCATTGGTTTCATGGGGGCTGAAATTCCTAGGAATGAATCCAACCCCAATGTGCACTTTACTGTCTGTCTCTTTTGCTCTTAGTACCCTTTTGCAGAGCTACTTGTCTTTCTTATAGGCTTATGCCATTTCTTCTCGACGTAGGGTAGAATATGGCATTCATTCATCCTGTTGGAAGACTTGCAAGTCTATATCACGGACTAGGAATCCATTTGATTCCAAATCGGCATTTGGGGTAGGTCACGATTTGCTCATATCAATCAATATTTACGAATATAAATGCACGCCTCTGATTTCCGAATACAAGTGTGCTGAGTACATTGAAGCCACGAAACTGGCTCAATGGGTGCTGAAACATCCTTGACATCACCTTGGGTATTTTCTTTTGAATAATCATGGTTCCCTTGTTATATGTCAGCCAAACGTACCCTTTTGGTGCTTTTTTGTTTGTTTGATTCTTTGTTGGTCTTCTTCTCGTTTGTTTTGCAAACACGTCAGGCCATGCATCTCTCCGTTCGCTTCCAACAGAGAGTCACATAAGCTGATTCACTTAAGATAGTGCTTCCAATCACCTAGGATTTCCTGCTTCCCTCTCCCATCTTTAGGGTTTGGATGTCCTCCTTGCCTTCTTCTAGTTTCTTCTTTGCCACTCATGCTCTTCTTGCATTTCCAATACTGGTTTTCTTCTTTCCATTTCATCTTGCTGCATTTCTATTCAGAGGGGAATTCTCATCCTTTCTTGTAGGATAAGTTTCGAACTGCTGAATTCTTTTAAGATTTGCCGGTCTGTGGAAATCTGTTGCTCTGCCGTTATTAGAAATGGCGGTCATGTGGCATAGGCTACCCGAGATGGCAGCATTTTGCCATTCAGGTTATGGTCTATGTCCTGGCACTCCTCCCTGTCCTGCAATATTGCTGCCCGAGATATCAGCTGAAACCCCTCTGGAGGTTCTCTTGTGACTATGGTGATTTTTTCCAGGCGCGTTTTAAATCACTGGGATGCTCATGAACTTTGTTGATTTGAATCCTACAGCTGCTGGTAGGTCTATTGGGATTCCACCTCCTTTGGACGCTGTGTACTTCCTGAATTCGCATAGATGATTCTTTCTTAGCTTTCAGCTAGTTTCAGTCTGATTTTTCTACAGATGACTTTTCAGACATTTTTTGTTGCTTTATCTCTTGCTTTTCCATCTGGGACTCTTTCGAATCCTAGTCTTTCATGCCTTGTCTTACCCAGGATTCAACAGCAATGTTTTCATTGGTTTGCACTTGCTTTCCTATGTCTGCTTCTGACCGAGGGATTTCTGTTCCCCTGTCTTCACAGTCATTCACGCGTCCCTCCGCATTATCTAGTCTGCTTAGGATTGAATTTTAGCCCTGATATTATCTCATCCACTGAGTTTTCTGATATTATTTGGCTCGTCTTAAGGCTTTCTCTTCCCCTTTTCTGGTATTCTGCCTTTTGTGATTCTGAGACACTGTTGTTCTTCAGTGTTTCCCTCACCTCCGTTTTCAATACTTGCTCTGGATAGCGTTTTGCAGTCTAGTTGTTGGAAAGCTTATCTTTTGGGCCTTCAACCTCATTGGAATTGAAAATGGTACTTCCTGTTTCTTTTACTGTACTTCTTCATCTCTACTGGTCAGGTAATTTCAGGTATCTAATGTAGACTTCTAGGGTTTTGTTGAGAGAAATTTTAGACACTTGGCTCTACGCAATTCCATGGGATTTCTGCGAGGACAATTTCTGCTAGATATTGATGCCATGTCCTGTTCCTGAGTGTGTTGTCTGGTATTTCTCCAATTGCTTGTGTTGCCTTTGTTGTGATGAACACCCCATACTATTTCGATTAGCATAACCTCATTTTCATTACGCTTATCTCACAAATCTGAATGTTCACAGGACACATCCTCTGGTGGAAATGAAGCTTCTAAAGGCTCTCAGCTCTGCATTCTGCTCTATGTCATTTTGGAGTGATTCCAAAACAGCAAACTGAGAGTGTGCTTGTGCTTTATAATGCCACGGGAATGTCCCAATGAAACCAGTCCTTCCCGGAACTTCGCTGTCTACAGAAACACCTGTGGAATCATATGTATGGATGTCACATTTCAGGACCTGCTGGAAAGATCCCGCAGACTGATCTTGGTGTCCTCGGTGCAGTACCATGCCTGTGCCATTCAAAACGTAGCATCTGCTTTTGGGAGATAATGCTGGAGGAAATACTTCACCATCTCACGCGGTGGACTTGGAGCACTCTTCCTTGTCCTCTCATCCTTGTGGCACGGGTGCACGGAGGCAACCACAGAGTTGTTGTGCATCCTTTGCCTCAAACAAATCCATAATCCTAGCCCAGGTTATGAATGAAGAAGATCCTAAGGCTTTTCATTCTGATATCAAACCCAAGGCCCCCTGAATCCCTCAGACCCGATGCACGATATCTCTGATTCAGCCCCACACGTGCTCTATTGGCAAAATGTCCAATTGGTCTCTGGTCCTGCAGATGCACTGGGTGTGGCCATGGGACATATCGGTAATCTCAACCGCGCGCGCCAGTGTGGTTGCTTTCTCATTGGGGTCACGGGTCGGTTTGCTCTCTTGATAGGACCCACCACATCCCACAACGCACTCCAGATCCCTGAGACTCAGCGTGTGCCATCATCCGTAGCCCTATCCCTCACTGACCGCTGCCTCTGCTACCTCAAATTTGGCAGCTCAGTTCTTGGTCTCAGAATCAACTGTGGGGATATTTTGCGCTGGTTTCTTGGAGTTCTGTCAGCCGAGCATCTGCTGTGCACTCTTCTAACACTCAGCGCATCACCTTCAATCCCATGTCTCCTGTCCGCTTGAGAGTGTGTGTCCATGTTAAAGAGAGTTTCACCTTTGCTGCTCCATCACCAGGGGTCAGACCCTGCACTGGTTTCCATTCCCTGCTTTGCCTTCTCCTGTTTCCAGGGGTTCTGAGGCCTCATCCTGTCCTTGGAAGTAGCAGACCTCTGTTCGGCAAGTGTCCTGTGCCAAGGGCTGTGTGAGTGGATGTTTCCATTGCTTTGTACATGGGAGCGTGTGAGCGCAGGTTGCACTGCTTCTCTGCCAACTGGGCATCGATGAATCAACACTTTCCAGATACATTTCACAGAAATGTGATTTTCGTTTAGCTCTTTGTTTCTATACAGCCGTGGTGGGAGGGATTGTCCGAACACTACAGTTTTGACATTGTGTTCACATCTCATTTGCAGTCTTTGAAAAGTTTAATAGAATTGATTTACATGTTTTGGGAGTTATACGAAAATGAAGTTAGTTTTGAAACGTACTAAATCGACCTAGAAACCAGAATTGTCAATTTCGGTAACATTTTGTCAGCTGTAAGGAAAACATAGACAGATAGAATGCAAAGTAGCAGTCCAAACTGCTAAAGGGGTCATGTCAACTCTTTCCTTTTGAAGCCTCCGAAACCAACAGGAACCATGAAATATCTATTGGAAACATGAAATAACCCCCAACCTTGGATTCACTTGTGCATGTGGTGCCCTTTACTCCCAATGACACCTACTGGCCAATGATGGCATTTCAAGGGGTAACATCCCTCTCTCGGAAAATACAAGCGAAAACAAACCAAATATATACATTTAGGTTTGAATGCAAAAGCACCTAGAAGCATTGTAGCTATGAGAACCCTGCTGCAGCCATGCTAGTCTACTGAGAGCCAGGTGTTCTTCTATCAGTGATGAGAACGCTTAATCATCCGATCATGTTGGGTAAAGCAATTTAACGCAACCAAGTCTGCAACCCCCATGCTATAGAGCTCCCGGGGGCTTGACTCAACTGAAAGACGGTCCTCATAATCTGTATCTTTAATGTCATTGGCGACTTTTACACTTCAGTTTCCTATCTGACTTTTAATATTTACCTATAATGTCTTGAAAATTGGAGGCCTAATACATATTCAAGTTCAGTCAAAGATTCCCCTCACTTACCACACTCCATTCACCCCAGAGAAGGCATAAACCCAGCATTTGCTGAATCTAGCAGAAGGCTATCGTTTCTTTGTGTGAGCAAAGTATTCAATTCCTATCTATTGCAGTCGAGTCTATTTGACCTTTAAGGTGTTCACTGATGTTCACAGAGTGTGAAGCTGGAGGAACTCTTATTGTAGGAGGGGCTTGCTCTTCTCGTGCTGGCTTCATAACAGCTCAGGTAGTGATCCTTCAAAATGGATGCCTGAGTGGAGGGGAGGGAAGAGCAAGTGCTTGATAGCTAGGCCCAAACCTGGGAAAAGGCTTACCTGGGCTTGCTGCACTTTGGTATGAATGGCTTGGAAATGCCCCTTGGGATGTGTGGATTCTCAAGACCTCTTCCAAGAACTTCAGCGTTTCGATCACCTCTGCCATCTCTTCTCTTTTAGACGTCAGGGATCTTGGACCCGTTCTTGGAGCAGAGAATTGAGGAACTTCCTCAAGTCCACGTTGGCACTCCGTATGTTTCTGCCAGTATCAGCGAGGTTCAATATGTCTCATGAAAGGCTTTGGAGCCTGGTATCCTCTACAGCTGTCTCCAGGCCAGTATTCTCCACTGTAGCACAACATCTCTCATCAGTGTGTTCGCATCTCTCCTCAATCCGTGCAGCCAGCTTTTCGGCCAGCTTCTCTTCGTGTCTCCCATAAAGTCGACTTCAACAGGACTGGGCAAGCCTGAAAGTACCTCGGAGCCTCACCAGAAAGCTGATGACAGGCAGATCTTCCACTGTCTGCCCTTTCAGGTTCTGGAAACTGACCCGTGAACTCAGGTCTTGGGGCAGCAGCAGTATCTCTAACTGACACAGCTTCCCGGACCAAAGACCTAAGCCAAGCTCCACAGAGGGCGGCAGCCCCTCCATCACACTGATCCACCCACAGAACTCTGCCCGGTTACCTAGGATCCACCAGCCACAACAAGCCTCGCGGTACACACCAACATTCCACCTGGAATCCAACCGCTAACTGCCATCCCCAATGGCTGCTGCATCTTGTCAGTGTTGGGGGAGGGGCTGCATCCGACGAGCGGTTCCTAAGGTAAATGTGATTCTACCCACTAGCGTCCCATGGGCCTTTGTTCTTCCCTCTCTCCTTCTCTTCAGATCTGTTTGCACAGTACCAACGGAGGGAAGTGTGTCCATTTTCAGTTGATTTATTTCACACGTCTTTAAACTTTCTAACCGTTCACAGTACACAGAGACCCACTAAAGGAAACTTATGTTCCTGTAATATCCGGACACCCGGAATACATATCCGTCGGTTGATTTCTGCTGAAGCCCCCGCACTCTCAGGACATGGATCCATTGGTTTCATGGGGGCTGAAATCCCTAGGAATGAATCCAACCCCAATGTGCACTTTACTGTCTGTCTCTTTTGCTCTTAGTACCCTTTTGCAGAGCTACTTGTCTTTCTTATAGGCTTATGCCATTTCTTCTCGACGTAGGGTAGAATATGGCATTCATTCATCCTGTTGGAAGACTTGCAAGTCTATATCACGGACTAGGAATCCATTTGATTCCAAATCGGAATTTGGGGTAGGTCACGATTTGCTCATATCAATCAATATTTACGAATATAAATGCACGCCTCTGATTTCTGAATACAAGTGTGCTGAGTACATTGAAGCGACGAAACTGGCTCAATGGGTGCTGAAACATCCTTGACATCACCTTGGGTATTTTCTTTTGAATAATCATGGTTCCCTTGTTATATGTCAGCCAAACGTACCCTTTTGGTGCTTTTTTGTTTGTTTGATTCTTTGTTGGTCCGCTTCTCGTTTGTTTTGCAAACACGTCAGGCCATGCATCTCTCCGTTCGCTTCCAACAGAGAGTCACATAAGCTGATTCACTTAAGATAGTGCTTCCAATCACCTAGGATTTCCTGCTTCCCTCTCCCATCTTTAGGGTTTGGATGTCCTCCTTGCCTTCTTCTAGTTTCTTCTTTGCCACTCATGCTCTTCTTGCATTTCCAATACTGGTTTTCTTCTTTCCATTTCATCTTGCTGCATTTCTATTCAGGGGAGAATTCTCATCCTTTCTTGTAGGATAAGTTTCGAACTGCTGAATTCTTTTAAGATTTGCCGGTCTGTGGAAATCTCTTGCTCTGCCGTTATTAGAAATGGCGGTCATGTGGCATAGGCTACCCGAGATGGCAGCATTTTGCCATTCAGGTTATGGTGTATGTCCTGGCACTCCTCCCTGTCCTGCAATATTGCTGCCCGAGATATCAGCTGAAACCCCTCTGGAGGTTCTCTTGTGACTATGGTGAATTTTTCCAGGCGCATTTTAAATCACTGGGATGCTCATGAACTTTGTTGATTTGAATCCTACAGCTGCTGGTAGGTCTATTGGGATTCCACCTCCTTTGGACGCTGTGTACTTCCTGAATTCGCATAGATGATTCTTTCTTAGCTTTCAGCTAGTTTCAGTCTGATTTTTCTACAGATGACTTTTCAGACATTTTTTGTTGCTTTATCTCTTGCTTTTCCATCTGGGACTCTTTCGAATCCTAGTCTTTCATGCCTTGTCTTACCCAGGATTCAACAGCAATGTTTTCATTGGTTTGCACTTGCTTTCCTATGTCTGCTTCTGACCGAGGGATTTCTGTTCCCCTGTCTTCACAGTCATTCACGCGTCCCTCCGCATTATCTAGTCTGCTTAGGACTGAATTTTAGCCCTGATATTATCTCATCCACTGAGTTTTCTGGTATTATTTGGCTCGTCTTAAGGCTTTCTCTTCCCCTTTTCTGGTATTCTGCCTTTTGTGATTCTGAGACACTGTTGTTCTTCAGTGTTTCCCTCACCTCCGTTTTCAATACTTGCTCTGGATAGCGTTTTGCAGTCTAGTTGTTTGAAAGCTTATCTTTTGGGCCTTCAACCTTATTGGAATTGAAAATGGTACTTCCTGTTTTTTTACTGTACTTCTTCATCTCTACTGGTCAGGTAATTTCAGGTATCTAATGTAGACTTCTAGGGTTTTGTTGAGAGAAATTTTAGACACTTGGCTCTACGCAATTCCATGGGATTTCTGCGAGGACAATTTCTGCTAGACATTGATGCCATGTCCTGTTCCTGAGTGTTTGTCTGGTATTTCTCCAATTGCTTGTGTTGCCTTTGTTGTGATGAACACCCCATACTATTTCGATTAGCATAACCTCATTTTCATTACGCTTATCTCACAAATCTGAATGTTCACAGGACACATCCTCTGGTGGAAATGAAGCTTCTAAAGGCTCTCAGCTCTGCATTCTTCTCTATGTCATTTTGGAGTGATTCCAAAACAGCAAACTGACAGTGTGCTTGTGCTTTTCAATGCCACGGGAATGTCCCAATGAAACCAGTTCTTCCCAGAACTTCGCTGTCTACAGAAACACCTGTGGAATCATATGTATGGATGTCACACTTCAGGGCCTGCTGGAAAGATCCCGCAGACTGATCTTGGTGTCCTCGGTGCAGTACCATGCCTGTGCCATTCAAAACGTAGCATCTGCTTTTGGGAGATAATGCTGGAGGAAATACTTCACCATCTGACGCGGTGGACTTGGACCATTCTTCCTTGTCCTTTCATCCTTGTGGCACGGGTGCACGGAGGCAACCACAGAGTTGTTGTGCATCCTGTGCCTCAAACAAATCCATAATCCTAGCCCAGGTTATGAATGAAGAAGATCCTAAGGCTTTTCATTCTGATATCAAACCCAAGGCCCCCTGAATCCCTCAGACCCGATGCACGATATCTCTGATTCAGCCCCACACGTGCTCTATTGGCAAAATGTCCAATTGGTCTCTGGTCCTGCAGATGCACTGGGTGTGGCCATGGGACATATCGGTAATCTCAACCGCGCGCGCCAGTGTGGTTGCTTTCTCATTGGGGTCACGGGTCGGTTTGCTCTCTTGATAGGACCCACCACATCCCACAACGCACTCCAGATCCCTGAGACTCAGCGTGTGCCATCATCCGTAGCCCTATCCCTCACTGACCGCTGCCTCTGCTACCTCAAATTTGGCAGCTCAGTTCTTGGTCTCAGAATCAACTGTGGGGATATTTTGCGCTGGTTTCTTGGAGTTCTGTCAGCCGAGCATCTGCTGTGCACTCTTCTAACACTCAGCGCATCACCTTCAATCCCATGTCTCCTGTCCGCTTGAGAGTGTGTGCCCATGTTAAAGAGAGTTTCACTTTTGCTGCTCCATCACCAGGGGTCAGACCCTGCACTGGTTTCCATTCCCTGCTTTGCCTTCTCCTGTTTCCAGGGGTTCTGGGGCCTCATCCTGTCCTTGGAAGTAGCAGACCTCTGTTCGGCAAGTGTCCTGTGCCAAGGGCTGTGTGAGTGGATGTTTCCATTGCTTTGTACATGGGAGCGTGTGAGCGCAGGTTGCACTGCTTCTCTGCCAACTGGGCATCGATGAATCAACACTTTCCAGATACATTTCACAGAAATGTGATTTTCGTTTAGCTCTTTGTTTCTATACAGCCGTGGTGGGAGGGATTGTCCGAACACTACAGTTTTGACATTGTGTTCACATCTCATTTGCAGTCTTTGAAAAGTTTAATAGAATTGATTTACATGTTTTGGGAGTTATACGAAAATGAAGTTAGTTTTGAAACGTACTAAATCGTCCTAGAAACCAGAATTGTCAATTTCGGTAACATTTTGTCAGCTGTAAGGAAAACATAGACAGATAGAATGCAAAGTAGCAGTCCAAACTGCTAAAGGGGTCATGTCAACTCTTTCCTTTTGAAGCCTCCGAAACCAACAGGAACCATGAAATATCTATTGGAAACATGAAATAACCCCCAACCTTGGATTCACTTGTGCATGTGGTGCCCTTTACTCCCAATGACACCTACTGGCCAATGATGGCATTTCAAGGGGTAACATCCCTCTCTCGGAAAATACAAGCGAAAACAAACCAAATATATACATTTAGGTTTGAATGCAAAATCACCTAGAAGCATTGTAGCTATGAGAACCCTGCTGCAGCCATGCTAGTCTACTGAGAGCCAGGTGTTCTTCTATCAGTGATGAGAACGCTTAATCATCCGATCATGTTGGGTAAAGCAATTTAACGCAACCAAGTCTGCAACCCCCATGCTATAGAGCTCCCGGGGGCTTGACTCAACTGAAAGACGGTCCTCATAATCTGTATCTTTAATGTCATTGGCGACTTTTACACTTCAGTTTCCTATCTGACTTTTAATATTTACCTATAATGTCTTGAAAATTGGAGGCCTAATACATATTCAAGTTCAGTCAAAGATTCCCCTCACTTACCACACTCCATTCACCCCAGAGAAGGCATAAACCCAGCATTTGCTGAATCTAGCAGAAGGCTATCTTTTCTTAGTGTGAGCAAAGTATTGAATTCCTATCTATTGCAGTCGAGACTATTTGACCTTTAAGGTGTTCACTGATGTTCACTGAGAGTGAAGCTGGGGGAACTCTTATTGTAGGAGGGGCTAGCTCTTCTCGTGCTGGCTTCATAACAGCTCAGGCAGTGATCCTTCAAAATGGATGCCTGAGTGGAGGGGAGGGAAGAGCAAGTGCTTGATAGCTAGGCCCAAACCTGGGAAAACGCTTACCTGGGCTTGCTGCACTTTGGTATGAATGGCTTGGAAATGCCCCTTGGGATGTGTGGATTCTCAAGACCTCTTCCAAGAACTTCAGCGTTTCGATCACCTCTGCCATCTCTTCTCTTTTAGACGTCAGGGATCTTGGACCCGTTCTTGGAGCAGAGAATTGAGGAACTTCCTCAAGTCCACGTTGGCACTCCGTATGTTTCTGCCAGTATCAGCGAGGTTCAATATGTCTCATGAAAGCCTTTGGAGCCTGGTATCCTCTACAGCTGTCTCCAGGCCAGTATTCTCCACTGTAGCACAACATCTCTCATCAGTGTGTTCGCATCTCTCCTCAATCCGTGCAGCCAGCTTTTCGGCCAGCTTCTCTTCGTGTCTCCCATAAAGTCGACTTCAACAGGACTGGGCAAGCCTGAAAGTACCTCGGAGCCTCACCAGAAAGCTGATGACAGGCAGATCTTCCACTGTCTGCCCTTTCAGGTTCTGGAAACTGACCCGTGAACTCAGGTCTTGGGGCAGCAGCAGTATCTCTAACTGACACAGCTTCCCGGACCAAAGACCTAAGCCAAGCTCCACAGAGGGCGGCAGCCCCTCCATCACACTGATCCACCCACAGAACTCTGCCCGGTTACCTAGGATCCACCAGCCACAACAAGCCTCGCGGTACACACCAACATTCCACCTGGAATCCAACCGCTAACTGCCATCCCCAAAGCCTGCTGCATCTTGTCAGTGTTGGGGGAGGGGCTGCATCCGACGAGCTGTTCCTAAGTTAAATGTGATTCTACCCACTAGCGTCCCATGGGCCTTTGTTCTTCCCTCTCTCCTTCTCTTCAGATCTGTATGCACAGTACCAACGGAGGGAAGTGTGTCCATTTTCAGTTGATTTATTTCACACGTCTTTAAACTTTCTAACCGTTCACAGTACACAGAGACCCACTAAAGGAAACTTATGTTCCTGTAATATCCGGACACCCGGAATACATATCCGTCGGTTGATTTCTGCTGAAGCCCCCGCACTCTCAGGACATGGATCCATTGGTTTCATGGGGGCTGAAATTCCTAGGAATGAATCCAACCCCAATGTGCACTTTACTGTCTGTCTCTTTTGCTCTTAGTACCCTTTTGCAGAGCTACTTGTCTTTCTTATAGGCTTATGCCATTTCTTCTCGACGTAGGGTAGAATATGGCATTCATTCATCCTGTTGGAAGACTTGCAAGTCTATATCACGAACTAGGAATCCATTTGATTCCAAATCGGCATTTGGGGTAGGTCACGATTTGCTCATATCAATCAATATTTACGAATATAAATGCACGCCTCTGATTTCCGAATACAAGTGTGCTGAGTACATTGAAGCCACGAAACTGGCTCAATGGGTGCTGAAACATCCTTGACATCACCTTGGGTATTTTCTTTTGAATAATCATGGTTCCCTTGTTATATGTCAGCCAAACGTACCCTTTTGGTGCTTTTTTGTTTGTTTGATTCTTTGTTGGTCTGCTTCTCGTTTGTTTTGCAAACACGTCAGGCCATGCATCTCTCCGTTCGCTTCCAACAGAGAGTCACATAAGCTGATTCACTTAAGATAGTGCTTCCAATCACCTAGGATTTCCTGCTTCCCTCTCCCATCTTTAGGGTTTGGATGTCCTCCTTGCCTTCTTCTAGTTTCTTCTTTGCCACTCATGCTCTTCTTGCATTTCCAATACTGGTTTTCTTCTTTCCATTTCATCTTGCTGCATTTCTATTCAGGGGAGAATTCTCATCCTTTCTTGTAGGATAAGTTTCGAACTGCTGAATTCTTTTAAGATTTGCCGGTCTGTGGAAATCTCTTGCTCTGCCGTTATTAGAAATGGCGGTCATGTGGCATAGGCTACCCGAGATGGCAGCATTTTGCCATTCAGGTTATGGTCTATGTCCTGGCACTCCTCCCTGTCCTGCAATATTGCTGCCCGAGATATCAGCTGAAACCCCTCTGGAGGTTCTCTTGTGACTATGGTGATTTTTTCCAGGCGCGTTTTAAATCACTGGGATGCTCATGAACTTTGTTGATTTGAATCCTACAGCTGCTGGTAGGTCTATTGGGATTCCACCTCCTTTGGACGCTGTGTACTTCCTGAATTCGCATAGATGATTCTTTCTTAGCTTTCAGCTAGTTTCAGTCTGATTTTTCTACAGATGACTTTTCAGACATTTTTTGTTGCTTTATCTCTTGCTTTTCCATCTGGGACTCTTTCGAATCCTAGTCTTTCATGCCTTGTCTTACCCAGGATTCAACAGCAATGTTTTCATTGGTTTGCACTTGCTTTCCTATGTCTGCTTCTGACCGAGGGATTTCTGTTCCCCTGACTTCATAGTCATTCACGCGTCCCTCCGCATTATCTAGTCTGCTTAGGACTGAATTTTAGCCCTGATATTATCTCATCCACTGAGTTTTCTGATATTATTTGGCTCGTCTTAAGGCTTTCTCTTCCCCTTTTCTGGTATTCTGCCTTTTGTGATTCTGAGACACTGTTGTTCTTCAGTGTTTCCCTCACCTCCGTTTTCAATACTTGCTCTGGATAGCGTTTTGCAGTCTAATTGTTGCAAAGCTTATCTTTTGGGCCTTCAACCTCATTGGAATTGAAAATGGTACTTCCTGTTTCTTTTACTGTACTTCTTCATCTCTACTGGTCAGGTAATTTCAGGTATCTAATGTAGACTTCTAGGGTTTTGTTGAGAGAAATTTTAGACACTTGGCTCTACGCAATTCCATGGGATTTCTGCGAGGACAATTTCTGCTAGACATTGATGCCATGTCCTGTTCCTGAGTGTGTTGTCTGGTATTTCTCCAATTGCTTGTGTTGCCTTTGTTGTGATGAACACCCCATAGTATTTCGATTAGCATAACCTCATTTTCATTACGCTTATCTCACAAATCTGAATGTTCACAGGACACATCCTCTGGTGGAAATGAAGCTTCTAAAGGCTCTCAGCTCTGCATTCTGCTCTATGTCATTTTGGAGTGATTCCAAAACAGCAAGCTGAGAGTGTGCTTGTGCTTTATAATGCCACGGGAATGTCCCAATGAAACCAGTTCTTCCCAGAACTTCGCTGTCTACAGAAACACCTGTGGAATCATATGTATGGATGTCACACTTCAGGGCCTGCTGGAAAGATCCCGCAGACTGATCTTGGTGTCCTCGGTGCAGTACCATGCCTGTGCCATTCAAAACGTAGCATCTGCTTTTGGGAGATAATGCTGGAGGAAATACTTCACCATCTCACGCGGTGGACTTGGACCACTCTTCCTTGTCCTCTCATCCTTGTGGCACGGGTGCACGGAGGCAACCACAGAGTTGTTGTGCATCCTGTGCCTCAAACAAATCCATAATCCTAGCCCAGGTTATGAATGAAGAAGATCCTAAGGCTTTTCATTCTGATATCAAACCCAAGGCCCCCTGAATCCCTCAGACCCGATGCACGATATCTCTGATTCAGCCCCACACGTGCTCTATTGGCAAAATGTCCAATTGGTCTCTGGTCCTGCAGATGCACTGGGTGTGGCCATGGGACATATCGGTAATCTCAACCGCGCGCGCCAGTGTGGTTGCTTTCTCATTGGGGTCACGGGTCGGTTTGCTCTCTTGATAGGACCCACCACATCCCACAACGCACTCCAGATCCCTGAGACTCAGCGTGTGCCATC
The DNA here is from genome assembly GCF_048564905.1 of Vicugna pacos. NCBI lineage: Eukaryota > Metazoa > Chordata > Mammalia > Artiodactyla > Camelidae > Vicugna > Vicugna pacos. The sequence goes on from NW_027328871.1 coordinate 2,042,344, forward strand.
ATCCGTAGCCCTATCCCTCACTGACCGCTGCCTCTGCTACCTCAAATTTGGCAGCTCAGTTCTTGGTCTCAGAATCAACTGTGGGGATATTTTGCGCTGGTTTCTTGGAGTTCTGTCAGCCGAGCATCTGCTGTGCACTCTTCTAACACTCAGCGCAACACCTTCAATCCCATGTCTCCTGTCCGCTTGAAAGTGTGTGTCCATGTTAAAGAGAGTTTCACCTTTGCTGCTCCATCACCAGGGGTCAGACCCTGCACTGGTTTCCATTCCCTGCTTTGCCTTCTCCAGTTTCCAGGGGTTCTGAGGCCTCATCCTGTCCTTGGAAGTAGCAGACCTCTGTTCGGCAAGTGTCCTGTGCCAAGGGCTGTGTGAGTGGATGTTTCCATTGCTTTGTACATGGGAGCGTGTGAGCGCAGGTTGCACTGATTCTCTGCCAACTGGGCATCGATGAATCAACACTTTCCAGATACATTTCACAGAAATGTGATTTTTGTTTAGCTCTTTGTTTCTATACAGCCGTGGTGGGAGGGATTGTCCGAACACTACAGTTTTGACATTGTGTTCACATCTCATTTGCAATCTTTGAAAAGTTTAATAGAATTGATTTACATGTTTTGGGAGTTATACGAAAATGAAGTTAGTTTTGAAACGTACTAAATCGACCTAGAAACCAGAATTGTCAATTTCGGTAACATTTTGTCAGCTGTAAGGAAAACATAGACAGATAGAATGCAAAGTAGCAGTCCAATCTGCTAAAGGGGTCATGTCAACTCTTTCCTGTTGAAGCCTCCGAAACCAACAGGAACCATAAAATATCTATTGGAAACATGAAATAACCCCCAACCTTGGATTCACTTGTGCATGGGGTGCCCTTTACTCCCAATGACACCTACTGGCCAATGATGGCATTTCAAGGGGTAACATCCCTCTCTCGGAAAATACAAGTGAAAACAAACCAAATATATACATTTAGGATTGAATGCAAAATCACCTAGAAGCATTGTAGCTATGAGAACCCTGCTGCAGCCATGCTAGTCTACTGAGAGCCAGGTGTTCTTCTATCAGTGATGAGAACGCTTAATCATCCGATCATGTTGGGTAAAGCAATTTAACGCAACCAAGTCTGCAAACCCCATGCTATAGAGCTCCCGGGGGCTTGACTCAACTGAAAGACGGTCCTCATAATCTGTATCTTTAATGTCATTGGCGACTTTTACACTTCAGTTTCCTATCTGACTTTTAATATTTACCTATAATGTCTTGAAAATTGGAGGCCTAATACATATTCAAGTTCAGTCAAAGATTCCCCTCACTTACCACACTCCATTCACCCCAGAGAAGGCATAAACCCAGCATTTGCTGAATCTAGCAGAAGGCTATCAATTCTTTGTGTGAGCAAAGTATTCAATTCTTATCTATTGCAGTCGAGACTATTTGACCTTTAAGGTGTTCACTGATGTTCACTGAGAGTGAAGCTGGAGGAACTCTTATTGTAGGATGGGCTTGCTTTTATCGTGCTGGCTTCATAGCAGCTCAGGCAGTGATCCTTCAAAATGGATGCCTGAGTGGAGAGGAGGGAAGAGCAAGTGCTTGATAGCTAGGCCCAAACCTGGGAAAACGCTTACCTGGGCTTGCTGCACTTTGGTATGAATGGCTTGGAAATGCCCCTTGGGATGTGTGGATTCTCAAGTCCTCTTCCAAGAACTTCAGCGTTTCGATCACCTCTGCCATCTCTTCTCTTTTAGATGTCAGGGATCTTGGACCCGTTCTTGGAGCAGAGAATTGAGGAACTTCCTCAAGTCCACGTTGGCACTCCGTATTTTTCTGCCAGTGTCAGCGAGGTTCAATATGTCTCATGAAAGCCTTTGGAGCCTGGTATCCTCTACAGCTGTCTCCAGGCCAGTATTCTCCACTGTAGCACAACATCTCTCATCAGTGTGTTCGCATCTCTCCTCAATCCGTGCAGCCAGCTCTTCGGACAGCTTCTCTTCGTGTCTCCCATAAAGTCGACTTCAACAGGACTGGGCAAGCCTGAAAGTACCTCGGAGTCTCACCAGTAAGCTGATGACAGGCAGATCTTCCACTGTCTGCCCTTTCAGGTTCTGGAAACTGACCCGTGAACTCAGGTCTTTGGGCAGCAGCAGTATCTCGAACTGACACATCTTCCCGGACCAAAGGCCTAAGCCAAGCTCCACAGAGGGCGGCAGCCCCTCCATCACACTGATCCACCCACAGAACTCTGCCCGGTTACCTAGGATCCACCAGCCACAACAAGCCTCGCGGTACACACCAACATTCCACCTGGAATCCAACCGCTAACTGCCATCCCCAATGGCTGCTGCATCTTGTCAGTGTTGGGGGAGGGGCTGCATCCGACGAGCGGTTCCTAAGGTAAATGTGATTCTACCCACTAGCGTCCCATGGGCCTTTGTTCTTCCCTCTCTCCTTCTCTTCAGATCTGTATGCACAGTACCAACGGAGGGAAGTGTGTCCATTTTCAGTTGATTTATTTCACACGTCTTTAAACTTTCTAACCGTTCACAGTACACAGAGACCCACTAAAGGAAACTTATGTTCCTGTAATATCCGGACACCCGGAATACATATCCGTCGGTTGATTTCTGCTGAAGCCCCCGCACTCTCAGGACATGGATCCATTGGTTTCATGGGGGCTGAAATTCCTAGGAATGAATCCAACCCCAATGTGCACTTTACTGTCTGTCTCTTTTGCTCTTAGTACCCTTTTGCAGAGCTACTTGTCTTTCTTATAGGCTTATGCTATTTCTTCTCGACGTAGGGTAGTATATGGCATTCATTCATCCTGTTGGAATACTTGCAATTCTATGTCACGGACTAGGAATCCATTTGATTCCAAATCGGCATTTGGGGTAGGTCACGATTTGCTCATATCAATCAATATTTACGAATATAAATGCACGCCTCTGATTTCCGAATACAAGTGTGCTGAGTACATTGAAGCCACGAAACTGGCTCAATGGGTGCTGAAACATCCTTGACATCACCTTGGGTATTTTCTTTTGAATAATCATGGTTCCCTTGTTATATGTCAGCCAAACGTACCCTTTTGGTGCTTTTTTGTTTGTTTGATTCTTTGTTGGTCTGCTTCTCGTTTGTTTTGCAAACACGTCAGGCCATGCATCTCTCCGTTCGCTTCCAACAGAGAGTCACATAAGCTGATTCACTTAAGATAGTGCTTCCAATCACCTAGGATTTCCTGCTTCCCTCTCCCATCTTTAGGGTTTGGATGTCCTCCTTGCCTTCTTCTAGTTTCTTCTTTGCCACTCATGCTCTTCTTGCATTTCCAATACTGGTTTTCTTCTTTCCATTTCATCTTGCTGCATTTCTATTCAGGGGAGAATTCTCATCCTTTCTTGTAGGATAAGTTTCGAACTGCTGAATTCTTTTAAGATTTGCCGGTCTGTGGAAATCTCTTGCTCTGCCATTATTAGAAATGGCGGTCATGTGGCATAGGCTACCCGAGATGGCAGCATTTTGCCATTCAGGTTATGGTCTATGTCCTGGCACTCCTCCCTGTCCTGCAATATTGCTGCCCGAGATATCAGCTGAAACCCCTCTGGAGGTTCTCTTGTGACTATGGTGATTTTTTCCAGGCGCGTTTTAAATCACTGGGATGCTCATGAACTTTGTTGATTTGAATCCTACAGCTGCTGGTAGGTCTATTGGGATTCCACCTCCTTTGGACGCTGTGTACTTCCTGAATTCGCATAGATGATTCTTTCTTAGCTTTCAGCTAGTTTCAGTCTGATTTTTCTACAGATGTCTTTTCAGACATTTTTTGTTGCTTTATCTCTTGCTTTTCCATCTGGGACTCTTTCGAATCCTAGTCTTTCATGCCTTGTCTTACCCAGGATTCAACAGCAATGTTTTCATTGGTTTGCACTTGCTTTCCTATGTCTGCTTCTGACCGAGGGATTTCTGTTCCCCTGTCTTCACAGTCATTCACGCGTCCCTCCGCATTATCTAGTCTGCTTAGGACTGAATTTTAGCCCTGATATTATCTCATCCACTGAGTTTTCTGATATTATTTGGCTCGTCTTAAGGCTTTCTCTTCCCCTTTTCTGGTATTCTGCCTTTTGTGATTCTGAGACACTGTTGTTCTTCAGTGTTTCCCTCACCTCCGTTTTCAATACTTGCTCTGGATAGCGTTTTGCAGTCTAGTTGTTTGAAAGCTTATCTTTTGGGCCTTCAACCTCATTGGAATTGAAAATGGTACTTCCTGTTTCTTTTACTGTACTTCTTCATCTCTACTGGTCAGGTAATTTCAGGTATCTAATGTAGACTTCTAGGGTTTTGTTGAGAGAAATTTTAGACACTTGGCTCTACGCAATTCCATGGGATTTCTGCGAGGACAATTTCTGCTAGACATTGATGCCATGTCCTGTTCCTGAGTGTGTTGTCTGGTATTTCTCCAATTCCTTGTGTTGCCTTTGTTGTGATGATCACCCTATACTTTTCGATTAGCATAACCTCATTTTCATTACGCTTATCTCACAAATCTGAATGTTCACAGGACACATCCTCTGGTGGAAATGAAGCTTCTAAAGGCTCTCAGCTCTGCATTCTGCTCTATGTCATTTTGGAGTGATTCCAAAACAGCAAACTGAGAGTGTGCTTGTGCTTTATAATGCCACGGGTATGTCCCAATGAAACCAGTTCTTCCCAGAACTTCGCTGTCTACAGAAACACCTGTGGAATCATATGTATGGACGTCACACTTCAGGGCCTGCTGGAAAGATCCCGCAGACTGATCTTGGTGTCCTCGGTTCAGTACCATGCCTGTGCCATTCAAAACGTAGCATCTGCTTTTGGGAGATAATGCCGGAGGAAATACTTCACCATCTCACGCGGTGGACTTGGACCACTCTTCCTTGTCCTCTCATCCTTGTGGCACGGGTGCACGGAGGTAACCACAGAGTTGTTGTGCATCCTGTGCCTCAAACAAATCCATAATCCTAGCCCAGGTTATGAATGAAGAAGATCCTAAGGCTTTTCATTCTGATATCAAACCCAAGGCCCCCTTAATCCCTCAGACCCGATGCACGATATCTCTGATTCAGCCCCACACGTGCTCTATTGGCAAAATGTCCAATTGGTCTCCGGTCCTGCAGATGCACTGGGTGTGGCCATGGGACATATCGGTAATCTCAACCGCGCGCGCCAGTGTGGTTGCTTTCTCATTGGGGTCACGGGTCGGTTTGCTCTCTTGATAGGACCCACCACATCCCACAACGCACTCCAGATCCCTGAGACTCAGCGTGTGCCATCATCCGTAGCCCTATCCCTCACTGACCGCTGCCTCTGCTACCTCAAATTTGGCAGCTCAGTTCTTGGTCTCAGAATCAACTGTGGGGATATTTTGCGCTGGTTTCTTGGAGTTCTGTCAGCCGAGCATCTGCTGTGCACTCTTCTAACACTCAGCGCATCACCTTCAATCCCATGTCTCCTGTCCGCTTGAGAGTGTGTGTCCATGTTAAAGAGAGTTTCACCTTTGCTGCTCCATCACCTGGGGTCAGACCCTGCACTGGTTTCCATTCCCTGCTTTGCCTTCTCCAGTTTCCAGGGGTTCTGAGGCCTCATCCTGTCCTTGGAAGTAGCAGACCTCTGTTCGGCAAGTGTCCTGTGCCAAGGGCTGTGTGAGTGGATGTTTCCATTGCTTTGTACATGGGAGCGTGTGAGCGCAGGTTGCACTGCTTCTCTGCCAACTGGGCATCGATGAATCAACACTTTCCAGATACATTTCACAGAAATGTGATTTTTGTTTAGCTCTTTGTTTCTATACAGCCGTGGTGGGAGGGATTGTCCGAACACTACAGTTTTGACATTGTGTTCACATCTCATTTGCAGTCTTTGAAAAGTTTAATAGAATTGATTTACATGTTTTGGGAGTTATACGAAAATGAAGTTAGTTTTGAAACTTACTAAATCGACCTAGAAACCAGAATTGTCAATTTCGGTAACATTTTGTCAGCTGTAAGGAAAACATAGACAGATAGAATGCAAAGTAGCAGTCCAAACTGCTAAAGGGGTCATGTCAACTCTTTCCTTTTGAAGCCTCCGAAACCAACAGGAACCATGAAATATCTATTGGAAACATGAAATAACCCCCAACCTTGGATTCACTTGTGCATGTGGTGCCCTTTACTCCCAATGACACCTACTGGCCAATGATGGTATTTCAAGGGGTAACATCCCTCTCTCGGAAAATACAAGCGAAAACAAACCAAATATATACATTTAGGTTTGAATGCAAAATCACCTAGAAGCATTGTAGCTATGAGAACCCTGCTGCAGCCATGCTAGTCTACTGAGAGCCAGGTGTTCTTCTATCAGTGATGAGAACGCTTAATCATCCGATCATGTTGGGTAAAGCAATTTAACGCAACCAAGTCTGCAACCCCCATGCTATAGAGCTCCCGGGGGCTTGACTCAACTGAAAGACGGTCCTCATAATCTGTATCTTTAATGTCATTGGCGACTTTTACACTTCAGTTTCCTATCTGACTTTTAATATTTACCTATAATGTCTTGAAAATTGGAGGCCTAATACATATTCAAGTTCAGTCAAAGATTCCCCTCACTTACCACACTCCATTCACCCCAGAGAAGGCATAAACCCAGCATTTGCTGAATCTAGCAGAAGGCTATCGTTTCTTTGTGTGAGCAAAGTATTCAATTCCTATCTATTGCAGTCGAGACTATTTGACCTTTAAGGTGTTCACTGATGTTCACTGAGAGTGAAGCTGGAGGAACTCTTATTGTAGGAGGGGCTTGCACTTCTCGTGCTGGCTTCATAACAGCTCAGGTAGTGATCCTTCAAAATGGATGCCTGAGTGGAGGGGAGGGAAGAGCAAGTGCTTGATAGCTAGGCCCAAACCTGGGAAAAGGCTTACCTGGGCTTGCTGCACTTTGGTATGAATGGCTTGGAAATGCCCCTTGGGATGTGTGGATTCTCAAGTCCTCTTCCAAGAACTTCAGCGTTTCGATCACCTCTGCCATCTCTTCTCTTTTAGACGTCAGGGATCTTGGACCCGTTCTTGGAGCAGAGAATTGAGGAACTTCCTCAAGTCCACGTTGGCACTCCGTATGTTTCTGCCAGTGTCAGCGAGGTTCAATATGTCTCATGAAAGCCTTTGGAGCCTGGTATCCTCTACAGCTGTCTCCAGGCCAGTATTCTCCACTGTAGCACAACATCTCTCATCAGTGTGTTCGCATCTCTCCTCAATCCGTGCAGCCAGCTTTTCGGCCAGCTTCTCTTCGTGTCTCCCATAAAGTCAACTTCAACAGGACTGGGCAAGCCTGAAAGTACCTCGGAGCCTCACCAGTAAGCTGATGACAGGCAGATCTTCCACTGTCTGCCCTTTCAGGTTCTGGAAACTGACCCGTGAACTCAGGTCTTTGGGCAGCAGCAGTATCTCGAACTGACACAGCTTCCCGGACCAAAGACCTAAGCCAAGCTCCACAGAGGGCGGCAGCCCCTCCATCACACTGATCCACCCACAGAACTCTGCCCGGTTACCTAGGATCCACCAGCCACAACAAGCCTCGCGGTACACACCAACATTCCACCTGGAATCCAACCGCTAACTGCCATCCCCAAAGGCTGCTGCATCTTGTCAGTGTTGGGGGAGGGGCTGCATCCGACGAGCGGTTCCTAAGGTAAATGTGATTCTACCCACTAGCGTCCCATGGGCCTTTGTTCTTCCCTCTCTCCTTCTCTTCAGATCTGTATGCACAGTACCAACGGAGGGAAGTGTGTCCATTTTCAGTTGATTTATTTCACACGTCTTTAAACTTTCTAACCGTTCACAGTACACAGAGACCCACTAAAGGAAACTTATGTTCCTGTAATATCCGGACACCCGGAATACATATCCGTCGGTTGATTTCTGCTGAAGCCCCCGCACTCTCAGGACATGGATCCATTGGTTTCATGGGGGCTGAAATTCCTAGGAATGAATCCAACCCCAATGTGCACTTTACTGTCTGTCTCTTTTGCTCTTAGTACCCTTTTGCAGAGCTACTTGTCTTTCTTATAGGCTTATGCTATTTCTTCTCGACGTAGGGTAGTATATGGCATTCATTCATCCTGTTGGAATACTTGCAAGTCTATGTCACGGACTAGGAATCCATTTGATTCCAAATCGGCATTTGGGGTAGGTCTCGATTTGCTCATATCAATCAATATTTACGAATATAAATGCACGCCTCTGATTTCCGAATACAAGTGTGCTGAGTACATTGAAGCCACGAAACTGGCTCAATGGGTGCTGAAACATCCTTGACATCACCTTGGGTATTTTCTTTTGAATAATCATGGTTCCCTTGTTATATGTCAGCCAAACGTACCCTTTTGGTGCTTTTTTGTTTGTTTGATTCTTTGTTGGTCTGCTTCTCGTTTGTTTTGCAAACACGTCAGGCCATGCATCTCTCCGTTCGCTTCCAACAGAGAGTCACATAAGCTGATTCACTTAAGATAGTGCTTCCGATCACCTAGGATTTCCTGCTTCCCTCTCCCATCTTTAGGGTTTGGATGTCCTCCTTGCCTTCTTCTAGTTTCTTCTTTGCCACTCATGCTCTTCTTGCATTTCCAATACTGGTTTTCTTCTTTCCATTTCATCTTGCTGCATTTCTATTCAGGGGAGAATTCTCATCCTTTCTTGTAGGATAAGTTTCGAACTGCTGAATTCTTTTAAGATTTGCCGGTCTGTGGAAATCTCTTTCTCTGCCGTTATTAGAAATGGCGGTCATGTGGCATAGGCTACCCGAGATGGCAGCATTTTGCCATTCAGGTTATGGTCTATGTCCTGGCACTCCTCCCTGTCCTGCAATATTGCTGCCCGAGATATCAGCTGAAACCCCTCTGGAGGTTCTCTTGTGACTATGGTGATTTTTTCCAGGCGCGTTTTAAATCACTGGGATGCTCATGAACTTTGTTGATTTGAATCCTACAGCTGCTGGTAGGTCTATTGGGATTCCACCTCCTTTGGACGCTGTGTACTTCCTGAATTCGCATAGATGATTCTTTCTTAGCTTTCAGCTAGTTTCAGTCTGATTTTTCTACAGATGACTTTTCAGACATTTTTTGTTGCTTTATCTCTTGCTTTTCCATCTGGGACTCTTTCGAATCCTAGTCTTTCATGCCTTGTCTTACCCAGGATTCAACAGCAATGTTTTCATTGGTTTGCACTTGCTTTCCTATGTCTGCTTCTGACCGAGGGATTTCTGTTCCCCTGTCTTCACAGTCATTCACGCGTCCCTCCGCATTATCTAGTCTGCTTAGGACTGAATTTTAGCCCTGATATTATCTCATCCACTGAGTTTTCTGATATTATTTGGCTCGTCTTAAGGCTTTCTCTTCCCCTTTTCTGGTATTCTGCCTTTTGTGATTCTGAGACACTGTTGTTCTTCAGTGTTTCCCTCACCTCCGTTTTCAATACTTGCTCTGGATAGCGTTTTGCAGTCTAGTTGTTTGAAAGCTTATCTTTTGGGCCTTCAACCTCATTGGAATTGAAAATGGTACTTCCTGTTTCTTTTACTGTACTTCTTCATCTCTACTGGTCAGGTAATTTCAGGTATCTAATGTAGACTTCTAGGGTTTTGTTGAGAGAAATTTTAGACACTTGGCTCTACGCAATTCCATGGGATTTCTGCTAGGACAATTTCTGCTAGACATTGATGCCATGTCCTGTTCCTGAGTGTGTTGTCTGGTATTTCTCCAATTCCTTGTGTTGCCTTTGTTGTGATGATCACCCTATACTTTTCGATTAGCATAACCTCATTTTCATTACGCTTATCTCACAAATCTGAATGTTCACAGGACACATCCTCTGGTGGAAATGAAGCTTCTAAAGGCTCTCAGCTCTGCATTCTGCTCTATGTCATTTTGGAGTGATTCCAAAACAGCAAACTGAGAGTGTGCTTGTGCTTTATAATGCCACGGGTATGTCCCAATGAAACCAGTTCTTCCCAGAACTTCGCTGTCTACAGAAACACCTGTGGAATCATATGTATGGACGTCACACTTCAGGGCCTGCTGGAAAGATCCCGCAGACTGATCTTGGTGTCCTGGGTTCAGTACCATGCCTGTGCCATTCAAAACGTAGCATCTGCTTTTGGGAGATAATGCCGGAGGAAATACTTCACCATCTCACGCGGTGGACTTGGACCACTCTTCCTTGTCCTCTCATCCTTGTGGCACGGGTGCACGGAGGTAACCACAGAGTTGTTGTGCATCCTGTGCCTCAAACAAATCCATAATCCTAGCCCAGGTTATGAATGAAGAAGATCCTAAGGCTTTTCATTCTGATATCAAACCCAAGGCCCCCTTAATCCCTCAGACCCGATGCACGATATCTCTGATTCAGCCCCACACGTGCTCTATTGGCAAAATGTCCAATTGGTCTCCGGTCCTGCAGATGCACTGGGTGTGGCCATGGGACATATCGGTAATCTCAACCGCGCGCGCCAGTGTGGTTGCTTTCTCATTGGGGTCACGGGTCGGTTTGCTCTCTTGATAGGACCCACCACATCCCACAACGCACTCCAGATCCCTGAGACTCAGCGTGTGCCATCATCCGTAGCCCTATCCCTCACTGACCGCTGCCTCTGCTACCTCAAATTTGGCAGCTCAGTTCTTGGTCTCAGAATCAACTGTGGGGATATTTTGCGCTGGTTTCTTGGAGTTCTGTCAGCCGAGCATCTGCTGTGCACTCTTCTAACACTCAGCGCATCACCTTCAATCCCATGTCTCCTGTCCGCTTGAGAGTGTGTGTCCATGTTAAAGAGAGTTTCACCTTTGCTGCTCCATCACCTGGGGTCAGACCCTGCACTGGTTTCCATTCCCTGCTTTGCCTTCTCCAGTTTCCAGGGGTTCTGAGGCCTCATCCTGTCCTTGGAAGTAGCAGACCTCTGTTCGGCAAGTGTCCTGTGCCAAGGGCTGTGTGAGTGGATGTTTCCATTGCTTTGTACATGGGAGCGTGTGAGCGCAGGTTGCACTGCTTCTCTGCCAACTGGGCATCGATGAATCAACACTTTCCAGATACATTTCACAGAAATGTGATTTTTGTTTAGCTCTTTGTTTCTATACAGCCGTGGTGGGAGGGATTGTCCGAACACTACAGTTTTGACATTGTGTTCACATCTCATTTGCAGTCTTTGAAAAGTTTAATAGAATTGATTTACATGTTTTGGGAGTTATACGAAAATGAAGTTAATTTTGAAACTTACTAAATCGACCTAGAAACCAGAATTGTCAATTTCGGTAACATTTTGTCAGCTGTAAGGAAAACATAGACAGATAGAATGCAAAGTAGCAGTCCAAACTGCTAAAGGGGTCATGTCAACTCTTTCCTTTTGAAGCCTCCGAAACCAACAGGAACCATGAAATATCTATTGGAAACATGAAATAACCCCCAACCTTGGATTCACTTGTGCATGTGGTGCCCTTTACTCCCAATGACACCTACTGGCCAATGATGGTATTTCAAGGGGTAACATCCCTCTCTCGGAAAATACAAGCGAAAACAAACCAAATATATACATTTAGGTTTGAATGCAAAATCACCTAGAAGCATTGTAGCTATGAGAACCCTGCTGCAGCCATGCTAGTCTACTGAGAGCCAGGTGTTCTTCTATCAGTGATGAGAACGCTTAATCATCCGATCATGTTGGGTAAAGCAATTTAACGCAACCAAGTCTGCAACCCCCATGCTATAGAGCTCCCGGGGGCTTGACTCAACTGAAAGACGGTCCTCATAATCTGTATCTTTAATGTCATTGGCGACTTTTACACTTCAGTTTCCTATCTGACTTTTAATATTTACCTATAATGTCTTGAAAATTGGAGGCCTAATACATATTCAAGTTCAGTCAAAGATTCCCCTCACTTACCACACTCCATTCACCCCAGAGAAGGCATAAACCCAGCATTTGCTGAATCTAGCAGAAGGCTATCGTTTCTTTGTGTGAGCAAAGTATTCAATTCCTATCTATTGCAGTCGAGACTATTTGACCTTTAAGGTGTTCACTGATGTTCACTGAGAGTGAAGCTGGAGGAACTCTTATTGTAGGAGGGGCTTGCACTTCTCGTGCTGGCTTCATAACAGCTCAGGTAGTGATCCTTCAAAATGGATGCCTGAGTGGAGGGGAGGGAAGAGCAAGTGCTTGATAGCTAGGCCCAAACCTGGGAAAAGGCTTACCTGGGCTTGCTGCACTTTGGTATGAATGGCTTGGAAATGCCCCTTGGGATGTGTGGATTCTCAAGTCCTCTTCCAAGAACTTCAGCGTTTCGATCACCTCTGCCATCTCTTCTCTTTTAGACGTCAGGGATCTTGGACCCGTTCTTGGAGCAGAGAATTGAGGAACTTCCTCAAGTCCACGTTGGCACTCCGTATGTTTCTGCCAGTGTCAGCGAGGTTCAATATGTCTCATGAAAGCCTTTGGAGCCTGGTATCCTCTACAGCTGTCTCCAGGCCAGTATTCTCCACTGTAGCACAACATCTCTCATCAGTGTGTTCGCATCTCTCCTCAATCCGTGCAGCCAGCTTTTCGGCCAGCTTCTCTTCGTGTCTCCCATAAAGTCAACTTCAACAGGACTGGGCAAGCCTGAAAGTACCTCGGAGCCTCACCAGTAAGCTGATGACAGGCAGATCTTCCACTGTCTGCCCTTTCAGGTTCTGGAAACTGACCCGTGAACTCAGGTCTTTGGGCAGCAGCAGTATCTCGAACTGACACAGCTTCCCGGACCAAAGACCTAAGCCAAGCTCCACAGAGGGCGGCAGCCCCTCCATCACACTGATCCACCCACAGAACTCTGCCCGGTTACCTAGGATCCACCAGCCACAACAAGCCTCGCGGTACACACCAACATTCCACCTGGAATCCAACCGCTAACTGCCATCCCCAAAGGCTGCTGCATCTTGTCAGTGTTGGGGGAGGGGCTGCATCCGACGAGCGGTTCCTAAGGTAAATGTGATTCTACCCACTAGCGTCCCATGGGCCTTTGTTCTTCCCTCTCTCCTTCTCTTCAGATCTGTATGCACAGTACCAACGGAGGGAAGTGTGTCCATTTTCAGTTGATTTATTTCACACGTCTTTAAACTTTCTAACCGTTCACAGTACACAGAGACCCACTAAAGGAAACTTATGTTCCTGTAATATCCGGACACCCGGAATACATATCCGTCGGTTGATTTCTGCTGAAGCCCCCGCACTCTCAGGACATGGATCCATTGGTTTCATGGGGGCTGAAATTCCTAGGAATGAATCCAACCCCAATGTGCACTTTACTGTCTGTCTCTTTTGCTCTTAGTACCCTTTTGCAGAGCTACTTGTCTTTCTTATAGGCTTATGCTATTTCTTCTCGACGTAGGGTAGTATATGGCATTCATTCATCCTGTTGGAATACTTGCAAGTCTATGTCACGGACTAGGAATCCATTTGATTCCAAATCGGCATTTGGGGTAGGTCTCGATTTGCTCATATCAATCAATATTTACGAATATAAATGCACGCCTCTGATTTCCGAATACAAGTGTGCTGAGTACATTGAAGCCACGAAACTGGCTCAATGGGTGCTGAAACATCCTTGACATCACCTTGGGTATTTTCTTTTGAATAATCATGGTTCCCTTGTTATATGTCAGCCAAACGTACCCTTTTGGTGCTTTTTTGTTTGTTTGATTCTTTGTTGGTCTGCTTCTCGTTTGTTTTGCAAACACGTCAGGCCATGCATCTCTCCGTTCGCTTCCAACAGAGAGTCACATAAGCTGATTCACTTAAGATAGTGCTTCCGATCACCTAGGATTTCCTGCTTCCCTCTCCCATCTTTAGGGTTTGGATGTCCTCCTTGCCTTCTTCTAGTTTCTTCTTTGCCACTCATGCTCTTCTTGCATTTCCAATACTGGTTTTCTTCTTTCCATTTCATCTTGCTGCATTTCTATTCAGGGGAGAATTCTCATCCTTTCTTGTAGGATAAGTTTCGAACTGCTGAATTCTTTTAAGATTTGCCGGTCTGTGGAAATCTCTTTCTCTGCCGTTATTAGAAATGGCGGTCATGTGGCATAGGCTACCCGAGATGGCAGCATTTTGCCATTCAGGTTATGGTCTATGTCCTGGCACTCCTCCCTGTCCTGCAATATTGCTGCCCGAGATATCAGCTGAAACCCCTCTGGAGGTTCTCTTGTGACTATGGTGATTTTTTCCAGGCGCGTTTTAAATCACTGGGATGCTCATGAACTTTGTTGATTTGAATCCTACAGCTGCTGGTAGGTCTATTGGGATTCCACCTCCTTTGGACGCTGTGTACTTCCTGAATTCGCATAGATGATTCTTTCTTAGCTTTCAGCTAGTTTCAGTCTGATTTTTCTACAGATGACTTTTCAGACATTTTTTGTTGCTTTATCTCTTGCTTTTCCATCTGGGACTCTTTCGAATCCTAGTCTTTCATGCCTTGTCTTACCCAGGATTCAACAGCAATGTTTTCATTGGTTTGCACTTGCTTTCCTATGTCTGCTTCTGACCGAGGGATTTCTGTTCCCCTGTCTTCACAGTCATTCACGCGTCCCTCCGCATTATCTAGTCTGCTTAGGACTGAATTTTAGCCCTGATATTATCTCATCCACTGAGTTTTCTGATATTATTTGGCTCGTCTTAAGGCTTTCTCTTCCCCTTTTCTGGTATTCTGCCTTTTGTGATTCTGAGACACTGTTGTTCTTCAGTGTTTCCCTCACCTCCGTTTTCAATACTTGCTCTGGATAGCGTTTTGCAGTCTAGTTGTTGGAAAGCTTATCTTTTGGGCCTTCAACCTCATTGGAATTGAAAATGGTACTTCCTGTTTCTTTTACTGTACTTCTTCATCTCTACTGGTCAGGTAATTTCAGGTATCTAATGTAGACTTCTAGGGTTTTGTTGAGAGAAATTTTAGACACTTGGCTCTACGCAATTCCATGGGATTTCTGCGAGGACAATTTCTGCTAGACATTGATGCCATGTCCTGTTCCTGAGTGTGTTGTCTGGTATTTCTCCAATTGCTTGTGTTGCCTTTGTTGTGATGAACACCCCATACTATTTCGATTAGCATAACCTCATTTTCATTACGCTTATCTCACAAATCTGAATGTTCACAGGACACATCCTCTGGTGGAAATGAAGCTTCTAAAGGCTCTCAGCTCTGCATTCTGCTCTATGTCATTTTGGAGTGATTCCAAAACAGCAAACTGAGAGTGTGCTTGTGCTTTATAATGCCACGGGAATGTCCCAATGAAACCAGTTCTTCCCAGAACTTCGCTGTCTACAGAAACACCTGTGGAATCATATGTATGGATGTCACACTTCAGGGCCTGCTGGAAAGATCCCGCAGACTGATCTTGGTTTCCTCGGTGCAGTACCATGCCTGTGCCATTCAAAACGTAGCATCTGTTTTGGGAGATAATGCTGGAGGAAATACTTCACCATCTCACGCGGTGGACTTGGACCACTCTTCCTTGTCCTCTCATCCTTGTGGCACGGGTGCACGGAGGCAACCACAGAGTTGTTGTGCATCCTGTGCCTCAAACTAATCCATAATCCTAGCCCAGGTTATGAATGAAGAAGATCCTAAGGCTTTTCATTCTGATATCAAACCCAAGGCCCCCTGAATCCCTCAGACCCGATGCACGATATCTCTGATTCAGCCCCACACGTGCTCTATTGGCAAAATGTCCAATTGGTCTCTGGTCCTGCAGATGCACTGGGTGTGGCCATGGGACATATCGGTAATCTCAACCGCGTGCGCCAGTGTGGTTGCTTTCTCATTGGGGTCACGGGTCGGTTTGCTCTCTTGATAGGACCCACCACATCCCACAACGCACTCCAGATCCCTGAGACTCAGCGTGTGCCATCATCCGTAGCCCTATCCCTCACTGACCGCTGCCTCTGCTACCTCAAATTTGGCAGCTCAGTTCTTGGTCTCAGAATCAACTGTGGGGATATTTTGCGCTGGTTTCTTGGAGTTCTGTCAGCCGAGCATCTGCTGTGCACTCTTCTAACACTCAGCGCATCACCTTCAATCCCATGTCTCCTGTCCGCTTGAGAGTGTGCGTCCAAGTTAAACAGAGTTTCACCTTTGCTGCTCCATCACCGGGGGTCAGACCCTGCACTGGTTTCCATTCCCTGCTTTGCCTTCTCCTGCTTCCAGGGCTTCTGAGGCCTTATCCTGCCTTTGGAAGTAGCAGACCTCTGTTCGGCAAGTGTCCTGTGCCAAGGGCTGTGTGAGTGGATGTTTCCATTGCTTTGTACATGGGAGCGTGTGAGCGCAGGTTGCACTGCTTCTCTGCCAACTGGGCATCGATGAATCAACACTTTCCAGATACATTTCACAGAAATGTGATTTTTGTTTAGCTCTTTGTTTCTATACAGCCGTGGTGGGAGGGATTGTCCGAACACTACAGTTTTGACATTGTGTTCACATCTCATTTGCAGTCTTTGAAAAGTTTAATAGAATTGATTTACATGTTTTGGGAGTTATACGAAAATGAAGTTAGTTTTGAAACGTACTAAATCGACCTAGAAACCAGAATTGTCAATTTCGGTAACATTTTGTCAGCTGTAAGGAAAACATAGACAGATAGAATGCAAAGTAGCAGTCCAAACTGCTAAAGGGGTCATGTCAACTCTTTCCTTTTGAAGCCTCCGAAACCAACAGGAACCATGAAATATCTATTGGAAACATGAAATAACCCCCAACCTTGGATTCACTTGTGCATGTGGTGCCCTTTACTCCCAATGACACCTACTGGCCAATGATGGCATTTCAAGGGGTAACATCCCTCTCTCGGAAAATACAAGCGAAAACAAACCAAATATATACATTTAGGTTTGAATGCAAAATCACCTAGAAGCATTGTAGCTATGAGAACCCTGCTGCAGCCATGCTAGTCTACTGAGAGCCAGGTGTTCTTCTATCAGTGATGAGAAC
Source organism: Vicugna pacos (assembly GCF_048564905.1). NCBI lineage: Eukaryota > Metazoa > Chordata > Mammalia > Artiodactyla > Camelidae > Vicugna > Vicugna pacos. The sequence goes on from NW_027328871.1 coordinate 2,059,340, forward strand.
GCTTAATCATCCGATCATGTTGGGTAAAGCAATTTAACGCAACCAAGTCTGCAACCCCCATGCTATAGAGCTCCCGGGGGCTTGACTCAACTGAAAGACGGTCCTCATAATCTGTATCTTTAATGTCATTGGCGACTTTTACACTTCAGTTTCCTATCTGACTTTTAATATTTACCTATAATGTCTTGAAAATTGGAGGCCTAATACATATTCAAGTTCAGTCAAAGATTCCCCTCACTTACCACACTCCATTCACCCCAGAGAAGGCATAAACCCAGCATTTGCTGAATCTAGCAGAAGGCTATCGTTTCTTTGTGTGAGCAGAGTATTCAATTCCTATCTATTGCAGTCGAGACTATTTGACCTTTAAGGTGTTCACTGATGTTCACTGAGAGTGAAGCTGGAGGAACTCTTATTGTAGGAGGGGCTTGCTCTTCTCGTGCTGGCTTCATAACAGCTCAGGTAGTGATCCTTCAAAATGGATGCCTGAGTGGAGGGGAGGGAAGAGCAAGTGCTTGATAGCTAGGCCCAAACCTGGGAAAAGGCTTACCTGGGCTTGCTGCACTTTGGTATGAATGGCTTGGAAATGCCCCTTGGGATGTGTGGATTCTCAAGACCTCTTCCAAGAACTTCAGCGTTTCGATCAACTCTGCCATCTCTTCTCTTTTAGACGTCAGGGATCTTGGACCCGTTCTTGGAGCAGAGAATTGAGGAACTTCCTCAAGTCCACGTTGGCACTCCGTATGTTTCTGCCAGTGTCAGCGAGGTTCAATATGTCTCATGAAAGCCTTTGGAGCCTGGTATCCTCTACAGCTGTCTCCAGGCCAGTATTCTCCACTGTAGCACAACATCTCTCATCAGTGTGTTCGCATCTCTCCTCAATCCGTGCAGCCAGCTTTTCGGCCAGCTTCTCTTCGTGTCTCCCATAAAGTCAACTTCAACAGGACTGGGAAAGCCTGAAAGTACCTCGGAGCTTCACCAGTAAGCTGATGACAGGCAGGTCTTCCACTGTCTGCCCTTTCAGTTTCTGGAAACTGACCCGTGAACTCAGGTCTTTGGGCAGCAGCAGTATCTCGAACTGACACAGCTTCCCGGACCAAAGACCTAAGCCAAGCTCCACAGAGGGCGGCAGCCCCTCCATCACACTGATCCACCCACAGAACTCTGCCCGGTTACCTAGGATCCACCAGCCACAACAAGCCTCGCGGTACACACCAACATTCCACCTGGAATCCAACCGCTAACTGCCATCCCCAATGGCTGCTGCATCTTGTCAGTGTTGGGGGAGGGGCTGCATCCGACGAGCGGTTCCTAAGGTAAATGTGATTCTACCCACTAGCGTCCCATGGGCCTTTGTTCTTCCCTCTCTCCTTCTCTTCAGATCTGTATGCACAGTACCAACGGAGGGAAGTGTGTCCATTTTCAGTTGATTTATTTCACACGTCTTTAAACTTTCTAACCGTTCACAGTACACAGAGACCCACTAAAGGAAACTTATGTTCCTGTAATATCCGGACACCCGGAATACATATCCGTCGGTTGATTTCTGCTGAAGCCCCCGCACTCTCAGGACATGGATCCATTGGTTTCATGGGGGCTGAAATTCCTAGGAATGAATCCAACCCCAATGTGCACTTTACTGTCTGTCTCTTTTGCTCTTAGTACACTTTTGAAGAGCTACTTGTCTTTCTTACAGGCTTATGCCATTTCTTCTGGACGTAGGGTAGAATATGGCATTCATTCATCCTGTTGGAAGACTTGCAAGTCTATATCACGGACTAGGAATCCATTTGATTCCAAATCGGCATTTGGGGTAGGTCACGATTTGCTCATATCAATCAATATTTACGAATATAAATGCACGCCTCTGATTTCCGAATACAAGTGTGCTGAGTACATTGAAGCCACGAAACTGGCTCAATGGGTGCTGAAACATCCTTGACATCACCTTGGGTATTTTCTTTTGAATAATCACGGTTCCCTTGTTATATGTCAGCCAAACGTACCCTTTTGGTGCCTTTTTGTTTGTTTGATTCTTTCTTGGTCTGCTTCTCGTTTGTTTTGCAAACACGTCAGGCCATGCATCTCTCCGTTCGCTTCCAACAGAGAGTCACATAAGCTGATTCACTTAAGATAGTGCTTCCGATCACCTAGGATTTCCTGCTTCCCTCTCCCATCTTTAGGGTTTGGATGTCCTCCTTGCCTTCTTCTAGTTTCTTCTTTGCCACTCATGCTCTTCTTGCATTTCCAATACTGGTTTTCTTCTTTCCATTTCATCTTGCTGCATTTCTATTCAGGGGAGAATTCTCATCCTTTCTTGTAGGATAAGTTTCGAACTGCTGAATTCTTTTAAGATTTGCCGGTCTGTGGAAATCTCTTGCTCTGCCGTTATTAGAAATGGCGGTCATGTGGCATAGGCTACCCGAGATGGCAGCATTTTGCCATTCAGGTTATGGTGTATGTCCTGGCACTCCTCCCTGTCCTGCAATATTGCTGCCCGAGATATCAGCTGAAACCCCTCTGGAGGTTCTCTTGTGACTATGGTGATTTTTTCCAGGCGCGTTTTAAATCACTGGGATGCTCATGAACTTTGTTGATTTGAATCCTACAGCTGCTGGTAGGTCTATTGGGATTCCACCTCCTTTGGACGCTGTGTACTTCCTGAATTCGCATAGATGATTCTTTCTTAGCTTTCAACTAGTTTCAGTCTGATTTTTCTACAGATGACTTTTCAGACATTTTTTGTTGCTTTATCTCTTGCTTTTCCACCTGGGACTCTTTCGAATCCTAGTCTTTCATGCCTTGTCTTACCCAGGATTCAACAGCAATGTTTTCATTGGTTTGCACTTGCTTTCCTATGTCTGCTTCTGACCGAGGGATTTCTGTTCCCCTGTCTTCACAGTCATTCACGCGTCCCTCCGCATTATCTAGTCTGCTTAGGACTGAATTTTAGCCCTGATATTATCTCATCCACTGAGTTTTCTGATATTATTTGGCTCGTCTTAAGGCTTTCTCTTCCCCTTTTCTGGTATTCTGCCTTTAGTGATTCTGAGACACTGTTGTTCTTCAGTGTTTCCCTCACCTCCGTTTTCAATACTTGCTCTGGATAGCGTTTTGCAGTCTAGTTGTTTGAAAGCTTATCTTTTGGGCCTTCAACCTCATTGGAATTGAAAATGGTACTTCCTGTTTCTTTTACTGTGCTTCTTCATCTCTACTGGTCAGGTAATTTCAGGTATCTAATGTAGACTTCTACGGTTTTGTTGAGAGAAATTTTAGACACTTGGCTCTACGCAATTCCATGGGATTTCTGCGAGGACAATTTCTGCTAGACATTGATGCCATGTCCTGTTCCTGAGTGTGTTGTCTGGTATTTCTCCAATTGCTTGTGTTGCCTTTGTTGTGATGAACACCCCATACTATTTCGATTAGCATAACCTCATTTTCATTACGCTTATCTCACAAATCTCAATGTTCACAGGACACATCCTCTGGTGGAAATGAAGCTTCTAAAGGCTCTCAGCTCTCCATTCTGCTCTATGTCATTTTGGAGTGATTCCAAAACAGCAAACTGAGAGTGTGCTTGTGCTTTATAATGCCACGGGTATGTCCCAATGAAACCAGTTCTTCCCAGAACTTCGCTGTCTACAGAAACACCTGTGGAATCATATGTATGGATGTCACACTTCAGGGCCTGCTGGAAAGATCCCGCAGACTGATCTTGGTGTCCTCGGTGCAGTACCATGCCTGTGCCATTCAAAACGTAGCATCTGCTTTTGGGAGATAATGCTGGAGGAAATACTTCACCATCTCACGCGGTGGACTTGGACCACTCTTCCTTGTCCTCTCATCCTTGTGGCACGGGTGCACGGAGGCAACCACAGAGTTGTTGTGCATCCTGTGCCTCAAACAAATCCATAATCCTAGCCCAGGTTATGAATGAAGAAGATCCTAAGGCTTTTCATTCTGATATCAAACCCAAGGCCCCCTGAATCCCTCAGACCCGATGCACGATATCTCTGATTCAGCCCCACACGTGCTCTATTGGCAAAATGTCCAATTGGTCTCTGGTCCTGCAGATGCACTGGGTGTGGCCATGGGACATATCGGTAATCTCAACCGCGCGCGCCAGTGTGGTTGCTTTCTCATTGGGGTCACGGGTCGGTTTGCTCTCTTGATAGGACCCACCACATCCCACAACGCACTCCAGATCCCTGAGACTCAGCGTGTGCCATCATCCGTAGCCCTATCCCTCACTGACCGCTGCCTCTGCTACCTCAAATTTGGCAGCTCAGTTCTTGGTCTCAGAATCAACTGTGGGGATATTTTGCGCTGGTTTCTTGGAGTTCTGTCAGCCGAGCATCTGCTGTGCACTCTTCTAACACTCAGCGCAACACCTTCAATCCCATGTCTCCTGTCCGCTTGAGAGTGTGTGTCCATGTTAAAGAGAGTTTCACCTTTGCTGCTCCATCACCAGGGGTCAGACCCTGCACTGGTTTCCATTCCCTGCTTTGCCTTCTCCTGTTTCCAGGGGTTCTGAGGCCTCATCCTGTCCTTGGAAGTAGCAGACCTCTGTTCGGCAAGTGTCCTGTGCCAAGGGCTGTGTGAGTGGATGTTTCCATTGCTTTGTACATGGGAGCGTGTGAGCGCAGGTTGCACTGCTTCTCTGCCAACTGGGCATCGATGAATCAACACTTTCCAGATACATTTCACAGAAATGTGATTTTTGTTTAGCTCTTTGTTTCTATACAGCCGTGGTGGGAGGGATTGTCCGAACACTACAGTTTTGACATTGTGTTCACATCTCATTTGCAGTCTTTGAAAAGTTTAATAGAATTGATTTACATGTTTTGGGAGTTATACGAAAATGAAGTTAGTTTTGAAACGTACTAAATCGACCTAGAAACCAGAATTGTCAATTTCGGTAACATTTTGTCAGCTGTAAGGAAAACATAGACAGATAGAATGCAAAGTAGCAGTCCAAACTGCTAAAGGGGTCATGTCAACTCTTTCCTTTTGAAGCCTCCGAAACCAACAGGAACCATGAAATATCTATTGGAAACATGAAATAACCCCCAACGTTGGATTCACTTGTGCATGTGGTGCCCTTTAATCCCAATGACACCTACTGGCCAATGATGGCATTTCAAGGGGTAACATACCTCTCTCGGAAAATACAAGCGAAAACAAACCAAATATATACATTTAGGTTTGAATGCAAAATCACCTAGAAGCATTGTAGCTATGAGAACCCTGCTGCAGCCATGCTAGTCTACTGAGAGCCAGGTGTTCTTCTATCAGTGATGAGAACGCTTAATCATCCGATCATGTTGGGTAAAGCAATTTAACGCAACCAAGTCTGCAACCCCCATGCTATAGAGCTCCCGGGGGCTTGACTCAACTGAAAGACGGTCCTCATAATCTGTATCTTTAATGTCATTGGCGACTTTTACACTTCAGTTTCCTATCTGACTTTTAATATTTACCTATATTGTCTTGAAAATTGGAGGCCTAATACATATTCAAGTTCAGTCAAAGATTCCCCTCACTTACCACACTCCATTCACCCCAGAGAAGGCATAAACCCAGCATTTGCTGAATCTAGCAGAAGGCTATCGTTTCTTTGTGTGAGCAAAGTATTGAATTCCTATCTATTGCAGTCGAGACTATTTGACCTTTAAGGTGTTCACTGATGTTCACAGAGTGTGAAGCTGGAGGAACTCTTATTGTAGGAGGGGCTTGCCCTTCTCGTGCTGGATTCATAGCAGCTCAGGTAGTGATCCTTCAAAATGGATGCCTGAGTGGAGGGGAGGGAAGAGCAAGTGCTTGATAGCTAGGCCCAAACCTGGGAAAAGGCTTACCTGGGCTTGCTGCACTTTGGTATGAATGGCTTGGAAATGCCCCTTGGGATGTGTGGATTCTCAAGACCTCTTCCAAGAACTTCAGCGTTTCGATCACCTCTGCCATCTCTTCTCTTTTAGACGTCAGGGATCTTGGACCCGTTCTTGGAGCAGAGAATTGAGGAACTTCCTCAAGTCCACGTTGACACTCCGTATGTTTCTGTCAGTATCAGCGAGGTTCAATATGTCTCATGAAAGCCTTTGGAGCCTGGTATCCTCTACAGCTGTCTCCAGGCCAGTATTCTCCACTGTAGCACAACATCTCTCATCAGTGTGTTCGCATCTCTCCTCAATCCGTGCAGCCAGCTTTTCGGCCAGCTTCTCTTCGTGTCTCCCATAAAGTCGACTTCAACAGGACTGGGCAAGCCTGAAAGTACCTCGGAGCCTCACCAGTAAGCTGATGACAGGCAGATCTTCCACTGCCTGCCCTTTCAGTTTCTCGAAACTGACCCGTGAACTCAGGTCTTTGGGCAGCAGCAGTATCTCGAACTGACACAGCTTCCCGGACCAAAGACCTAAGCCAAGCTCCACAGAGGGCGGCAGCCCCTCCATCACACTGATCCACCCACAGAACTTTGCCCGGTTACCTAGGATCCACCAGCCACAACAAGCCTCGCGGTACACACCAACATTCCACCTGGAATCCAACCGCTAACTGCCATCCCCAATGGCTGCTGCATCTTGTCAGTGTTGGGGGAGGGGCTGCATCCGACGAGCGGTTCCTAAGGTAAATGTGATTCTACCCACTAGCGTCCCATGGGCCTTTGTTCTTCCCTCTCTCCTTCTCTTCAGATCTGTATGCACAGTACCAACGGAGGGAAGTGTGTCCATTTTCAGTTGATTTATTTCACACGTCTTTAAACTTTCTAACCGTTCACAGTACACAGAGACCCACTAAAGGAAACTTATGTTCCTGTAATATCCGGACACCCGGAGTACATATCCGTCGGTTGATTTCTGCTGAAGCCCCCGCACTCTCAGGACATGGATCCATTGGTTTCATGGGGGCTGAAATTCCTAGGAATGAATCCAACCCCAATGTGCACTTTACTGTCTGTCTCTTTTGCTCTTAGTACCCTTTTGCAGAGCTACTTGTCTTTCTTATAGGCTTATGCCATTTCTTCTCGACGTAGGGTAGAATATGGCATTCATTCATCCTGTTGGAAGACTTGCAAGTCTATATCACGGACTAGGAATCCATTTGATTCCAAATCGGCATTTGGGGTAGGTCACGATTTGCTCATATCAATCAATATTTACGAATATAAATGCACGCCTCTGATTTCCGAATACAAGTGTGCTGAGTACATTGAAGCCACGAAACTGGCTCAATGGGTGCTGAAACATCCTTGACATCACCTTGGGTATTTTCTTTTGAATAATCACGGTTCCCTTGTTATATGTCAGCCAAACGTACCCTTTTGGTGCCTTTTTGTTTGTTTGATTCTTTGTTGGTCTTCTTCTCGTTTGTTTTGCAAACACGTCATGCCATGCATCTCTCCGTTCGCTTCCAACAGAGAGTCACATAAGCTGATTCACTTAAGATAGTGCTTCCAATCACCTAGGATTTCCTGCTTCCCTCTCCCATCTTTAGGGTTTGGATGTCCTCCTTGCCTTCTTCTAGTTTCTTCTTTGCCACTCATGCTCTTCTTGCATTTCCAATACTGGTTTTCTTCTTTCCATTTCATCTTGCTGCATTTCTATTCAGGGGAGAATTCTCATCCTTTCTTGTAGGATAAGTTTCGAACTGCTGAATTCTTTTAAGATTTGCCGGTCTGTGGAAATCTCTTGCTCTGCCGTTATTAGAAATGGCGGTCATGTGGCATAGGCTACCCGAGATGGCAGCATTTTGCCATTCAGGTTATGGTCTATGTCCTGGCACTCCTCCCTGTCCTGCAATATTGCTGCCCGAGATATCAGCTGAAACCCCTCTGGAGGTTCTCTTGTGACTATGGTGATTTTTTCCAGGCGCATTTTAAATCACTGGGATGCTCATGAACTTTGTTGATTTGAATCCTACAGCTGCTGGTAGGTCTATTGGGATTCCACCTCCTTTGGACGCTGAGTACTTCCTGAATTCACATAGATGATTCTTTCTTAGCTTTCAGCTAGTTTCAGTCTGATTTTTCTACAGATGACTTTTCAGACATTTTTTGTTGCTTTATCTCTTGCTTTTCCACCTGGGACTCTTTCGAATCCTAGACTTTCATGCCTTGTCTTACCCAGGATTCAACAGCAATGTTTTCATTGGTTTGCACTTGCTTTCCTATGTCTGCTTCTGACCGAGGGATTTCTGTTCCCCTGTCTTCACAGTCATTCACGCGTCCCTCCGCATTATCTAGTCTGCTTAGGACTGAATTTTAGCCCTGATATTATCTCATCCACTGAGTTTTCTGATATTATTTGGCTCGTCTTAAGGCTTTCTCTTCCCCTTTTCTGGTATTCTGCCTTTAGTGATTCTGAGACACTGTTGTTCTTCAGTGTTTCCCTCACCTCCGTTTTCAATACTTGCTCTGGATAGCGTTTTGCAGTCTAGTTGTTTGAAAGCTTATCTTTTGGGCCTTCAACCTCATTGGAATTGAAAATGGTACTTCCTGTTTCTTTTACTGTGCTTCTTCATCTATACTGGTCAGGTAATTTCAGGTATCTAATGTAGACTTCTAGGGTTTTGTTGAGAGAAACTTTAGACACTTGGCTCTACGCAATTCCATGGGATTTCTGCGAGGACAATTTCTGCTAGAAATTGATGCCATGTCCTGTTCCTGAGTGTGTTGTCTGGTATTTCTCCAATTGCTTGTGTTGCCTTTGTTGTGATGAACACCCCATACTATTTCGATTAGCATAACCTCATTTTCATTACGCTTATCTCACAAATCTGAATGTTCACAGGACACATCCTCTGGTGGAAATGAAGCTTCTAAAGGCTCTCAGCTCTGCATTCTGCTCTATGTCATTTTGGAGTGATTCCAAAACAGCAAACTGAGAGTGTGCTTGTGCTTTATAATGCCACGGGAATGTCCCAATGAAACCAGTTCTTCCCAGAACTTCGCTGTCTACAGAAACACCTGTGGAATCATATGTATGGATGTCACAATTCAGGGCCTGCTGGAAAGATCCCGCAGACTGATCTTGGTTTCCTCGGTGCAGTACCATGCCTGTGCCATTCAAAACGTAGCATCTGCTTTTGGGAGATAATGCTGGAGGAAATAATTCACCATCTCACGCGGTGGACTTGGACCACTCTTCCTTGTCCTCTCATCCTTGTGGCACGGGTGCACGGAGGCAACCACAGAGTTGTTGTGCATCCTGTGCCTCAAACTAATCCATAATCCTAGCCCAGGTTATGAATGAAGAAGATCCTAAGGCTTTTCATTCTGATATCAAACCCAAGGCCCCCTGAATCCCTCAGACCCGATGCACGATATCTCTGATTCAGCCCCACACGTGCTCTATTGGCAAAATGTCCAATTGGTCTCTGGTCCTGCAGATGCACTGGGTGTGGCCATGGGACATATCGGTAATCTCAACCGCGCGCGCCAGTGTGGTTGCTTTCTCATTGGCGTCACGGGTTGGTTTGCTCTCTTGATAGGACCCACCACATCCCACAACGCACTCCAGATCCCTGAGACTCAGCGTGTGCCTTCATCCGTAGCCCTATCCCTCACTGACCGCTGCCTCTGCTACCTCAAATTTGGCAGCTCAGTTCTTGGTCTCAGAATCAACTGTGGGGATATTTTGCGCTGGTTTCTTGGAGTTCTGTCAGCCGAGCATCTGCTGTGCACTCTTCTAACACTCAGCGCATCACCTTCAATCCCATGTCTCCTGTCCGCTTGAGAGTGTGTGTCCATGTTAAACAGAGTTTCACCTTTGCTGCTCCATCACCAGGGGTCAGACCCTGCACTGGTTTCCATTCCCTGCTTTGCCTTCTCCTGCTTCCAGGGCTTCTGAGGCCTTATCCTGCCTTTGGAAGTAGCAGACCTCTGTTCGGCAAGTGTCCTGTGCCAAGGGCTGTGTGAGTGGATGTTTCCATTGCTTTGTACATGGGAGCGTGTGAGCGCAGGTTGCACTGCTTCTCTGCCAACTGGGCATCGATGAATCAACACTTTCCAGATACATTTCACAGAAATGTGATTTTTGTTTAGCTCTTTGTTTCTATACAGCCTTGGTGGGAGGGATTGTCCGAACACTACAGTTTTGACATTGTGTTCACATCTCATTTGCAGTCTTTGAAAAGTTTAATAGAATTGATTTACATGTTTTGGGAGTTATACGAAAATGAAGTTAGTTTTGAAACGTACTAAATCGACCTAGAAACCAGAATTGTCAATTTCGGTAACATTTTGTCAGCTGTAAGGAAAACATAGACAGATAGAATGCAAAGTAGCAGTCCAAACTGCTAAAGGGGTCATGTCAACTCTTTCCTTTTGAAGCCTCCGAAACCAACAGGAACCATGAAATATCTATTGGAAACATGAAATAACCCCCAACCTTGGATTCACTTGTGCATGTGGTGCCCTTTACTCCCAATGACACCTACTGGCCAATGATGGCATTTCAAGGGGTAACATCCCTCTCTCGGAAAATACAAGCGAAAACAAACCAAATATATACATTTAGGTTTGAATGCAAAATCACCTAGAAGCATTGTAGCTATGAGAACCCTGCTGCAGCCATGCTAGTCTACTGAGAGCCAGGTGTTCTTCTATCAGTGATGAGAACGCTTAATCATCCGATCATGTTGGGTAAAGCAATTTAACGCAACCAAGTCTGCAACCCCCATGCTATAGAGCTCCCGGGGGCTTGACTCAACTGAAAGACGGTCCTCATAATCTGTATCTTTAATGTCATTGGCGACTTTTACACTTCAGTTTCCTATCTGACTTTTAATATTTACCTATATTGTCTTGAAAATTGGAGGCCTAATACATATTCAAGTTCAGTCAAAGATTCCCCTCACTTACCACACTCCATTCACCCCAGAGAAGGCATAAACCCAGCATTTGCTGAATCAAGCAGAAGGCTATCGTTTCTTTGTGTGAGCAGAGTATTCAATTCCTATCTATTGCAGTCGAGACTATTTGACCTTTAAGGTGTTCACTGATGTTCACTGAGAGTGAAGCTGGAGGAACTCTTATTGTAGGAGGGGCTTGCTCTTCTCGTGCTGGCTTCATAACAGCTCAGGTAGTGATCCTTCAAAATGGATGCCTGAGTGGAGGGGAGGGAAGAGCAAGTGCTTGATAGCTAGGCCCAAACCTGGGAAAAGGCTTACCTGGGCTTGCTGCACTTTGGTATGAATGGCTTGGAAATGCCCCTTGGGATGTGTGGATTCTCAAGACCTCTTCCAAGAACTTCAGCGTTTCGATCACCTCTGCCATCTCTTCTCTTTTAGACGTCAGGGATCTTGGACCCGTTCTTGGAGCAGAGAATTGAGGAACTTCCTCAAGTCCACGTTGGCACTCCGTATGTTTCTGCCAGTGTCAGCGAGGTTCAATATGTCTCATGAAAGCCTTTGGAGCCTGGTATCCTCTACAGCTGTCTCCAGGCCAGTATTCTCCACTGTAGCACAACATCTCTCATCAGTGTGTTCGCATCTCTCCTCAATCCGTGCAGCCAGCTTTTCGGCCAGCTTCTCTTCGTGTCTCCCATAAAGTCAACTTCAACAGGACTGGGAAAGCCTGAAAGTACCTCGGAGCTTCACCAGTAAGCTGATGACAGGCAGATCTTCCACTGTCTGCCCTTTCAGGTTCTGGAAACTGACCCGTGAACTCAGGTCTTTGGGCAGCAGCAGTATCTCGAACTGACACAGCTTCCCGGACCAAAGACCTAAGCCAAGCTCCACAGAGGGCGGCAGCCCCTCCATCACACTGATCCACCCACAGAACTCTGCCCGGTTACCTAGGATCCACCAGCCACAACAAGCCTCGCGGTACACACCAACATTCCACCTGGAATCCAACCGCTAACTGCCATCCCCAATGGCTGCTGCATCTTGTCAGTGTTGGGGGAGGGGCTGCATCCGACGAGCGGTTCCTAAGGTAAATGTGATTCTACCCACTAGCGTCCCATGGGCCTTTGTTCTTCCCTCTCTCCTTCTCTTCAGATCTGTATGCACAGTACCAACGGAGGGAAGTGTGTCCATTTTCAGTTGATTTATTTCACACGTCTTTAAACTTTCTAACCGTTCACAGTACACAGAGACCCACTAAAGGAAACTTATGTTCCTGTAATATCCGGACACCCGGAATACATATCCGTCGGTTGATTTCTGCTGAAGCCCCCGCACTCTCAGGACATGGATCCATTGGTTTCATGGGGGCTGAAATTCCTAGGAATGAATCCAACCCCAATGTGCACTTTACTGTCTGTCTCTTTTGCTCTTAGTACACTTTTGCAGAGCTACTTGTCTTTCTTACAGGCTTATGCCATTTCTTCTCGACGTAGGGTAGAATATGGCATTCATTCATCCTGTTGGAAGACTTGCAAGTCTATATCACGGACTAGGAATCCATTTGATTCCAAATCGGCATTTGGGGTAGGTCACGATTTGCTCATATCAATCAATATTTACGAATATAAATGCACGCCTCTGATTTCCGAATACAAGTGTGCTGAGTACATTGAAGCCACGAAACTGGCTCAATGGGTGCTGAAACATCCTTGACATCACCTTGGGTATTTTCTTTTGAATAATCACGGTTCCCTTGTTATATGTCAGCCAAACGTACCCTTTTGGTGCCTTTTTGTTTGTTTGATTCTTTGTTGGTCTGCTTCTCGTTTGTTTTGCAAACACGTCAGGCCATGCATCTCTCCGTTCGCTTCCAACAGAGAGTCACATAAGCTGATTCACTTAAGATAGTGCTTCCGATCACCTAGGATTTCCTGCTTCCCTCTCCCATCTTTAGGGTTTGGATGTCCTCCTTGCCTTCTTCTAGTTTCTTCTTTGCCACTCATGCTCTTCTTGCATTTCCAATACTGGTTTTCTTCTTTCCATTTCATCTTGCTGCATTTCTATTCAGGGGAGAATTCTCATCCTTTCTTGTAGGATAAGTTTTGAACTGCTGAATTCTTTTAAGATTTGCCGGTCTGTGGAAATCTCTTGCTCTGCCATTATTAGAAATGGCGGTCATGTGGCATAGGCTACCCGAGATGGCAGCCTTTTGCCATTCAGGTTTTGGTCTATGTCCTGGCACTCCTCCCTGTCCTGCAATATTGCTGCCCGAGATATCAGCTGAAACCCCTCTGGAGGTTCTCTTGTGACTATGGTGATTTTTTCCAGGCGCGTTTTAAATCACTGGGATGCTCATGAACTTTGTTGATTTGAATCCTACAGCTGCTGGTAGGTCTATTGGGATTCCACCTCCTTTGGACGCTGTGTACTTCCTGAATTCGCATAGATGATTCTTTCTTAGCTTTCAGCTAGTTTCAGTCTGATTTTTCTACAGATGACTTTTCAGACATTTTTTGTTGCTTTATCTCTTGCTTTTCCACCTGGGACTCTTTCGAATCCTAGTCTTTCATGCCTTGTCTTACCCAGGATTCAACAGCAATGTTTTCATTGGTTTGCACTTGCTTTCCTATGTCTGCTTCTGACCGAGGGATTTCTGTTCCCCTGTCTTCACAGTCATTCACGCGTCCCTCCGCATTATCTAGTCTGCTTAGGACTGAATTTTAGCCCTGATATTATCTCATCCACTGAGTTTTCTGATATTATTTGGCTCGTCTTAAGGCTTTCTCTTCCCCTTTTCTGGTATTCTGCCTTTAGTGATTCTGAGACACTGTTGTTCTTCAGTGTTTCCCTCACCTCCGTTTTCAATACTTGCTCTGGATAGCGTTTTGCAGTCTAGTTGTTTGAAAGCTTATCTTTTGGGCCTTCAACCTCATTGGAATTGAAAATGGTACTTCCTGTTTCTTTTACTGTGCTTCTTCATCTCTACTGGTCAGGTAATTTCAGGTATCTAATGTAGACTTCTAGGGTTTTGTTGAGAGAAATTTTAGACACTTGGGTCTACGCAATTCCATGGGATTTCTGCGAGGACAATTTCTGCTAGACATTGATGCCATGTCCTGTTCCTGAGTGTGTTGTCTGGTATTTCTCCAATTGCTTGTGTTGCCTTTGTTGTGATGAACACCCCATACTATTTCGATTAGCATAACCTCATTTTCATTACGCTTATCTCACAAATCTGAATGTTTACAGGACACATCCTCTGGTGGAAATGAAGCTTCTAAAGGCTCTCAGCTCTGCATTCTGCTCTATGTCATTTTGGAGTGATTCCAAAACAGCAAACTGAGAGTGTGCTTGTGCTTTATAATGCCATGTGTATGTCCCAATGAAACCAGTTCTTCCCAAAACTTCGCTGTCTACAGAAACACCTGTGGAATCATATGTATGGATGTCACACTTCAGGGCCTGCTGGAAAGATCCCGCAGACTAATCTTGGTGTCCTCGGTGCAGTACCATGCCTGTGCCATTCAAAACGTAGCATCTGCTTTTGGGAGATAATGCTGGAGGAAATACTTCACCATCTCACGCGGTGGACTTGGACCACTCTTCCTTGTCCTCTCATCCTTGTGGCACGGGTGCACGGAGGCAACCACAGAGTTGTTGTGCATCCTGTGCCTCAAACAAATCCATAATCCTAGCCCAGGTTATGAATGAAGAAGATCCTAAGGCTTTTCATTCTGATATCAAACCCAAGGCCCCCTGAATCCCTCAGACCCGATGCACGATATCTCTGATTCAGCCCCACACGTGCTCTATTGGCAAAATGTCCAATTGGTCTCTGGTCCTGCAGATGCACTGGGTGTGGCCATGGGACATATCGGTAATCTCAACCGCGCGCGCCAGTGTGGTTGCTTTCTCATTGGGGTCACGGGTCGGTTTGCTCTCTTGATAGGACCCACCACATCCCACAACGCACTCCAGATCCCTGAGACTCAGCGTGTGCCATCATCCGTAGCCCTATCCCTCACTGACCGCTGCCTCTGCTACCTCAAATTTGGCAGCTCAGTTCTTGGTCTCAGAATCAACTGTGGGGATATTTTGCGCTGGTTTCTTGGAGTTCTGTCAGCCGAGCATCTGCTGTGCACTCTTCTAACACTCAGCGCAACACCTTCAATCCCATGTCTCCTGTCTGCTTGAGAGTGTGTGTCCATGTTAAAGAGAGTTTCACCTTTGCTGCTCCATCACCAGGGGTCAGACCCTGCACTGGTTTCCATTCCCTGCTTTGCCTTCTCCTGTTTCCAGGGGTTCTGAGGCCTCATCCTGTCCTTGGAAGTAGCAGACCTCTGTTCGGCAAGTGTCCTGTGCCAAGGGCTGTGTGAGTGGATGTTTCCATTGCTTTGTACATGGGAGCGTGTGAGCGCAGGTTGCACTGCTTCTCTGCCAACTGGGCATCGATGAATCAACACTTTCCAGATACATTTCACAGAAATGTGATTTTTGTTTAGCTCTTTGTTTCTATACAGCCGTGGTGGGAGGGATTGTCCGAACACTACAGTTTTGACATTGTGTTCACATCTCATTTGCAGTCTTTGAAAAGTTTAATAGAATTGATTTACATGTTTTGGGAGTTATACGAAAATGAAGTTAGTTTTGAAACGTACTAAATCGACCTAGAAACCAGAATTGTCAATTTCGGTAACATTTTGTCAGCTGTAAGGAAAACATAGACAGATAGAATGCAACGTAGCAGTCCAAACTGCTAAAGGGGTCATGTCAACTCTTTCCTTTTGAAGCCTCCGAAACCAACAGGAACCATGAAATATCTATTGGAAACATGAAATAACCCCCAACCTTGGATTCACTTGTGCATGTGGTGCCCTTTACTCCCAATGACACCTACTGGCCAATGATGGCATTTCAAGGGGTAACATCCCTCTCTCGGAAAATACAAGCGAAAACAAACCAAATATATACATTTAGGTTTGAATGCAAAATCACCTAGAAGCATTGTAGCTATGAGAACCCTGCTGCAGCCATGCTAGTCTACTGAGAGCCAGGTGTTCTTCTATCAGTGATGAGAACGCTTAATCATCCGATCATGTTGGGTAAAGCAATTTAACGCAACCAAGTCTGCAACCCCCATGCTATAGAGCTCCCGGGGGCTTGACTCAACTGAAAGACGGTCCTCATAATCTGTATCTTTAATGTCATTGGCGACTTTTACACTTCAGTTTCCTATCTGACTTTTAATATTTACCTATAATGTCTTGAAAATTGGAGGCCTAATACATATTCAAGTTCAGTCAAAGATTCCCCTCACTTACCACACTCCATTCACCCCAGAGAAGGCATAAACCCAGCATTTGCTGAATCTAGCAGAAGGCTATCGTTTCTTTGTGTGAGCAAAGTATTCAATTCCTATCTATTGCAGTCGAGACTATTTGACCTTTAAGGTGTTCACTGATGTTCACTGAGAGTGAAGCTGGAGGAACTCTTATTGTAGGAGGGGCTTGCTCTTCTCGTGCTGGCTTCATAACAGCTCAGGTAGTGATCCTTCAAAATGGATGCCTGAGTGGAGGGGAGGGAAGAGCAAGTGCTTGATAGCTAGGCCCAAACCTGGGAAAAGGCTTACCTGGGCTTGCTGCACTTTGGTATGAATGGCTTGGAAATGCCCCTTGGGATGTGTGGATTCTCAAGACCTCTTCCAAGAACTTCAGCGTTTCGATCACCTCTGCCATCTCTTCTCTTTTAGACGTCAGGGATCTTGGACCCGTTCTTGGAGCAGAGAATTGAGGAACTTCCTCAAGTCCACGTTGGCACTCCGTATGTTTCTGCCAGTGTCAGCGAGGTTCAATATGTCTCATGAAAGCCTTTGGAGCCTGGTATCCTCTACAGCTGTCTCCAGGCCAGTATTCTCCACTGTAGCACAACATCTCTCATCAGTGTGTTCGCATCTCTCCTCAATCCGTGCAGCCAGCTTTTCGGCCAGCTTCTCTTCGTGTCTCCCATAAAGTCAACTTCAACAGGACTGGGAAAGCCTGAAAGTACCTCGGAGCTTCACCAGTAAGCTGATGACAGGCAGATCTTCCACTGTCTGCCCTTTCAGGTTCTGGAAACTGACCCGTGAACTCAGGTCTTTGGGCAGCAGCAGTATCTCGAACTGACACAGCTTCCCGGACCAAAGACCTAAGCCAAGCTCCACAGAGGGCGGCAGCCCCTCCATCACACTGATCCACCCACAGAACTCTGCCCGGTTACCTAGGATCCACCAGCCACAACAAGCCTCGCGGTACACACCAACATTCCACCTGGAATCCAACCGCTAACTGCCATCCCCAATGGCTGCTGCATCTTGTCAGTGTTGGGGGAGGGGCTGCATCCGACGAGCGGTTCCTAAGGTAAATGTGATTCTACCCACTAGCGTCCCATGGGCCTTTGTTCTTCCCTCTCTCCTTCTCTTCAGATCTGTATGCACAGTACCAACGGAGGGAAGTGTGTCCATTTTCAGTTGATTTATTTCACATGTCTTTAAACTTTCTAACCGTTCACAGTACACAGAGACCCACTAAAGGAAACTTATGTTCCTGTAATATCCGGACACCCGGAATACATATCCGTCGGTTGATTTCTGCTGAAGCCCCCGCACTCTCAGGACATGGATCCATTGGTTTCATGGGGGCTGAAATTCCTAGGAATGAATCCAACCCCAATGTGCACTTTACTGTCTGTCTCTTTTGCTCTTAGTACCCTTTTGCAGAGCTACTTGTCTTTCTTATAGGCTTATGCCATTTCTTCTCGACGTAGGGTAGAATATGGCATTCATTCATCCTGTTGGAAGACTTGCAAGTCTATATCACGGACTAGGAATCCATTTGATTCCAAATCGGCATTTGGGGTAGGTCACGATTTGCTCATATCAATCAATATTTACGAATATAAATGCACGCCTCTGATTTCCGAATACAAGTGTGCTGAGTACATTGAAGCCACGAAACTGGCTCAATGGGTGCTGAAACATCCTTGACATCACCTTGGGTATTTTCTTTTGAATAATCACGGTTCCCTTGTTATATGTCAGCCAAACGTACCCTTTTGGTGCTTTTTTGTTTGTTTGATTCTTTGTTGGTCTGCTTCTCGTTTGTTTTGCAAACACGTCAGGCCATGCATCTCTCCGTTCGCTTCCAACAGAGAGTCACATAAGCTGATTCACTTAAGATAGTGCTGCCGATCACCTAGGATTTCCTGCTTCCCTCTCCCATCTTTAGGGTTTGGATGTCCTCCTTGCCTTCTTCTAGTTTCTTCTTTGCCACTCATGCTCTTCTTGCATTTCCAATACTGGTTTTCTTCTTTCCATTTCATCTTGCTGCATTTCTATTCAGGGGAGAATTCTCATCCTTTCTTGTAGGATAAGTTTCGAACTGCTGAATTCTTTTAAGATTTGCCGGTCTGTGGAAATCTCTTGCTCTGCCGTTATTAGAAATGGCGGTCATGTGGCATAGGCTACCCGAGATGGCAGCATTTTGCCATTCAGGTTATGGTCTATGTCCTGGCACTCCTCCCTGTCCTGCAATATTGCTGCCCGAGATATCAGCTGAAACCCCTCTGGAGGTTCTCTTGTGACTATGGTGATTTTTTCCAGGCGCGTTTTAAATCACTGGGATGCTCATGAACTTTGTTGATTTGAATCCTACAGCTGCTGGTAGGTCTATTGGGATTCCACCTCCTTTGGACGCTGTGTACTTCCTGAATTCGCATAGATGATTCTTTCTTAGCTTTCAGCTAGTTTCAGTCTGATTTTTCTACAGATGACTTTTCAGACATTTTTTGTTGCTTTATCTCTTGCTTTTCCACCTGGGACTCTTTCGAATCCTAGTCTTTCATGCCTTGTCTTACCCAGGATTCAACAGCAATGTTTTCATTGGTTTGCACTTGCTTTCCTATGTCTGCTTCTGACCGAGGGATTTCTGTTCCCCTGTCTTCACAGTCATTCACGCGTCCCTCCGCATTATCTAGTCTGCTTAGGACTGAATTTTAGCCCTGATATTATCTCATCCACTGAGTTTTCTGATATTATTTGGCTCGTCTTAAGGCTTTCTCTTCCCCTTTTCTGGTATTCTGCCTTTTGTGATTCTGAGACACTGTTGTTCTTCAGTGTTTCCCTCACCTCCGTTTTCAATAATTTCTCTGGATAGCTTTTTGCAGTCTAGTTGTTTGAAAGCTTATCTTTTGGGACTTCAACCTCATTGGAATTGAAAATGGTACTTCCTGTTTCTTTTACTGTGCTTCTTCATCTCTACTGGTCAGGTAATTTCAGGTATCTAATGTAGACTTCTAGGGTTTTGTTGAGAGAAATTTTAGACACATGGCTCTATGCAATTCCATGGGATTTCTGCGAGGACAATTTCTGCTAGACATTGATGCCATGTCCTGTTCCTGAGTGTGTTGTCTGGTATTTCTCCAATTGCTTGTGTTGCCTTTGTTGTGATGAACACCCCATACTATTTCGATTAGCATAACCTCAATTTCATTACGCTTATCTCACAAATCTGAATGTTCACAGGACACATCCTCTGGTGGAAATGAAGCTTCTAAAGGCTCTCAGCTCTGCATTCTGCTCTATGTCATTTTGGAGTGATTCCAAAACAGCAAACTGAGAGTGTGCTTGTGCTTTATAATGCCACGGGTATGTCCCAATGAAACCAGTTCTTCCCAGAACTTCGCTGTCTACAGAAACACCTGTGGAATCATATGTATGGATGTCACACTTCAGGGCCTGCTGGAAAGATCCCGCAGACTGATCTTGGTGTCCTCGGTGCAGTACCATGCCTGTGCCATTCAAAACGTAGCATCTGCTTTTGGGAGATAATGCTGGAGGAAATACTTCACCATCTCACGCGGTGGACTTGGACCACTCTTCCTTGTCCTCTCATCCTTGTGGCACGGGTGCACGGAGGCAACCACAGAGTTGTTGTGCATCCTGTGCCTCAAACAAATCCATAATCCTAGCCCAGGTTATGAATGAAGAAGATCCTAAGGCTTTTCATTCTGATATCAAACCCAAGGCCCCCTGAATCCCTCAGACCCGATGCACGATATCTCTGATTCAGCCCCACACGTGCTCTATTGGCAAAATGTCCAATTGGTCTCTGGTCCTGCAGATGCACTGTGTGTGGCCATGGGACATATCGGTAATCTCAACCGCGCGCGCCAGTGTGGTTGCTTTCTCATTGGGGTCACGGGTCGGTTTGCTCTCTTGATAGGACCCACCACATCCCACAACGCACTCCAGATCCCTGAGACTCAGCGTGTGCCATCATCCGTAGCCCTATCCCTCACTGACCGCTGCCTCTGCTACCTCAAATTTGGCAGCTCAGTTCTTGGTCTCAGAATCAACTGTGGGGATATTTTGCGCTGGTTTCTTGGAGTTCTGTCAGCCGAGCATCTGCTGTGCACTCTTCTAACACTCAGCGCAACACCTTCAATCCCATGTCTCCTGTCCGCTTGAGAGTGTGTGTCCATGTTAAAGAGTGTTTCACCTTTGCTGCTCCATCACCAGGGGTCAGACCCTGCACTGGTTTCCATTCCCTGCTTTGCCTTCTCCTGTTTCCAGGGGTTCTGAGGCCTCATCCTGTCCTTGGAAGTAGCAGACCTCTGTTCGGCAAGTGTCCTGTGCCAAGGGCTGTGTGAGTGGATGTTTCCATTGCTTTGTACATGGGAGCGTGTGAGCGCAGGTTGCACTGATTCTCTGCCAACTGGGCATCGATGAATCAACACTTTCCAGATACATTTCACAGAAATGTGATTTTTGTTTAGCTCTTTGTTTCTATACAGCCGTGGTGGGAGGGATTGTCCGAACACTACAGTTTTGACATTGTGTTCACATCTCATTTGCAGTCTTTGAAAAGTTTAATAGAATTGATTTACATGTTTTGGGAGTTATACGAAAATGAAGTTAGTTTTGAAACGTACTAAATCGACCTAGAAACCAGAAATGTCAATTTCGGTAACATTTTGTCAGCTGTAAGGAAAACATAGACAGATAGAATGCAAAGTAGCAGTCCAAACTGCTAAAGGGGTCATGTCAACTCTTTCCTTTTGAAGCCTCCGAAACCAACAGGAACCATGAAATATCTATTGGAAACATGAAATAACCCCCAACCTTGGATTCACTTGTGCATGTGGTGCCCTTTACTCCCAATGACACCTACTGGCCAATGATGGCATTTCAAGGGGTAACATCCCTCTCTCGGAAAATACAAGCGAAAACAAACCAAATATATACATTTAGGTTTGAATGCAAAATCACCTAGAAGCATTGTAGCTATGAGAACCCTGCTGCAGCCATGCTAGTCTACTGAGAGCCAGGTATTCTTCTATCAGTGATGAGAACGCTTAATCATCCGATCATGTTGGGTAAAGCAATTTAACGCAACCAAGTCTGCAACCCCCATGCTATAGAGCTCCCGGGGGCTTGACTCAACTGAAAGACGGTCCTCATAATCTGTATCTTTAATGTCATTGGCAACTTTTACACTTCAGTTTCCTATCTGACTTTTAATATTTACCTATAATGTCTTGAAAATTGGAGGCCTAATACATATTCAAGTTCAGTCAAAGATTCCCCTCACTTACCACACTCCATTCACCCCAGAGAAGGCATAAACCCAGCATTTGCTGAATCTAGCAGAAGGCTATCGTTTCTTTGTGTGAGCAAAGTATTGAATTCCTATCTATTGCAGTCGAGACTATTTGACCTTTAAGGTGTTCACTGATGTTCACAGAGTGTGAAGCTGGAGGAACTCTTATTGTAGGAGGGGCTTGCCCTTCTCGTGCTGGCTTCATAACAGCTCAGGTAGTGATCCTTCAAAATGGATGCCTGAGTGGAGGGGAGGGAAGAGCAAGTGCTTGATAGCTAGGCCCAAACCTGGGAAAAGGCTTACCTGGGCTTGCTGCACTTTGGTATGAATGGCTTGGAAATGCCCCTTGGGATGTGTGGATTCTCAAGACCTCTTCCAAGAACTTCAGCGTTTCGATCACCTCTGCCATCTCTTCTCTTTTAGACGTCAGGGATCTTGGACCCGTTCTTGGAGCAGAGAATTGAGGAACTTCCTCAAGTCCACGTTGGCACTCCGTATGTTTCTGCCAGTGTCAGCGAGGTTCAATATGTCTCATGAAAGCCTTTGGAGCCTGGTATCCTCTACAGCTGTCTCCAGGCCAGTATTCTCCACTGTAGCACAACATCTATCATAAGTGTGTTCGCATCTCTCCTCAATCCGTGCAGCCACCTTTTCGGCCAGCTTCTCTTCATGTCTCCCATAAAGACGACTTCAACAGGACTGGGCAAGCCTGAAAGTACCTCGGAGCCTCACCAGTAAGCTGATGACAGGCAGATCTTCCACTGTCTGCCCTTTCAGGTTCTGGAAACTGACCCGTGAACTCAGGTCTTTGGGCAGCAGCAGTATCTCGAACTGACACAGCTTCCCGGACCAAAGACCTAAGCCAAGCTCCACAGAGGCCGGCAGCCCCTCCATCGCACTGATCCACCCACAGAACTCTGCCCGGTTACCTAGGATCCACCAGCCACAACAAGCCTCGCGGTACACACCAACATTCCACCTGGAATCCAACCGCTAACTGCCATCCCCAATGGCTGCTGCATCTTGTCAGTGTTGGGGGAGGGGCTGCATCCGACGAGCGGTTCCTAAGGTAAATGTGATTCTACCCACTAGCGTCCCATGGGCCTTTGTTCTTCCCTCTCTCCTTCTCTTCAGATCTGTATGCACAGTACCAACGGAGGGAAGTGTGTCCATTTTCAGTTGATTTATTTCACACGTCTTTAAACTTTCTAACCGTTCACAGTACACAGAGACCCACTAAAGGAAACTTATGTTCCTGTAATATCCGGACACCCGGAATACATATCCGTCGGTTGATTTCTGCTGAAGCCCCCGCACTCTCAGGACATGGATCCATTGGTTTCATGGGGGCTGAAATTCCTAGGAATGAATCCAACCCCAATGTGCACTTTACTGTCTGTCTCTTTTGCTCTTAGTACCCTTTTGCAGAGCTACTTGTCTTTCTTATAGGCTTATGCCATTTCTTCTCGACGTAGGGTAGAATATGGCATTCATTCATCCTGTTGGAAGACTTGCAAGTCTATATCACGGACTAGGAATCCATTTGATTCCAAATCGGCATTTGGGGTAGGTCACGATTTGCTCATATCAATCAATATTTACGAATATAAATGCACGCCTCTGATTTCCGAATACAAGTGTGCTGAGTACATTGAAGCCACGAAACTGGCTCAATGGGTGCTGAAACATCCTTGACATCACCTTGGGTATTTTCTTTTGAATAATCACGGTTCCCTTGTTATATGTCAGCCAAACGTACCCTTTTGGTGCTTTTTTGTTTGTTTGATTCTTTGTTGGTCTGCTTCTCGTTTGTTTTGCAAACACGTCAGGCCATGCATCTCTCCGTTCGCTTCCAACAGAGAGTCACATAAGCTGATTCACTTAAGATAGTGCTGCCGATCACCTAGGATTTCCTGCTTCCCTCTCCCATCTTTAGGGTTTGGATGTCCTCCTTGCCTTCTTCTAGTTTCTTCTTTGCCACTCATGCTCTTCTTGCATTTCCAATACTGGTTTTCTTCTTTCCATTTCATCTTGCTGCATTTCTATTCAGGGGAGAATTCTCATCCTTTCTTGTAGGATAAGTTTCGAACTGCTGAATTCTTTTAAGATTTGCCGGTCTGTGGAAATCTCTTTCTCTGCCGTTATTAGAAATGGCGGTCATGTGGCATAGGCTACCCGAGATGGCAGCATTTTGCCATTCAGGTTATGGTGTATGTCCTGGCACTCCTCCCTGTCCTGCAATATTGCTGCCCGAGATATCAGCTGAAACCCCTCTGGAGGTTCTCTTGTGACTATGGTGATTTTTTCCAGGCGCGTTTTAAATCACTGGGATGCTCATGAACTTTGTTGATTTGAATCCTACAGCTGCTGGTAGGTCTATTGGGATTCCACCTCCTTTGGACGCTGTGTACTTCCTGAATTCGCATAGATGATTCTTTCTTAGCTTTCAGCTAGTTTCAGTCTGATTTTTCTACAGATGACTTTTCAGACATTTTTTGTTGCTTTATCTCTTGCTTTTCCACCTGGGACTCTTTCGAATCCTAGTCTTTCATGCCTTGTCTTACCCAGGATTCAACAGCAATGTTTTCATTGGTTTGCACTTGCTTTCCTATGTCTGCTTCTGACCGAGGGATTTCTGTTCCCCTGTCTTCACAGTCATTCACGCGTCCCTCCGCATTATCTAGTCTGCTTAGGACTGAATTTTAGCCCTGATATTATCTCATCCACTGAGTTTTCTGATATTATTTGGCTCGTCTTAAGGCTTTCTCTTCCCCTTTTCTGGTATTCTGCCTTTTGTGATTCTGAGACACTGTTGTTCTTCAGTGTTTCCCTCACCTCCGTTTTCAATACTTGCTCTGGATAGCTTTTTGCAGCCTAGTTGTTTGAAAGCTTATCTTTTGGGACTTCAACCTCATTGGAATTGAAAATGGTACTTCCTGTTTCTTTTACTGTGCTTCTTCATCTCTACTGGTCAGGTAATTTCAGGTATCTAATGTAGACTTCTAGGGTTTTGTTGAGAGAAATTTTAGACACTTGGCTCTACGCAATTCCATGGGATTTCTGCGAGGACAATTTCTGCTAGACATTGATGCCATGTCCTGTTCCTGAGTGTGTTGTCTGGTATTTCTCCAATTGCTTGTGTTGCCTTTGTTGTGATGAACACCCCATACTATTTCGATTAGCATAACCTCATTTTCATTACGCTTATCTCACAAATCTGAATGTTCACAGGACACATCCTCTGGTGGAAATGAAGCTTCTAAAGGCTCTCAGCTCTCCATTCTGCTCTATGTCATTTTGGAGTGATTCCAAAACAGCAAACTGAGAGTGTGCTTGTGCTTTATAATGCCATGGGTATGTCCCAATGAAACCAGTTCTTCCCAGAACTTCGCTGTCTACAGAAACACCTGTGGAATCATATGTATGGATGTCACACTTCAGGGCCTGCTGGAAAGATCCCGCAGACTGATCTTGGTGTCCTCGGTGCAGTACCATGCCTGTGCCATTCAAAACGTAGCATCTGCTTTTGGGAGATAATGCTGGAGGAAATACTTCACCATCTCACGCGGTGGACTTGGACCACTCTTCCTTGTCCTCTCATCCTTGTGGCACGGGTGCACGGAGGCAACCACAGAGTTGTTGTGCATCCTGTGCCTCAAACAAATCCATAATCCTAGCCCAGGTTATGAATGAAGAAGATCCTAAGGCTTTTCATTCTGATATCAAACCCAAGGCCCCCTGAATCCCTCAGACCCGATGCACGATATCTCTGATTCAGCCCCACACGTGCTCTATTGGCAAAATGTCCAATTGGTCTCTGGTCCTGCAGATGCACTGGGTGTGGCCATGGGACATATCGGTAATCTCAACCGCGCGCGCCAGTGTGGTTGCTTTCTCATTGGGGTCACGGGTCGGTTTGCTCTCTTGATAGGACCCACCACATCCCACAACGCACTCCAGATCCCTGAGACTCAGCGTGTGCCATCATCCGTAGCCCTATCCCTCACTGACCGCTGCCTCTGCTACCTCAAATTTGGCAGCTCAGTTCTTGGTCTCAGAATCAACTGTGGGGATATTTTGCGCTGGTTTCTTGGAGTTCTGTCAGCCGAGCATCTGCTGTGCACTCTTCTAACACTCAGCGCAACACCTTCAATCCCATGTCTCCTGTCTGCTTGAGAGTGTGTGTCCATGTTAAAGAGAGTTTCACCTTTGCTGCTCCATCACCTGGGGTCAGACCCTTCACTGGTTTCCATTCCCTGCTTTGCCTTCTCCTGTTTCCAGGGGTTCTGAGGCCTCATCCTGTCCTTGGAAGTAGCAGACCTCTGTTCGGCAAGTGTCCTGTGCCAAGGGCTGTGTGAGTGGATGTTTCCATTGCTTTGTACATGGGAGCGTGTGAGCGCAGGTTGCACTGCTTCTCTGCCAACTGGGCATCGATGAATCAACACTTTCCAGATACATTTCACAGAAATGTGATTTTTGTTTAGCTCTTTGTTTCTATACAGCCGTGGTGGGAGGGATTGTCCGAACACTACAGTTTTGACATTGTGTTCACATCTCATTTGCAGTCTTTGAAAAGTTTAATAGAATTGATTTACATGTTTTGGGAGTTATACGAAAATGAAGTTAGTTTTGAAACGTACTAAATCGACCTAGAAACCAGAATTGTCAATTTCGGTAACATTTTGTCAGCTGTAAGGAAAACATAGACAGATAGAATGCAAAGTAGCAGTCCAAACTGCTAAAGGGGTCATGTCAACTCTTTCCTTTTGAAGCCTCCGAAACCAACAGGAACCATGAAATATCTATTGGAAACATGAAATAACCCCCAACCTTGGATTCACTTGTGCATGTGGTGCCCTTTACTCCCAATGACACCTACTGGCCAATGATGGCATTTCAAGGGGTAACATCCCTCTCTCGGAAAATACAAGCGAAAACAAACCAAATATATACATTTAGGTTTGAATGCAAAATCACCTAGAAGCATTGTAGCTATGAGAACCCTGCTGCAGCCATGCTAGTCTACTGAGAGCCAGGTGTTCTTCTATCAGTGATGAGAACGCTTAATCATCCGATCATGTTGGGTAAAGCAATTTAACGCAACCAAGTCTGCAACCCCCATGCTATAGAGCTCCCGGGGGCTTGACTCAACTGAAAGACGGTCCACATAATCTGTATCTTTAATGTCATTGGCGACTTTTACACTTCAGTTTCCTATCTGACTTTTAATATATACCTATAATGTCTTGAAAATTGGAGGCCTAATACATATTCAAGTTCAGTCAAAGATTCCCCTCACTTACCACACTCCATTCACCCCAGAGAAGGCATAAACCCAGCATTTGCTGAATCTAGCAGAAGGCTATCGTTTCTTTGTGTGAGCAAAGTATTCAATTCCTATCTATTGCAGTCGAGACTATTTGACCTTTAAGGTGTTCACTGATGTTCACTGAGAGTGAAGCTGGGGGAACTCTTATTGTAGGAGGGGCTTGCTCTTCTCGTGCTGGCTTCATAACAGCTCAGGTAGTGATCCTTCAAAATGGATGCCTGAGTGGAGGGGAGGGAAGAGCAAGTGCTTGATAGCTAGGCCCAAACCTGGGAAAAGGCTTACCTGGGCTTGCTGCACTTTGGTATGAATGGCTTGGAAATGCCCCTTGGGATGTGTGGATTCTCAAGACCTCTTCCAAGAACTTCAGCGTTTCGATCACCTCTGCCATCTCTTCTCTTTTAGACGTCAGGGATCTTGGACCCGTTCTTGGAGCAGAGAATTGAGGAACTTCCTCAAGTCCACGTTGGCACTCCGTATGTTTCTGCCAGTATCAGCGAGGTTCAATATGTCTCATGAAAGCCTTTGGAGCCTGGTATCCTCTACAGCTGTCTCCAGGCCAGTATTCTCCACTGTAGCACAACATCTCTCATCAGTGTGTTCGCATCTCTCCTCAATCCGTGCAGCCAGCTTTTCGGCCAGCTTCTCTTCGTGTCTCCCATAAAGTCGACTTCAACAGGACTGGGCAAGCCTGAAAGTACCTCGGAGCCTCACCAGTAAGCTGATGACTGGCAGATCTTCCACTGCCTGCCCTTTCAGGTTCTGGAAACTGACCCGTGAACTCAGGTCTTTGGGCAGCAGCAGTATCTCGAACTGACACAGCTTCCCGGACCAAAGACCTAAGCCAAGCTCCACAGAGGGCGGCAGCCCCTCCATCACACTGATCCACCCACAGAACTCTGCCCGGTTACCTAGGATCCACCAGCCACAACAAGCCTCGCGGTACACACCAACATTCCACCTGGAATCCAACCGCTAACTGCCATCCCCAATGGCTGCTGCATCTTGTCAGTGTTGGGGGAGGGGCTGCATCCGACGAGCGGTTCCTAAGGTAAATGTGATTCTACCCACTAGCGTCCCATGGGCCTTTGTTCTTCCCTCTCTCCTTCTCTTCAGATCTGTATGCACAGTACCAACGGAGGGAAGTGTGTCCATTTTCAGTTGATTTATTTCACACGTCTTTAAACTTTCTAACCGTTCACAGTACACAGAGACCCACTAAAGGAAACTTATGTTCCTGTAATATCCGGACACCCGGAATACATATCCGTCGGTTGATTTCTGCTGAAGCCCCCGCACTCTCAGGACATGGATCCATTGGTTTCATGGGGGCTGAAATTCCTAGGAATGAATCCAACCCCAATGTGCACTTTACTGTCTGTCTCTTTTGCTCTTAGTACCCTTTTGCAGAGCTACTTGTCTTTCTTATAGGCTTATGCCATTTCTTCTCGACGTAGGGTAGAATATGGCATTCATTCATCCTGTTGGAAGACTTGCAAGTCTATATCACGGACTAGGAATCCATTTGATTCCAAATCGGCATTTGGGGTAGGTCACGATTTGCTCATATCAATCAATATTTACGAATATAAATGCACGCCTCTGATTTCCGAATACAAGTGTGCTGAGTACATTGAAGCCACGAAACTGGCTCAATGGGTGCTGAAACATCCTTGACATCACCTTGGGTATTTTCTTTTGAATAATCACGGTTCCCTTGTTATATGTCAGCCAAACGTACCCTTTTGGTGCCTTTTTGTTTGTTTGATTCTTTGTTGGTCTTCTTCTCGTTTGTTTTGCAAACACGTCAGGCCATGCATCTCTCCGTTCGCTTCCAACAGAGAGTCACATAAGCTGATTCACTTAAGATAGTGCTTCCGATCACCTAGGATTTCCTGCTTCCCTCTCCCATCTTTAGGGTTTGGATGTCCTCCTTGCCTTCTTCTAGTTTCTTCTTTGCCACTCATGCTCTTCTTGCATTTCCAATACTGGTTTTCTTCTTTCCATTTCATCTTGCTGCATTTCTATTCAGGGGAGAATTCTCATCCTTTCTTGTAGGATAAGTTTCGAACTGCTGAATTCTTTTAAGATTTGCCGGTCTGTGGAAATCTCTTGCTCTGCCGTTATTAGAAATGGCGGTCATGTGGCATAGGCTACCCGAGATGGCAGCATTTTGCCATTCAGGTTATGGTCTATGTCCTGGCACTCCTCCCTGTCCTGCAATATTGCTGCCCGAGATATCTGCTGAAACCCCTTGGAGGTTCTCTTGTGACTATGGTGATTTTTTCCAGGCGCGTTTTAAATCACTGGGATGCTCATGAACTTTGTTGATTTGAATCCTACAGCTGCTGGTAGGTCTATTGGGATTCCACCTCCTTTGGACGCTGTGTACTTCCTGAATTCGCATAGATGATTCTTTCTTAGCTTTCAGCTAGTTTCAGTCTGATTTTTCTACAGATGACTTTTCAGACATTTTTTGTTGCTTTATCTCTTGCTTTTCCATCTGGGACTCTTTCGAATCCTAGTCTTTCATGCCTTGTCTTACCCAGGATTCAACAGCAATGTTTTCATTGGTTTGCACTTGCTTTCCTATGTCTGCTTCTGACCGAGGGATTTCTGTTCCCCTGTCTTCACAGTCATTCACGCGTCCCTCCGCATTATCTAGTCTTCTTAGGACTGAATTTTAGCCCTGATATTATCTCATCCACTGAGTTTTCTGATATTATTTGGCTCGTCTTAAGGCTTTCTCTTCCCCTTTTCTGGTATTCTGCCTTTAGTGATTCTGAGACACTGTTGTTCTTCAGTGTTTCCCTCACCTCCGTTTTCAATACTTGCTCTGGATAGCGTTTTGCAGTCTAGTTGTTTGAAAGCTTATCTTTTGGGCCTTCAACCTCATTGGAATTGAAAATGGTACTTCCTGTTTCTTTTACTGTGCTTCTTCATCTCTACTGGTCAGGTAATTTCAGGTATCTAATGTAGACATCTAGGGTTTTGTTGAGAGAAATTTTAGACACTTGGCTCTACGCAATTCCATGGGATTTCTGCGAGGACAATTTCTGCTAGACATAGATGCCATGTCCTGTTCCTGAGTGTGTTGTCTGGTATTTCTCCAATTGCTTGTGTTGCCTTTGTTGTGATGAAAACCCCATACTATTTCGATTAGCATAACCTCATTTTCATTACGCTTATCTCACAAATCTGAATGTTCACAGGACACATCCTCTGGTGGAAATGAAGCTTCTAAAGGCTCTCAGCTCTGCATTCTGCTCTATGTCATTTTGGAGTGATTCCAAAACAGCAAACTGAGAGTGTGCTTGTGCTTTATAATGCCACGGGTATGTCCCAATGAAACCAGTTCTTCCCAGAACTTCGCTGTCTACAGAAACACCTGTGGAATCATATGTATGGATGTCACACTTCAGGGCCTGCTGGAAAGATCCCGCAGACTGATCTTGGTGTCCTCGGTGCAGTACCATGCCTGTGCCATTCAAAACGTAGCATCTGCTTTTGGGAGATAATGCTGGAGGAAATACTTCACCATCTCATGCGGTGGACTTGGACCACTCTTCCTTGTCCTCTCATCCTTGTGGCACGGGTGCACGGAGGCAACCACAGAGTTGTTGTGCATCCTGTGCCTCAAACAAATCCATAATCCTAGCCCAGGTTATGAATGAAGAAGATCCTAAGGCTTTTCATTCTGATATCAAACCCAAGGCCCCCTGAATCCCTCAGACCCGATGCACGATATCTCTGATTCAGCCCCACACATGCTCTATTGGCAAAATGTCCAATTGGTCTCTGGTCCTGCAGATGCACTGTGTGTGGCCATGGGACATATCGGTAATCTCAACCGCGCACGCCAGTGTGGTTGCTTTCTCATTGGGGTCACGGGTCGGTTTGCTCTCTTGATAGGACCCACCACATCCCACAACGCACTCCAGATCCCTGAGACTCAGCGTGTGCCATCATCCGTAGCCCTATCCCTCACTGACCGCTGCCTCTGCTACCTCAAATTTGGCAGCTCAGTTCTTGGTCTCAGAATCAACTGTGGGGATATTTTGCGCTGGTTTCTTGGAGTTCTGTCAGCCGAGCATCTGCTGTGCACTCTTCTAACACTCAGCGCAACACCTTCAATCCCATGTCTCCTGTCCGCTTGAGAGTGTGTGTCCATGTTAAAGAGAGTTTCACCTTTGCTGCTCCATCACCAGGGGTCAGACCCTGCACTGGTTTCC
This sequence comes from Vicugna pacos, assembly GCF_048564905.1. Lineage (NCBI taxonomy): Eukaryota > Metazoa > Chordata > Mammalia > Artiodactyla > Camelidae > Vicugna > Vicugna pacos. The sequence continues at coordinate 2,090,377 of NW_027328871.1, forward strand.
ATTCCCTGCTTTGCCTTCTCCTGTTTCCAGGGGTTCTGAGGCCTCATCCTGTCCTTGGAAGTAGCAGACCTCTGTTCGGCAAGTGTCCTGTGCCAAGGGCTGTGTGAGTGGATGTTTCCATTGCTTTGTACATGGGAGCGTGTGAGCGCAGGTTGCACTGATTCTCTGCCAACTGGGCATCGATGAATCAACACTTTCCAGATACATTTCACAGAAATGTGATTTTTGTTTAGCTCTTTGTTTCTATACAGCCGTGGTGGGAGGGATTGTCCGAACACTACAGTTTTGACATTGTGTTCACATCTCATTTGCAGTCTTTGAAAAGTTTAATAGAATTGATTTACATGTTTTGGGAGTTATACGGAAATGAAGTTAGTTTTGAAACGTACTAAATCGACCTAGAAACCAGAATTGTCAATTTCGGTAACATTTTGTCAGCTGTAAGGAAAACATAGACAGATAGAATGCAAAGTAGCAGTCCAAACTGCTAAAGGGGTCATGTCAACTCTTTCCTTTTGAAGCCTCCGAAACCAACAGGAACCATGAAATATCTATTGGAAACATGAAATAACCCCCAACCTTGGATTCACTTGTGCATGTGGTGCCCTTTACTCCCAATGACACCTACTGGCCAATGATGGCATTTCAAGGGGTAACATCCCTCTCTCGGAAAATACAAGCGAAAACAAACCAAATATATACATTTAGGTTTGAATGCAAAATCACCTAGAAGCATTGTAGCTATGAGAACCCTGCTGCAGCCATGCTAGTCTACTGAGAGCCAGGTGTTCTTCTATCAGTGATGAGAACGCTTAATCATCCGATCATGTTGGGTAAAGCAATTTAACGCAACCAAGTCTGCAACCCCCATGCTATAGAGCTCCCGGGGGCTTGACTCAACTGAAAGACGGTCCTCATAATCTGTATCTTTAATGTCATTGGCGACTTTTACACTTCAGTTTCCTATCTGACTTTTAATATTTACCTATAATGTCTTGAAAATTGGAGGCCTAATACATATTCAAGTTCAGTCAAAGATTCCCCTCACTTACCACACTCCATTCACCCCAGAGAAGGCATAATCCCAGCATTTGCTGAATCTAGCAGAAGGCTATCGTTTCTTTGTGTGAGCAAAGTATTGAATTCCTATCTATTGCAGTCGAGACTATTTGACCTTTAAGGTGTTCACTGATGTTCACAGAGTGTGAAGCTGGAGGAACTCTTATTGTAGGAGGGGCTTGCCCTTCTCGTGCTGGCTTCATAACAGCTCAGGTAGTGATCCTTCAAAATGGATGCCTGAGTGGAGGGGAGGGAAGAGCAAGTGCTTGATAGCTAGGCCCAAACCTGGGAAAAGGCTTACCTGGGCTTGCTGCACTTTGGTATGAATGGCTTGGAAATGCCCCTTGGGATGTGTGGATTCTCAAGACCTCTTCCAAGAACTTCAGCGTTTCGATCACCTCTGCCATCTCTTCTCTTTTAGACGTCAGGGATCTTGGACCCGTTCTTGGAGCAGAGAATTGAGGAACTTCCTCAAGTCCACGTTGGCACTCCGTATGTTTCTGCCAGTGTCAGCGAGGTTCAATATGTCTCATGAAAGCCTTTGGAGCCTGGTATCCTCTACAGCTGTCTCCAGGCCAGTATTCTCCACTGTAGCACAACATCTATCATAAGTGTGTTCGCATCTCTCCTCAATCCGTGCAGCCACCTTTTCGGCCAGCTTCTCTTCATGTCTCCCATAAAGACGACTTCAACAGGACTGGGCAAGCCTGAAAGTACCTCGGAGCCTCACCAGTAAGCTGATGACAGGCAGATCTTCCACTGTCTGCCCTTTCAGGTTCTGGAAACTGACCCGTGAACTCAGGTCTTTGGGCAGCAGCAGTATCTCGAACTGACACAGCTTCCCGGACCAAAGACCTAAGCCAAGCTCCACAGAGGCCGGCAGCCCCTCCATCGCACTGATCCACCCACAGAACTCTGCCCGGTTACCTAGGATCCACCAGCCACAACAAGCCTCGCGGTACACACCAACATTCCACCTGGAATCCAACCGCTAACTGCCATCCCCAATGGCTGCTGCATCTTGTCAGTGTTGGGGGAGGGGCTGCATCCGACGAGCGGTTCCTAAGGTAAATGTGATTCTACCCACTAGCGTCCCATGGGCCTTTGTTCTTCCCTCTCTCCTTCTCTTCAGATCTGTATGCACAGTACCAACGGAGGGAAGTGTGTCCATTTTCAGTTGATTTATTTCACACGTCTTTAAACTTTCTAACCGTTCACAGTACACAGAGACCCACTAAAGGAAACTTATGTTCCTGTAATATCCGGACACCCGGAATACATATCCGTCGGTTGATTTCTGCTGAAGCCCCCGCACTCTCAGGACATGGATCCATTGGTTTCATGGGGGCTGAAATTCCTAGGAATGAATCCAACCCCAATGTGCACTTTACTGTCTGTCTCTTTTGCTCTTAGTACCCTTTTGCAGAGCTACTTGTCTTTCTTATAGGCTTATGCCATTTCTTCTCGACGTAGGGTAGAATATGGCATTCATTCATCCTGTTGGAAGACTTGCAAGTCTATATCACGGACTAGGAATCCATTTGATTCCAAATCGGCATTTGGGGTAGGTCACGATTTGCTCATATCAATCAATATTTACGAATATAAATGCAAGCCTCTGATTTCCGAATAAAAGTGCGCTGAGTACACTGAAGCCGCGAAACTAGCTCAATGGGTGCTGAAACATCCTTGACATCACCTTGGGTATTTTCTTTTGAATAATCATGGTTCCCTTGTTATATGTCAGCGAAACGTACCCTTTTGGTGCTTTTTTGTTTGTTTGATTCTTTGTTGGTCTGCTTCTCGTTTGTTTTGCAAACACGTCAGGCCATGCATCTCTCCGTTCGCTTCCAACAGAGAGTCACATAAGCTGATTCACTTAAGATAGTGCTTCCAATCACCTAGGATTTCCTGCTTCCCTCTCCCATCTTTAGGGTTTGGATGTCCTCCTTGCCTTCTTCTAGTTTCTTCTTTGCCACTCATGCTCTTCTTGCATTTCCAATACTGGTTTTCTTCTTTCCATTTCATCTTGCTGCATTTCTATTCAGGGGAGAATTCTCATCCGTTCTTGTAGGATAAGTTTCGAACTGCTGAATTCTTTTAAGATTTGCCGGTCTGTGGAAATCTCTTGCTCTGCCGTTATTAGAAATGGCGGTCATGTGGCATAGGCTACCCGAGATGGCAGCATTTTGCCATTCAGGTTATGGTCTATGTCCTGGCACTCCTCCCTGTCCTGCAATATTGCTGCCCGAGATATCAGCTGAAACCCCTTGGAGGTTCTCTTGTGACTATGGTGATTTTTTCCAGGCGCGTTTTAAATCACTGGGATGCTCATGAACTTTGTTGATTTGAATCCTACAGCTGCTGGTAGGTCTATTGGGATTCCACCTCCTTTGGACGCTGTGTACTTCCTGAATTCGCATAGATGATTCTTTCTTAGCTTTCAGCTAGTTTCAGTCTGATTTTTCTACAGATGACTTTTCAGACATTTTTTGTTGCTTTATCTCTTGCTTTTCCATCTGGGACTCTTTCGAATCCTAGTCTTTCATGCCTTGTCTTACCCCAGGATTCAACAGCAATGTTTTCATTGGTTTGCACTTGCTTTCCTATGTCTGCTTCTGACCGAGGGATTTCTGTTCCCCTGTCTTCACAGTCATTCACGCGTCCCTCCGCATTATCTAGTCTGCTTAGGATTGAATTTTAGCCCTGATATTATCTCATCCACTGAGTTTTCTGATATTATTTGGCTCGTCTTAAGGCTTTCTCTTCCCCTTTTCTGGTATTCTGCCTTTAGTGATTCTGAGACACTGTTGTTCTTCAGTGTTTCCCTCACCTCCGTTTTCAATACTTGCTCTGGATAGCGTTTTGCAGTCTAGTTGTTTGAAAGCTTATCTTTTGGGCCTTCAACCTCATTGGAATTGAAAATGGTACTTCCTGATTCTTTTACTGTACTTCTTCATCTCTACTGGTCAGGTAATTTCAGGTATCTAATGTAGACTTCTAGGGTTTTGTTGAGAGAAATTTTAGACACTTGGCTCTACGCAATTCCATAGGATTTTCTCGAGGACAATTTCTGCTAGACATTGATGCCATGTCCTGTTCCTGAGTGTGTTGTCTGGTATTTCTCCAATTGCTTGTGTTGCCTTTGTTGTGATGAACACCCCATACTATTTCGATTAGCATAACCTCATTTTCATTACGCTTATCTCACAAATCTGAATGTTCACAGGACACATCCTCTGGTGGAAATGAAGCTTCTAAAGGCTCTCAGCTCTGCATTCTGCTCTATGTCATTTTGGAGTGATTCCAAAACAGCAAACTGAGAGTGCGCTTGTGCTTTATAATGCCACGGGAATGTCCCAATGAAACCAGTTCTTCCCAGAACTTCGCTGTCTACAGAAACACCTGTGGAATCATATGTGTGGATGTCACACTTCAGGGCCTGCTGGAAAGATCCCGCAGACTGATCTTGGTGTCCTCGGTGCAGTACAATGCCTGTGCCATTCAAAACGTAGCATCTGCCTTTGGGAGATAATGCTGGAGGAAATACTTCACCATCTCACGCGGTGGACTTGGACCACTCTTCCTTGTCCTCTCATCCTTGTGGCACGGGTGCACGGAGGCAACCACAGAGTTGTTGTGCATCCTGTGCCTCAAACAAATCCATAATCCTAGCCCAGGTTATGAATGAAGAAGATCCTAAGGCTTTTCATTCTGATATCAAACCCAAGGCCCCCTGAATCCCTCAGACCCGATGCACGATATCTCTGATTCAGCCCCACACGTGCTCTATTGGCAAAATGTCCAATTGGTCTCTGGTCCTGCAGATGCACTGTGTGTGGCCATGGGACATATCGGTAATCTCAACCGCGCGCGCCAGTGTGGTTGCTTTCTCATTGGGGTCACGGGTCGGTTTGCTCTCTTGATAGGACCCACCACATCCCACAACGCACTCCAGATCCCTGAGACTCAGCGTGTGCCATCATCCGTAGCCCTATCCCTCACTGACCGCTGCCTCTGCTACCTCAAATTTGGCAGCTCAGTTCTTGGTCTCAGAATCAACTGTGGGGATATTTTGCGCTGGTTTCTTGGAGTTCTGTCAGCCGAGCATCTGCTGTGCACTCTTCTAACACTCAGCGCATCACCTTCAATCCCATGTCTCCTGTCCGCTTGAGAGTGTGTGTCCATGTTAAAGAGAGTTTCACCTTTGCTGCTCCATCACCAGGGGTCAGACCCTGCACTGGTTTCCATTCCCTGCTTTGCCTTCTCCTGTTTCCAGGGGTTCTGAGGCCTCATCCTGTCCTTGGAAGTAGCAGACCTCTGTTCGGCAAGTGTCCTGTGCCAAGGGCTGTGTGAGTGGATGTTTCCATTGCTTTGTACATGGGAGCGTGTGAGCGCAGGTTGCACTGATTCTCTGCCAACTGGGCATCGATGAATCAACACTTTCCAGATACATTTCACAGAAATGTGATTTTTGTTTAGCTCTTTGTTTCTATACAGCCATGGTGGGAGGGATTGTCCGAACACTACAGTTTTGACATTGTGTTCACATCTCATTTGCAGTCTTTGAAAAGTTTAATAGAATTGTTTTACATGTTTTGGGAGGTATACGAAAATGAAGTTAGTTTTGAAACGTACTAAATCGACCTAGAAACCAGAATTGTCAATTTCGGTAACATTTTGTCAGCTGTAAGGAAAACATAGACAGATAGAATGCAAAGTAGCAGTCCAAACTGCTAAAGGGGTCATGTCAACTCTTTCCTTTTGAAGCCTCCGAAACCAACAGGAACCATGAAATATCTATTGGAAACATGAAATAACCCCCAACCTTGGATTCCCTTGTGCATGTGGTGCCCTTTACTCCCAATGACACCTACTGGCCAATGATGGCATTTCAAGGGGTAACATCCCTCTCTCGGAAAATACAAGCGAAAACAAACCAAATATATACATTTAGGTTTGAATGCAAAATCACCTAGAAGCATTGTAGCTATGAGAACCCTGCTGCAGCCATGCTAGTCTACTGAGAGCCAGGTATTCTTCTATCAGTGATGAGAACGCTTAATCATCCGATCATGTTGGGTTAAGCAATTTAACCCAACCAAGTCTGCAACCCCCATGCTATAGAGCTCCCGGGGGCTTGACTCATCTGAAAGACTGTCCTCATAATCTGTATCTTTAATGTCATTGGCGACTTTTACAGTTCAGTTCCCTATCTGACTTTTAATATTTACCTATAATGTCTTGAAAAATGGAGGCCTAATACATATTCAAGTTCAGTCAAAGATTCCCCTCACTTACCACACACCATTCACACCAGAGAAGGCATAATCCCAGCATTTGCTGAATCTAGCAGAAGGCTATCGTTTCTTTGTGTGAGCAAAGTATTGAATTCCTATCTATTGCAGTCGAGACTATTTGACCTTTAAGGTGTTCACTGATGTTCACAGAGTGTGAAGCTGGAGGAATTCTTATTGTAGGAGGGGCTTGCTCTTCTCGTGCTGGCTTCATAGCAGCTCAGGTAGTGATCCTTCAAAATGGATGCCTGAGTGGAGGGGAGGGAAGAGCAAGTGCTTGATAGCTAGGCCCAAACCTGGGAAAAGGCTTACCTGGTCTTGCTGCACTTTGGTATGAATGGCTTGGAAATGCCCCTTGGGATGTGTGGATTCTCAAGACCTCTTCCAAGAACATCAGCGTTTCGATCACCTCTGCCATCTCTTCTCTTTTAGACGTCAGGGATCTTGGACCCGTTCTTGGAGCAGAGAATTGAGGAACTTCCTCAAGTCCACGTTGGCACTCCGTATGTTTCTGCCAGTGTCAGCGAGGTTCAATATGTCTCATGAAAGCCTTTGGAGCCTGGTATCCTCTACAGCTGTCTCCAGGCCAGTATTCTCTACTGTAGCACAACATCTATCATCAGTGTGTTCGCATCTCTCCTCAATCCGTGCAGCCAGCTTTTCGGCCAGCTTCTCTTCGTGTCTCCCATAAAGTCGACTTCAACAGGACTGGGCAAGCCTGAAAGTACCTCGGAGCCTCACCAGTAAGCTGATGACAGGCAGATCTTCCACTGCCTGCCCTTTCAGGTTCTGGAAACTGACCCGTGAACTCAGGTCTTTGGGCAGCATCAGTATCTCGAACTGAAACAGCTTCCCGGAACAAAGAGCTAAGCCAAGCTCCACAGAGGGCGGCAGCCCCTCCATCACACTGATCCACCCACAGAACTCTGCCCGGTTACCTAGGATCCACCAGCCACAACAAGCCTCGTGGTACACACCAACATTCCACCTGGAATCCAACCGCTAACTGCCATCCCCAATGGCTGCTGCATCTTGTCAGTGTTGGGGGAGGGGCTGCATCCGACGAGCGGTTCCTAAAGTAAATGTGATTCTACCCACTAGCGTCCCATGGGCCTTTGTTCTTCCCTCTCTCCTTCTCTTCAGATCTGTATGCACAGTACCAACGGAGGGAAGTGTGTCCATTTTCAGTTGATTTATTTCACACGTCTTTAAACTTTCTAACCGTTCACAGTACACAGAGACCCACTAAAGGAAACTTATGTTCCTGTAATATCCGAACACCCGGAATACATAACCATCGGTTGATTTCTGCTGAAGCCCCCGCACTCTCAGGACATGGATCCATTGGTTTCATGGGGGCTGAAATTCCTAGGAATGAATCCAACCCCAATGTGCACTTTACTGTCTGTCTCTTTTGCTCTTAGTACCCTTTTGCAGAGCTACTTGTCTTTCTTATAGGCTTATGCCATTTCTTCTCGACGTAGGGTAGAATATGGCATTCATTCATCCTGTTGGAAGACTTGCAAGTCTATATCACGGACTAGGAATCCATTTGATTCCAAATCGGCATTTGGGGTAGGTCACGATTTGCTCATATCAATCAATAATTACGAATATAAATGCATGCCTCTGATTTCCGAATACAAGTGTGCTGAGTACATTGAAGCCACGAAACTGGCTCAATGGGTGCTGAAACATCCTTGACATCACCTTGGGTATTTTCTTTTGAATAATCATGGTTCCCTTGTTATATGTCAGCCAAACGTACCCTTTTGGTGCTTTTTTGTTTGTTTGATTCTTTGTTGGTCTGCTTCTCGTTTGTTTTGCAAACACGTCAGGCCATGCATCTCTCCGTTCGCTTCCAACAGAGAGTCACATAAGCTGATTCACTTAAGATAGTGCTTCCAATCTCCTAGGATTTCCTGCTTCCCTCTCCCATCTTTAGGGTTTGGATGTCCTCCTTGCCTTCTTCTAGTTTCTTCTTTGCCACTCATGCTCTTCTTGCATTTCCAATACTGGTTTTCTTCTTTCCATTTCATCTTGCTGCATTTCTATTCAGAGGAGAATTCTCATCCTTTCTTGTAGGATAAGTTTCGAACTGCTGAATTCTTTTAAGATTTGCCGGTCTGTGGAAATCTCTTGCTCTGCCGTTATTAGAAATGGCGGTCATGTGGCATAGGCTACCCGAGATGGCAGCCTTTTGCCATTCAGGTTATGGTCTATGTCCTGGTACTCCTCCCTGTCCTGCAATATTGCTGCCCGAGATATCAGCTGAAACCCCTCTGGAGGTTCTCTTGTGACTATGGTGATTTTTTCCAGGCGCGTTTTAAATCACTGGGATGCTCATGAACTTTGTTGATTTGAATCCTACAGCTGCTGGTAGGTCTATTGGGATTCCACCTCCTTTGGTCGCTGTGTACTTCCTGAATTCGCATAGATGATTCTTTCTTAGCTTTCAGCTAGTTTCAGTCTGATTTTTCTACAGATGACTTTTCAGACATTTTTTGTTGCTTTATCTCCTGCTTTTCCATCTGGGACTCTTTCGAATCCTAGTCTTTCATGCCTTGTCTTACCCAGGATTCAACAGCAATGTTTTCATTGGTTTGCACTTGCTTTCCTATGTCTGCTTCTGACCGAGGGATTTCTGTTCCCCTGTCTTCACAGTCATTCACGCGTCCCTCCGCATTATCTAGTCTGCTTAGGCCTGAATTTTAGCCCAGATATTATCTCATCCACTGAGTTTTCTGATATTATTTGGCTCGTCTTAAGGCTTTCTCTTCCCCTTTTCTGGTATTCTGCCTTTTGTGAATCTGAGACACTGTTGTTCTTCAGTGTTTCCCTCACCTCCGTTTTCAATACTTGCTCTGGATAGCGTTTTGCAGTCTAGTTGTTTGAAAGCTTATCTTTTGGGACTTCAACCTCATTGGAATTGAAAATGGTACTTCCTGTTTCTTTTACTGTACTTCTTCATCTCTACTGGTCAGGTAATTTCAGGTATCTAATGTAGACTTCTAGGGTTTTGTTGAGAGAAATTTTAGACACTTGGCTCTACGCAATTCCATAGGATTTTCTCGAGGACAATTTCTGCTAGACATTGATGCCATGTCCTGTTCCTGAGTGTGTTGTCTGGTATTTCTCCAATTGCTTGTGTTGCCTTTGTTGTGATGAACACCCCATACTATTTCGATTAGCATAACCTCATTTTCATTACGCTTATCTCACAAATCTGAATGTTCACAGGACACATCCTCTGGTGGAAATGAAGCTTCTAAAGGCTCTCAGCTCTGCATTCTGCTCTATGTCATTTTGGAGTGATTCCAAAACAGCAAACTGAGAGTGTGCTTGTGCTTTATAATGCCACGGGAATGTCCCAATGAAACCAGTCCTTCCCGGAACTTCGCTGTCTACAGAAACACCTGTGGAATCATATGTATGGATGTCACACTTCAGGGCCTGCTGGAAAGATCCCGCAGACTGATCTTGGTGTCCTCGGTGCAGTACCATGCCTGTGCCATTCAAAACGTAGCATCTGCTTTTGGGAGATAATGCTGGAGGAAATACTTCACCATCTCACGCGGTGGACTTGGACCACTCTTCCTTGTCCTCTCATCCTTGTGGCACGGGTGCACGGAGGCAACCACAGAGTTGTTGTGCATCCCTTGCCTCAAACAAATCCATAATCCTAGCCCAGGTTATGAATGAAGAAGATCCTAAGGCTTTTCATTCTGATATCAAACCCAAGGCCCCCTGAATCCCTCAGACCCGATGCACGATATCTCTGATTCAGCCCCACACGTGCTCTATTGGCAAAATGTCCAATTGGTCTCTGGTCCTGCAGATGCACTGTGTGTGGCCATGGGACATATCGGTAATCTCAACCGCGCGCGCCAGTGTGGTTGCTTTCTCATTGGGGTCACGGGTCGGTTTGCTCTCTTGATAGGACCCACCACATCCCACAACGCACTCCAGATCCCTGAGACAAAGCGTGTGCCATCATCCGTAGCCCTATCCCTCACTGACCGCTGCCTCTGCTACCTCAAATTTGGCAGCTCAGTTCTTGGTCTCAGAATCAACTGTGGGGATATTTTGCGCTGGTTTCTTGGAGTTCTGTCAGCCGAGCATCTGCTGTGCACTCTTCTAACACTCAGCGCATCACCTTCAATCCCATGTCTCCTGTCCGCTTGAGAGTGTGTGTCCATGTTAAAGAGAGTTTCACCTTTGCTGCTCCATCACCAGGGGTCAGACCCTGCACTGGTTTCCATTCCCTGCTTTGCCTTCTCCTGTTTCCAGGGGTTCTGAGGCCTCATCCTGTCCTTGGAAGTAGCAGACCTCTGTTCGGCAAGTGTCCTGTGCCAAGGGCTGTGTGAGTGGATGTTTCCATTGCTTTGTACATGGGAGCGTGTGAGCGCAGGTTGCACTGCTTCTCTGCCAACTGGGCATCGATGAATCAACACTTTCCAGATACATTTCACAGAAATGTGATTTTTGTTTAGCTCTTTGTTTCTATACAGCCGTGGTGGGAGGGATTGTCCGAACACTACAGTTTTGACATTGTGTTCACATCTCATTTGCAGTCTTTGAAAAGTTTAATAGAATTGATTTACATGTTTTGGGAGTTATACGAAAATGAAGTTAGTTTTGAAACGTACTAAATCGACCTAGAAACCAGAATTGTCAATTTCGGTAACATTTTGTCAGCTGTAAGGAAAACATAGACAGATAGAATGCAAAGTAGCAGTCCAAACTGCTAAAGGGGTCATGTCAACTCTTTCCTTTTGAAGCCTCCGAAACCAACAGGAACCATGAAATATCTATTGGAAACATGAAATAACCCCCAACCTTGGATTCACTTGTGCATGTGGTGCCCTTTACTCCCAATGACACCTACTGGCCAATGATGGCATTTCAAAGGGTAACATCCCTCTCTAGGGCAATACAAGAGAAACCAAACCAAATATATACATTTAGGTTTGAATGCAAAATCACCTAGAGGCATTGTAGCTATGAGAACACTGCTGCAGCCATGCTAGTCTACTGAGAGCCAGGTATTCTTCTATCAGTGATGAGAACGCTTAATCATCTGATCATGTTGGGTTAAGCAATTTAACGCAACCAAGTCTGCAACCCCCATGCTATAGAGCTCCCGGGGGCTTGACTCATCTGAAAGACTGTCCTCATAATCTGTATCTTTAATGTCATTGGCGACTTTTACAGTTCAGTTCCCTATCTGACTTTTAATATTTACCTATAATGTCTTGAAAAATGGAGGCCTAATACATATTCAAGTTCAGTCAAATATTCCCCTCACTTACCACACTGCATTCACCCCAGAGAATGCATAATCCCAGCATTTGCTGAATCTAGCAGAAGGCTATCGTTTCTTTGTGTGAGCAAAGTATTGAATTCCTATCTATTGCAGTCGAGACTATTTGACCTTTAAGGTGTTCACTGATGTTCACAGAGTTTGAAGCTGGAGGAACTCTTATTGTAGGAGGGGCTTGCTCTTCTCGTGCTGGCTTCATAACAGCTCAGGTAGTGATCCTTCAAAATGGATGCCTGAGTGGAGGGGAGGGAAGAGCAAGTGCTTGATAGCTAGGCCCAAACCTGGGAAAAGGCTTACCTGGGCTTGCTGCACTTTGGTATGAATGGCTTGGAAATGCCCCTTGGGATGTGTGGATTCTCAAGACCTCTTCCAAGAACATCAGCGTTTCGATCACCTCTGCCATCTCTTCTCTTTTAGACGTCAGGGATCTTGGACCCGTTCTTGGAGCAGAGAATTGAGGAACTTCCTCAAGTCCACGTTGGCACTCCGTATGTTTCTGCCAGTGTCAGCGAGGTTCAATATGTCTCATGAAAGCCTTTGGAGCCTGGTATCCTCTACAGCTGTCTCCAGGCCAGTATTCTCTACTGTAGCACAACATCTATCATCAGTGTGTTCGCATCTCTCCTCAATCCGTGCAGCCAGCTTTTCGGCCAGCTTCTCTTCGTGTCTCCCATAAAGTCGACTTCAACAGGACTGGGCAAGCCTGAAAGTACCTCGGAGCCTCACCAGTAAGCTGATGACAGGCAGATCTTCCACTGCCTGCCCTTTCAGGTTCTGGAAACTGACCCGTGAACTCAGGTCTTTGGGCAGCATCAGTATCTCGAACTGAAACAGCTTCCCGGAACAAAGAGCTAAGCCAAGCTCCACAGAGGGCGGCAGCCCCTCCATCACACTGATCCACCCACAGAACTCTGCCCGGTTACCTAGGATCCACCAGCCACAACAAGCCTCGTGGTACACACCAACATTCCACCTGGAATCCAACCGCTAACTGCCATCCCCAATGGCTGCTGCATCTTGTCAGTGTTGGGGGAGGGGCTGCATCCGACGAGCGGTTCCTAAAGTAAATGTGATTCTACCCACTAGCGTCCCATGGGCCTTTGTTCTTCCCTCTCTCCTTCTCTTCAGATCTGTATGCACAGTACCAACGGAGGGAAGTGTGTCCATTTTCAGTTGATTTATTTCACACGTCTTTAAACTTTCTAACCGTTCACAGTACACAGAGACCCACTAAAGGAAACTTATGTTCCTGTAATATCCGAACACCCGGAATACATAACCATCGGTTGATTTCTGCTGAAGCCCCCGCACTCTCAGGACATGGATCCATTGGTTTCATGGGGGCTGAAATTCCTAGGAATGAATCCAACCCCAATGTGCACTTTACTGTCTGTCTCTTTTGCTCTTAGTACCCTTTTGCAGAGCTACTTGTCTTTCTTATAGGCTTATGCCATTTCTTCTCGACGTAGGGTAGAATATGGCATTCATTCATCCTGTTGGAAGACTTGCAAGTCTATATCACGGACTAGGAATCCATTTGATTCCAAATCGGCATTTGGGGTAGGTCACGATTTGCTCATATCAATCAATAATTACGAATATAAATGCATGCCTCTGATTTCCGAATACAAGTGTGCTGAGTACATTGAAGCCACGAAACTGGCTCAATGGGTGCTGAAACATCCTTGACATCACCTTGGGTATTTTCTTTTGAATAATCATGGTTCCCTTGTTATATGTCAGCCAAACGTACCCTTTTGGTGCTTTTTTGTTTGTTTGATTCTTTGTTGGTCTGCTTCTCGTTTGTTTTGCAAACACGTCAGGCCATGCATCTCTCCGTTCGCTTCCAACAGAGAGTCACATAAGCTGATTCACTTAAGATAGTGCTTCCAATCTCCTAGGATTTCCTGCTTCCCTCTCCCATCTTTAGGGTTTGGATGTCCTCCTTGCCTTCTTCTAGTTTCTTCTTTGCCACTCATGCTCTTCTTGCATTTCCAATACTGGTTTTCTTCTTTCCATTTCATCTTGCTGCATTTCTATTCAGAGGAGAATTCTCATCCTTTCTTGTAGGATAAGTTTCGAACTGCTGAATTCTTTTAAGATTTGCCGGTCTGTGGAAATCTCTTGCTCTGCCGTTATTAGAAATGGCGGTCATGTGGCATAGGCTACCCGAGATGGCAGCCTTTTGCCATTCAGGTTATGGTCTATGTCCTGGTACTCCTCCCTGTCCTGCAATATTGCTGCCCGAGATATCAGCTGAAACCCCTCTGGAGGTTCTCTTGTGACTATGGTGATTTTTTCCAGGCGCGTTTTAAATCACTGGGATGCTCATGAACTTTGTTGATTTGAATCCTACAGCTGCTGGTAGGTCTATTGGGATTCCACCTCCTTTGGTCGCTGTGTACTTCCTGAATTCGCATAGATGATTCTTTCTTAGCTTTCAGCTAGTTTCAGTCTGATTTTTCTACAGATGACTTTTCAGACATTTTTTGTTGCTTTATCTCCTGCTTTTCCATCTGGGACTCTTTCGAATCCTAGTCTTTCATGCCTTGTCTTACCCAGGATTCAACAGCAATGTTTTCATTGGTTTGCACTTGCTTTCCTATGTCTGCTTCTGACCGAGGGATTTCTGTTCCCCTGTCTTCACAGTCATTCACGCGTCCCTCCGCATTATCTAGTCTGCTTAGGCCTGAATTTTAGCCCAGATATTATCTCATCCACTGAGTTTTCTGATATTATTTGGCTCGTCTTAAGGCTTTCTCTTCCCCTTTTCTGGTATTCTGCCTTTTGTGAATCTGAGACACTGTTGTTCTTCAGTGTTTCCCTCACCTCCGTTTTCAATACTTGCTCTGGATAGCGTTTTGCAGTCTAGTTGTTTGAAAGCTTATCTTTTGGGACTTCAACCTCATTGGAATTGAAAATGGTACTTCCTGTTTCTTTTACTGTACTTCTTCATCTCTACTGGTCAGGTAATTTCAGGTATCTAATGTAGACTTCTAGGGTTTTGTTGAGAGAAATTTTAGACACTTGGCTCTACGCAATTCCATAGGATTTTCTCGAGGACAATTTCTGCTAGACATTGATGCCATGTCCTGTTCCTGAGTGTGTTGTCTGGTATTTCTCCAATTGCTTGTGTTGCCTTTGTTGTGATGAACACCCCATACTATTTCGATTAGCATAACCTCATTTTCATTACGCTTATCTCACAAATCTGAATGTTCACAGGACACATCCTCTGGTGGAAATGAAGCTTCTAAAGGCTCTCAGCTCTGCATTCTGCTCTATGTCATTTTGGAGTGATTCCAAAACAGCAAACTGAGAGTGTGCTTGTGCTTTATAATGCCACGGGAATGTCCCAATGAAACCAGTCCTTCCCGGAACTTCGCTGTCTACAGAAACACCTGTGGAATCATATGTATGGATGTCACACTTCAGGGCCTGCTGGAAAGATCCCGCAGACTGATCTTGGTGTCCTCGGTGCAGTACCATGCCTGTGCCATTCAAAACGTAGCATCTGCTTTTGGGAGATAATGCTGGAGGAAATACTTCACCATCTCACGCGGTGGACTTGGACCACTCTTCCTTGTCCTCTCATCCTTGTGGCACGGGTGCACGGAGGCAACCACAGAGTTGTTGTGCATCCCTTGCCTCAAACAAATCCATAATCCTAGCCCAGGTTATGAATGAAGAAGATCCTAAGGCTTTTCATTCTGATATCAAACCCAAGGCCCCCTGAATCCCTCAGACCCGATGCACGATATCTCTGATTCAGCCCCACACGTGCTCTATTGGCAAAATGTCCAATTGGTCTCTGGTCCTGCAGATGCACTGTGTGTGGCCATGGGACATATCGGTAATCTCAACCGCGCGCGCCAGTGTGGTTGCTTTCTCATTGGGGTCACGGGTCGGTTTGCTCTCTTGATAGGACCCACCACATCCCACAACGCACTCCAGATCCCTGAGACAAAGCGTGTGCCATCATCCGTAGCCCTATCCCTCACTGACCGCTGCCTCTGCTACCTCAAATTTGGCAGCTCAGTTCTTGGTCTCAGAATCAACTGTGGGGATATTTTGCGCTGGTTTCTTGGAGTTCTGTCAGCCGAGCATCTGCTGTGCACTCTTCTAACACTCAGCGCATCACCTTCAATCCCATGTCTCCTGTCCGCTTGAGAGTGTGTGTCCATGTTAAAGAGAGTTTCACCTTTGCTGCTCCATCACCAGGGGTCAGACCCTGCACTGGTTTCCATTCCCTGCTTTGCCTTCTCCTGTTTCCAGGGGTTCTGAGGCCTCATCCTGTCCTTGGAAGTAGCAGACCTCTGTTCGGCAAGTGTCCTGTGCCAAGGGCTGTGTGAGTGGATGTTTCCATTGCTTTGTACATGGGAGCGTGTGAGCGCAGGTTGCACTGCTTCTCTGCCAACTGGGCATCGATGAATCAACACTTTCCAGATACATTTCACAGAAATGTGATTTTTGTTTAGCTCTTTGTTTCTATACAGCCGTGGTGGGAGGGATTGTCCGAACACTACAGTTTTGACATTGTGTTCACATCTCATTTGCAGTCTTTGAAAAGTTTAATAGAATTGATTTACATGTTTTGGGAGTTATACGAAAATGAAGTTAGTTTTGAAACGTACTAAATCGACCTAGAAACCAGAATTGTCAATTTCGGTAACATTTTGTCAGCTGTAAGGAAAACATAGACAGATAGAATGCAAAGTAGCAGTCCAAACTGCTAAAGGGGTCATGTCAACTCTTTCCTTTTGAAGCCTCCGAAACCAACAGGAACCATGAAATATCTATTGGAAACATGAAATAACCCCCAACCTTGGATTCACTTGTGCATGTGGTGCCCTTTACTCCCAATGACACCTACTGGCCAATGATGGCATTTCAAAGGGTAACATCCCTCTCTAGGGCAATACAAGAGAAACCAAACCAAATATATACATTTAGGTTTGAATGCAAAATCACCTAGAGGCATTGTAGCTATGAGAACACTGCTGCAGCCATGCTAGTCTACTGAGAGCCAGGTATTCTTCTATCAGTGATGAGAACGCTTAATCATCTGATCATGTTGGGTTAAGCAATTTAACGCAACCAAGTCTGCAACCCCCATGCTATAGAGCTCCCGGGGGCTTGACTCATCTGAAAGACTGTCCTCATAATCTGTATCTTTAATGTCATTGGCGACTTTTACAGTTCAGTTCCCTATCTGACTTTTAATATTTACCTATAATGTCTTGAAAAATGGAGGCCTAATACATATTCAAGTTCAGTCAAATATTCCCCTCACTTACCACACTGCATTCACCCCAGAGAATGCATAATCCCAGCATTTGCTGAATCTAGCAGAAGGCTATCGTTTCTTTGTGTGAGCAAAGTATTGAATTCCTATCTATTGAAGTCGAGACTATTTGACCTTTAAGGTGTTCACTGATGTTCACAGAGTTTGAAGCTGGAGGAACTCTTATTGTAGGAGGGGCTTGCTCTTCTCGTGCTGGCTTCATAACAGCTCAGGTAGTGATCCTTCAAAATGGATGCCTGAGTGGAGGGGAGGGAAGAGCAAGTGCTTGATAGCTAGGCCCAAACCTGGGAAAAGGCTTACCTGGGCTTGCTGCACTTTGGTATGAATGGCTTGGAAATGCCCCTTGGGATGTGTGGATTCTCAAGACCTCTTCCAAGAACTTCAGCGTTTCGATCACCTCTGCCATCTCTTCTCTTTTAGACGTCAGGGATCTTGGACCCGTTCTTGGAGCAGAGAATTGAGGAACTTCCTCAAGTCCACGTTAGCACTCCGTATGTTTCTGCCAGTGTCAGCGAGGTTCAATATGTCTCATGAAAGCCTTTGGAGCCTGGTATCCTCTACAGCTGTCTCCAGGCCAGTATTCTCTACTGTAGCACAACATCTATCATCAGTGTGTTCGCATCTCTCCTCAATCCGTGCAGCCAGCTTTTCGGCCAGCTTCTCTTCGTGTCTCCCATAAAGTCGACTTCAACAGGACTGGGCAAGCCTGAAAGTACCTCGGAGCCTCACCAGTAAGCTGATGACAGGCAGATCTTCCACTGCCTGCCCTTTCAGGTTCTGGAAACTGACCCGTGAACTCAGGTCTTTGGGCAGCATCAGTATCTCGAACTGAAACAGCTTCCCGGAACAAAGAGCTAAGCCAAGCTCCACAGAGGGCGGCAGCCCCTCCATCACACTGATCCACCCACAGAACTCTGCCCGGTTACCTAGGATCCACCAGCCACAACAAGCCTCGTGGTACACACCAACATTCCACCTGGAATCCAACCGCTAACTGCCATCCCCAATGGCTGCTGCATCTTGTCAGTGTTGGGGGAGGGGCTGCATCCGACGAGCGGTTCCTAAGTTAAATGTGATTCTACCCACTAGCGTCCCATGGGAATTTGTTCTTCCCTCTCTCCTTCTCTTCAGATCTGTATGCACAGTACCAACGGAGGGAAGTGTGTCCATTTTCAGTTGATTTATTTCACACGTCTTTAAACTTTCTAACCGTTCACAGTACACAGAGACCCACTAAAGGAAACTTATGTTCCTGTAATATCCGAACACCCGGAATACATATCCGTCGGTTGATTTCTGCTGAAGCCCCCGCACTCTCGGACATGGATCCATTGGTTTCATGGGGGCTGAAATTCCTAGGAATGAATCCAACCCCAATGTGCACTTTACTGTCTGTCTCTTTTGCTCTTAGTACCCTTTTGCAGAGCTACTTGTCTTTCTTATAGGCTTATGCCATTTCTTCTCGACGTAGGGTAGAATATGGCATTCATTCATCCTGTTGGAAGACTTGAAGTCTATATCACGGACAAGGAATCCATTTGATTCCAAATCGGCATTTGGGGTAGGTCACGATTTGCTCATATCAATCAATATTTACGAATATAAATGCACGACTCTGAATTCCGAATACAAGTGTGCTGAGTACACTGATGCCGCGAAACTGGCTCAATGGGTGCTGAAACATCCTTGACATCACCTTGGGTATTTTCTTTTGAATAATCATGGTTCCCTTGTTATATGTCAGCCAAACGTACCCTTTGGTGCCTTTTTGTTTGTTTGATTCTTTGTTGGTCTTCTTCTCGTTTGTTTTGCAAACACGTCAGGCCATGCATCTCTCCGTTCGCTTCCAACAGAGAGTCACATAAGCTGATTCACTTAAAATAGTGCTTCCAATCACCTAGGACTTCCTGCTTCCCTCTCCCATCTTTAGGGATTTGATGTCCTCCTTGCCTTCTTCTTGTTTCTTTTTGCCACTCATGCTCTTCTTGCATTTCCAATACTGGTTTTCTTCTTTCCATTTCATCTTGCTGCTTTTCTATTCAGGGGAGGATTCTCAACCTTTCTTTTAGGATAAGGTTGGAACTGCTGAATTCTTTTAAGATTGGCCGGTCTGTGGAATTCTCTAGCTCTGCCGTTATTAGAAATGGCGGTCATGTGGCCTAGGCTACCCTAGATGGCAGCATTTGGCCATTCAGGATGTGGTCTATGTCCTGGCACTCCTCCCTCTCCTGCAATATGGCTGCCGAGATATCAGCTGAAACCCCTCTGGAGGTTGTCTTGGGACTATGTTGTTTTCCTCCAGGCGCATTTTAAATCACTGGGATGCTCATGAACTTTGTTGAATTGACTCCTTCAGCTGCTGGTAGGTCTTTTGGGATTCCACCTCCTTTGGATGCTGTGTACTTCCTGAATTCGCATAGATGATTCTCTCTTGGCTTTCAGCAAGTTTCAGTCTGATTTTTCGACAGATCACTTTTCAGAAATTTTGTGTTTCTTTCTCTCTTGCTTTTCCATCTGGGACTCTTACGAATCCTAGTCTTTCATGCCTTGTCTTACCCCAGGATTCAACAGCAATGTGTTCATTGGTTTGCACTTGCTATCCTATGTCTGTTTCTGACGAGGGATTTCTGTCCCCCTGTCTTCACAGTCATTCACGCGTCCCTCTGCATTATGTAGTCTGCTTAGGACTGAATCTTAGCCTTGATATGATCCCATCCATTGAGTTTTCTGATATTATTTGGCTCGTCTTTCGACTTTCTCTTCCCCTTTTCTGGCATTCTGCCTTTTGTGATTCTGAGACACTGTTGTTTTTCAGGGATTCCCTCACCTCCGTTTTCAATACTTGCTCTGGATAGAGTTTTGCAGTCTAGTTGTGTGAAAGCTTATCTTTTGGGCCTTCAATCTCTTTGGAACTGAAAATGGAACTTCCTGCTTCTTTTACTGTACTTCTTCATCTCCACTGGTCAGGTAATATCAGGTATCTAATGTAGACTTGTAGGGCTTTGTTAAGTGAAAACGTTAGACTCTTGGCTCTGCGCAATTCCATGGGATTCCTGTGAGGACAATTTCTCCTAGACATTGATGCCATGTCCTGTTCCTGTGTGTGTTGCCTGGTACCCCTCCAATTGCTGGTGTTGCCTTTGTTTGGATGAACACCCCATACTATTTCGATTAGCATAAACTCCTTTTGATTACGCTTATCTCACAATTCTGAAAGTGCACAGGACACTTCCTCTTGTGGAAATGAAGCTTCTAAAGTTCTCAGCTCTGCATTCTGCTCTGTGTCATTTTGGAGTGTTTCCAAAACAGCCAACTGAGAGTGCGTTTGTGCTTTGTAGTGCCACGGGATTGTCCCAGTGAAACCAGTCCTTCCCAGAGCTTCTCTGTCTACAGAAACACCAGTGGAAGCAGATCTATGGATGTCACACATCAGGGCCTGCTGGAAAGATCCCGCAGACCGACCTTGGTGTCCTCGGTGCCGTACCGTGCCGGTGCCATCCAAAATGTAGCATCGGCTTTTGGGAGATAATGCTGAAGGAAATGCTTCCACTTCTCACGCTGTGGACTTGGACCTCTCTTTCTTGTCCTCTCGTCCTTGTGGCACGGGTGCACGAAGGCAACCAGAGAGCTGTTGTGCACCCTGTGCCTCGAATCAAACCATAATCCTAGAGCAGGTTATGAATGTAGCAGATCCTAAGGCTTTTCATTCTGATTTCAAAGTGAAGGCCCCCTGGATCCCTCAGACCCGATGCATGATATCTATGATTCAGCCCCACACGTGCTCTATTGGCCAAATGCCCAATTGGTCCCTGGCCCTGCAGATTCACTGTGTGTAGCCATGGGACATATAGATAATCTCAACCGCGCACGCCAGTGTAGTTGCTTTCTCATTGGTGTCACTGGTGGGTTTGCTCTCTTGATAGACCCACCACATCCCACAACCCACTCTAGATCCCTGAGAACCATCGTGTGCCATCATCCATAGCCCTATTCCTCACTGACCGCTGCCTCTGCTACCTCAAATTTGGCAGCTCGGATCTTGGTCTCAGAATCAACTTTGGGGATATTTTGTGCTGGTTTCTTTGAGTTCTGCCAGCCAAGCGTCTGCTGTGCACTCTTCTAACACTCAGCACATCACCTTCAATCCCATGTCTCCTGTCCACTTGAGAGTGTGCGTCCAAGTTAAAGAGAGTTTCACCTTTGCTGCTCCATCACCAGGGGTCAGACCCTGCACTGGTTTCCATTCCCTGCTTTGCCTTCTCCTGCTTCCAGGTGTTCTGAGGCCTCATCCTGTCTTTGGAAGTAACAGACCTCTCTTCTGCAAGTGTCCTGTGCCAAGGGCTGGGTGAGTGGATATTTCCATTGCTGTGTACATGGGAGCGAGTGAGCGCAGGTCGCACTGCTTCTCTGCCAACTGGGCATCGATGAATCAACACTTTCTAGATTCACTTCACAGAAATGTGATTTTTGTTTTGCTCTTTGTTTCTATACAGCCATGGTGGGAGGGATTGTCTGAAGACTCCAGTTTTGACATTGTGTTGACATCTCATTTGTAGGCTTTAACAAGTTTAATAGAATCGGTTTACATGTTTAGGGAGTTATACGAAAATGAAGTTTGCTTTTGAAACATACTAAATCGACCTAGAAGCCAGACTTGTCAATTTTGGTAACATTTTGTCAGCACTAAGGAAAACCTAGACAGATAGAATGCAAACTAGCGGTCCAAACTGTTAAAGGGGTCATGTCAACTCTTTCCTGTTGAAGCCTCCGAAACCAAGAGGAACCATGAAATACCTATTGGAAACATGAAATAACCCCCAACCTTGGATTCACTAGTGCATGTGGTGCCCTTTACTCCCAATGACACCTACTGGCCCGTGTTGGCATTTCAAGGGGTAACATCCCTCTCTAGGAAAATACAAGAAAACACAACAAATAAATACATTTAGGTTTGAATCCAAAAGCACCTAGAGGCATTATAGCTCAGGGAACCCTGCTGCAGCTATGCTAGGCTATTGAGTACCAGGTGTTCTCCTATCAGTGATGAGAAACCTTAAATATCTGATCATGTTGGGTAAAGCAATTGAACGCAACCAAGTCTGCACCCCATGATATAGTGCCCCGGGGGCTTGACTCAAGTGAAAGACTGTCCACATAGCTGTGATTTTGATGTAATTGGCGACTTTTACAGTTCAGTTCACTATCTGATTCTAATATTTACCTAGACTGTCTTGAAAAACGGAGGCCTAATACATATTCAAGTTCAGTCAAAGATTCCCCTCACTTACCACACTCCCTTCACCCCAGAGAAGACATAAACCCAGCATTTGCGGAATCTAGTGGAAGGCCATCGTTTCTTTGTGGGAGGTAAGCATTCAATCCCTAAATATTTCAGTCGAGACTATTTGACCTTTAAGGAGATCACTGTTGTTCACAGAGTGTGAAGCTGGAAGAACTCTTGTTCTAGGAGGGGCATGCCATTCTCGTACTGGCTTCATTGCAGCTCAGGTACTGATCCTTCAAATGGATGCCTGAGTAGAGGGGAGGGAATAGCAAGTGCTTGATAGCTAGGCCCCAACCTGGGAAAAGGCTTCCCTGGGCTTTTTGCATTTTGGTCTGAAGGGCTTGGAAATGCCCCTTGGGACGTGTGGATTCTCACGACCTCTTCCAAGAACATGAGCGTTTTGATCATCTCGGCCACCTCTTCTCTTTAAGACGTCAGGGATCTTGGACCCGTTCTTGGAGCAGAGAATCGAGGAACTTCCTCAAGTCCACGTTGGCACTCCGTAAGTTTCTGCCAGGATCAGCGAGGTTCAATATGTCTCATGAATGTCTTTCGAGCCTGGTATCCTCTACAGCTGTATCCAGGCCAGTATTCTCCACTGTAGCACAACATCTCTCATCAGTGTGTTCGCATCTCTCCTCAATCCGTGCAGCCAGCTTTTCGGCCAGCTTCTCTTCGTGTCTCCCATAAAGTCCACTTCACCAGGGCTGGACAAATCTGACAGTACATCGGAGCCTCACCAGTAAGTTGATGACAGGCAGATCTTCCACTGTCTGCCCTTTCAGGTTCTGGAAACTGACCCGTGAACTCAGGTCTTTGGGCAGCAGCAGTATCTCGAACTGACACAGCTTCCCGGACCAAAGACCTAAGCCAAGCTCCACAGAGGGCGGCAGACCCTCCATCACACTGATCCACCCACAGAACTCTGCCCGGTTACCTAGGATCCACCAGCCACAACATGCGGTACACACCAACATTCCACCTGGAATCCAACCGCTAACTGCCATCCCCAATGGCTACTGCATCTTGTCATTGTTGGGGGAGGGGCTGCACCCGACGAGAGGTTCCTAAGGTAAATGTGATTCTACCCACTAGCGTCCCATGGGCCTTTGTTCTTCCCTCTTCCCTTTTGTTCAGATCTCTATGCACAGTACCAACGGAGGGAAGTGTGTCCAATTTCAGTTGATTTATTTCACACGTCTTTAAACTGTCTAAGTGTTCACAGTACACAGAGACCCACTACAGGAAACTATTGTTCCTGTAACATCCGGACACCCGGAATGCATATCCGTCGGTTGATTTCTGCTGAAATCCCCGCACTCTAAGGACATGGATCCATTGGTTTCATGGGGGCTGAAATTCCTAGAAATGAAACCAACCCCAATGTGCACTTTACTGTCTGTCTCTTTTGCACTTAGTACACTTTTGCAGAGCCACTTGTCTTTGTGATAGGCTTATGCCATTTCTTCTCGACGTAGGGTAGAATATGGCATTCATTCATCCTGTTGGAAGACTTGCAAGTCTATATCACGGACTAGGAATCCATTTGACTCCAAATCGGCATTTGGGTAGGTCACGATATGCTCTTATGAATCAATACTTACGAATATAAATGCACGCCTCTGATTTCCGAATACAAGTGTGCTGAGTACATGCAAGCCGCGATACTGAGTCGATGCGGGCTGAATGATCCTTGACATCACCTTGAGTATTTTCTTTCGAATAATCATGGTTCCCTTGGTATCTGTCAGCCAACCGTACCCTTTGGGTGCTTGTTTGTTGGTTTGATTCTTTGTTGGTCTGCTTCTCGTTTGTTTTGCAATCACGTCAGGCCATGCATCTCTCCGTTGGCTTCCAACAGAGAGTCATATAAGCTGATTCACTTAAGATAGTGCTTCCAATCACCTAGGACTTCCTGCTTCCCTCTCCCATCTTTAGGGATTTGATGTCCTCCTTGCCTTCTTCTTGTTTCTTTTTGCCACTCATGCTCTTCTTGCATTTCCAATACTGGTTTTCTTCTTTCCATTTCATCTTGCTGCTTTTCTATTCAGGGGAGGATTCTCAACCTTTCTTTTAGGATAAGGTTGGAAGTGCTGAATTCTTTTAAGATTGGCCGGTCTGTGGAATTCTCTAGCTCTGCCGTTATTAGAAATGGCGGTCATGTGGCCTAGGCTACTCTAGATGGCAGCATTTGGCCATTCAGGATGTGGTCTATGTCCTGGCACTCCTCCCTCTCCTGCAATATGGCTGCCGAGATATCAGCTGAAACCCCTCTGGAGGTTGTCTTGGGACTATGTTGTTTTCCTCCAGGCGCATTTTAAATCACTGGGATGCTCATGAACTTTGTTGATTTGACTCCTTCAGCTGCTGGTAGGTCTATTGGGATTCCACCTCCTTTGGATGCTGTGTACTTCCTGAATTCGCATAGATGATTCTCTCTTGGCTTTCAGCAAGTTTCAGTCTGATTTTTCGACAGATCACTTTTCAGAAATTTTGTGTTTCTTTCTCTCTTGCTTTTCCATCTGGGACTCTTACGAATCCTAGTCTTTCATGCCTTGTCTTACCCCAGGATTCAACAGCAATGTGTTCATTGGTTTGCACTTGCTTTCCTATGTCTGTTTCTGACGAGGGATTTCTGTCCCCCTGTCTTCACAGTCATTCACGCGTCCCTCTGCATTATGTAGTCTGCTTAGGACTGAATCTTAGCCTTGATATGATCCCAACCATTGAGTTTTCTGATATTATTTGGCTCGTCTTTCGACTTTCTCTTCCCCTTTTCTGGCATTCTGCCTTTTGTGATTCTGAGACACTGTTGTTTTTCAGGGATTCCCTCACCTCCGTTTTCAATACTTGCTCTGGATAGAGTTTTGCAGTCTAATTGTGTGAAAGCTTATCTTTTGGGCCTTCAATCTCTTTGGAACTGAAAATGGAACTTCCTGCTTCTTTTACTGTACTTCTTCATCTCCACTGGTCAGGTAATATCAGGTATCTAATGTAGACTTGTAGGGCTTTTATAAGTGAAAACGTTAGACTCTTGGATCTGCGCAATTCCATGGGATTCCTGTGAGGACAATTTCTCCTAGACATTGATGCCTTGTCCTGTTCCTCTGTGTGTTGCCTGGTACCCCTCCAATTGCTGGTGTTGCCTTTGTTTGGATGAACACCCCATACTATTTCGATTAGCATAAACTCCTTTTGATTACGCTTATCTCACAATTCTGAAAGTGCACAGGACACTTCCTCTTGTGGAAATGAAGCTTCTAAAGTTCTCAGCTCTGCATTCTGCTCTGTGTCATTTTGGTGTGTTTCCAAAACAGCCAACTGAGAGTGCGTTTGTGCTTTGTAGTGCCACGGGAATGTCCCAGTGAAACCAGTCCTTCCCAGAGCTTCTCTGTCTACAGAAACACCAGTGGAAGCAGATCTATGGATGTCACACATCAGGGCCTGCTGGAAAGATCCCGCAGACCGACCTTGGTGTCCTCGGTGCCGTACCGTGCCGGTGCCATCCAAAATGTAGCATCGGCTTTTGGGAGATAATGCTGAAGGAAATGCTTCCACTTCTCACGCTGTGGACTTGGACCTCTCTTTCTTGTCCTCTCGTCCTTGTGGCACGGGTGCACGAAGGCAACCAGAGAGCTGTTGCGCACCCTGTGCCTCGAATCAAACCATAATCCTAGAGCAGGTTATGAATGTAGCAGATCCTAAGGCTTTTCATTCTGATTTCAAAGTGAAGGCCCCCTGGATCCCTCAGACCCGATGCATGATATCTATGATTCAGCCCCACACGTGCTCTATTGGCCAAATGCCCAATTGGTCCCTGGCCCTGCAGATTCACTGTGTGTAGCCATGGGACATATAGATAATCTCAACCGCGCACGCCAGTGTAGTTGCTTTCTCATTGGTGTCACTGGTGGGTTTGCTCTCTTGATAGACCCACCACATCCCACAACCCACTCTAGATCCCTGAGAACCATCGTGTGCCATCATCCATAGCCCTATTCCTCACTGACCGCTGCCTCTGCTACCTCAAATTTGGCAGCTCGGATCTTGGTCTCAGAATCAACTTTGGGGATATTTTGTGCTGGTTTCTTTGAGTTCTGCCAGCCAAGCGTCTGCTGTGCACTCTTCTAACACTCAGCACATCACCTTCAATCCCATGTCTCCTGTCCACTTGAGAGTGTGCGTCCAAGTTAAAGAGAGTTTCACCTTTGCTGCTCCATCACCAGGGGTCAGACCCTGCACTGGTTTCCATTCCCTGCTTTGCCTTCTCCTGCTTCCAGGTGTTCTGAGGCCTCATCCTGTCTTTGGAAGTAACAGACCTCTCTTCTGCAAGTGTCCTGTGCCAAGGGCTGGGTGAGTGGATATTTCCATTGCTGTGTACATGGGAGCGAGTGAGCGCAGGTCGCACTGCTTCTCTGCCAACTGGGCATCGATGAATCAACACTTTCCAGATTCACTTCACAGAAATGTGATTTTTGTTTTGCTCTTTGTTTCTATACAGCCATGGTGGGAGGGATTGTCTGAAGACTCCAGTTTTGACATTGTGTTGACATCTCATTTGTAGGCTTTAACAAGTTTAATAGAATCGGTTTACATGTTTAGGGAGTTATACGAAAATGAAGTTTGCTTTTGAAACATACTAAATCGACCTAGAAGCCAGACTTGTCAATTTTGGTAACATTTTGTCAGCACTAAGGAAAACCTAGACAGATAGAATGCAAACTAGCGGTCCAAACTGTTAAAGGGGTCATGTCAACTCTTTCCTGTTGAAGCCTCCGAAACCAAGAGGAACCATGAAATACCTATTGGAAACATGAAATAACCCCCAACCTTGGATTCACTAGTGCATGTGGTGCCCTTTACTCCCAATGACACCTACTGGCCCGTGTTGGCATTTCAAGGGGTAACATCCCTCTCTAGGAAAATACAAGAAAACACAACAAATAAATACATTTAGGTTTGAATCCAAAAGCACCTAGAGGCATTATAGCTCAGGGAACCCTGCTGCAGCTATGCTAGGCTATTGAGTACCAGGTGTTCTCCTATCAGTGATGAGAAACCTTAAATATCTGATCATGTTGGGTAAAGCAATTGAACGCAACCAAGTCTGCACCCCATGATATAGTGCCCCGGGGGCTTGACTCAAGTGAAAGACTGTCCACATAGCTGTGATTTTGATGTAATTGGCGACTTTTACAGTTCAGTTCACTATCTGATTCTAATATTTACCTAGACTGTCTTGAAAAACGGAGGCCTAATACATATTCAAGTTCAGTCAAAGATTCCCCTCACTTACCACACTCCCTTCACCCCAGAGAAGACATAAACCCAGCATTTGCGGAATCTAGTGGAAGGCCATCGTTTCTTTGTGGGAGGTAAGCATTCAATCCCTAAATATTTCAGTCGAGACTATTTGACCTTTAAGGAGATCACTGTTGTTCACAGAGTGTGAAGCTGGAAGAACTCTTGTTCTAGGAGGGGCATGCCATTCTCGTACTGGCTTCATTGCAGCTCAGGTACTGATCCTTCAAATGGATGCCTGAGTAGAGGGGAGGGAATAGCAAGTGCTTGATAGCTAGGCCCCAACCTGGGAAAAGGCTTCCCTGGGCTTTTTGCATTTTGGTCTGAAGGGCTTGGAAATGCCCCTTGGGACGTGTGGATTCTCACGACCTCTTCCAAGAACATGAGCGTTTTGATCATCTCGGCCACCTCTTCTCTTTAAGACGTCAGGGATCTTGGACCCGTTCTTGGAGCAGAGAATCGAGGAACTTCCTCAAGTCCACGTTGGCACTCCGTAAGTTTCTGCCAGGATCAGCGAGGTTCAATATGTCTCATGAATGTCTTTCGAGCCTGGTATCCTCTACAGCTGTCTCCAGGCCAGTATTCTCCACTGTAGCACAACATCTCTCATCAGTGTGTTCGCATCTCTCCTCAATCCGTGCAGCCAGCTTTTCGGCCAGCTTCTCTTCGTGTCTCCCATAAAGTCCACTTCACCAGGGCTGGGCAAATCTGACAGTACATCGGAGCCTCACCAGTAAGCTGATGACAGGCAGATCTTCCACTGTCTGCCCTTTCAGGTTCTGGAAACTGACCCGTGAACTCAGGTCTTTGGGCAGCAGCAGTATCTCGAACTGACACAGCTTCCCGGACCAAAGACCTAAGCCAAGCTCCACAGAGGGCGGCAGACCCTCCATCACACTGATCCACCCACAGAACTCTGCCCGGTTACCTAGGATCCACCAGCCACAACATGCGGTACACACCAACATTCCACCTGGAATCCAACCGCTAACTGCCATCCCCAATGGCTACTGCATCTTGTCATTGTTGGGGGAGGGGCTGCACCCGACGAGAGGTTCCTAAGGTAAATGTGATTCTACCCACTAGCGTCCCATGGGCCTTTGTTCTTCCCTCTTCCATTTTGTTCAGATCTCTATGCACAGTACCAACGGAGGGAAGTGTGTCCAATTTCAGTTGATTTATTTCACACGTCTTTAAACTGTCTAAGTGTTCACAGTACACAGAGACCCACTACAGGAAACTATTGTTCCTGTAACATCCGGACACCCGGAATGCATATCCGTCGGTTGATTTCTGCTGAAATCCCCGCACTCTAAGGACATGGATCCATTGGTTTCATGGGGGCTGAAATTCCTAGAAATGAAACCAACCCCAATGTGCACTTTACTGTCTGTCTCTTTTGCATTTAGTACACTTTTGCAGAGCCACTTGTCTTTGTGATAGGCTTATGCCATTTCTTCTCGACGTAGGGTAGAATATGGCATTCATTCATCCTGTTGGAAGACTTGCAAGTCTATATCACGGACTAGGAATCCATTTGACTCCAAATCGGCATTTGGGTAGGTCACGATATGCTCTTATGAATCAATACTTACGAATATAAATGCACGCCTCTGATTTCCGAATACAAGTGTGCTGAGTACATGCAAGCCGCGATACTGAGTCGATGCGGGCTGAATGATCCTTGACATCACCTTGAGTATTTTCTTTCGAATAATCATGGTTCCCTTGGTATCTGTCAGCCAACCGTACCCTTTGGGTGCTTGTTTGTTGGTTTGATTCTTTGTTGGTCTGCTTCTCGTTTGTTTTGCAATCACGTCAGGCCATGCATCTCTCCGTTGGCTTCCAACAGAGAGTCATATAAGCTGATTCACTTAAGATAGTGCTTCCAATCACCTAGGACTTCCTGCTTCCCTCTCCCATCTTTAGGGATTTGATGTCCTCCATGCCTTCTTCTTGTTTCTTTTTGCCACTCATGCTCTTCTTGCATTTCCAATACTGGTTTTCTTCTTTCCATTTCATCTTGCTGCTTTTCTATTCAGGGGAGGATTCTCAACCTTTCTTTTAGGATAAGGTTGGAAGTGCTGAATTCTTTTAAGATTGGCCGGTCTGTGGAATTCTCTAGCTCTGCCGTTATTAGAAATGGCGGTCATGTGGCCTAGGCTACTCTAGATGGCAGCATTTGGCCATTCAGGATGTGGTCTATGTCCTGGCACTCCTCCCTCTCCTGCAATATGGCTGCCGAGATATCAGCTGAAACCCCTCTGGAGGTTGTCTTGGGACTATGTTGTTTTCCTCCAGGCGCATTTTAAATCACTGGGATGCTCATGAACTTTGTTGATTTGACTCCTTCAGCTGCTGGTAGGTCTATTGGGATTCCACCTCCTTTGGATGCTGTGTACTTCCTGAATTCGCATAGATGATTCTCTCTTGGCTTTCAGCAAGTTTCAGTCTGATTTTTCGACAGATCACTTTTCAGAAATTTTGTGTTTCTTTCTCTCTTGCTTTTCCATCTGGGACTCTTACGAATCCTAGTCTTTCATGCCTTGTCTTACCCCAGGATTCAACAGCAATGTGTTCATTGGTTTGCACTTGCTTTCCTATGTCTGTTTCTGACGAGGGATTTCTGTCCCCCTGTCTTCACAGTCATTCACGCATCCCTCTGCATTATGTAGTCTGCTTAGGACTGAATCTTAGCCTTGATATGATCCCAACCATTGAGTTTTCTGATATTATTTGGCTCGTCTTTCGACTTTCTCTTCCCCTTTTCTGGCATTCTGCCTTTTGTGATTCTGAGACACTGTTGTTTTTCAGGGATTCCCTCACCTCCGTTTTCAATACTTGCTCTGGATAGAGTTTTGCAGTCTAATTGTGTGAAAGCTTATCTTTTGGGCCTTCAATCTCTTTGGAACTGAAAATGGAACTTCCTGCTTCTTTTACTGTACTTCTTCATCTCCACTGGTCAGGTAATATCAGGTATCTAATGTAGACTTGTAGGGCTTTTATAAGTGAAAACGTTAGACTCTTGGATCTGCGCAATTCCATGGGATTCCTGTGAGGACAATTTCTCCTAGACATTGATGCCTTGTCCTGTTCCTCTGTGTGTTGCCTGGTACCCCTCCAATTGCTGGTGTTGCCTTTGTTTGGATGAACACCCCATACTATTTCGATTAGCATAAACTCCTTTTGATTACGCTTATCTCACAATTCTGAAAGTGCACAGGACACTTCCTCTTGTGGAAATGAAGCTTCTAAAGTTCTCAGCTCTGCATTCTGCTCTGTGTCATTTTGGAGTGTTTCCAAAACAGCCAACTGAGAGTGCGTTTGTGCTTTGTAGTGCCACGGGAATGTCCCAGTGAAACCAGTCCTTCCCAGAGCTTCTCTGTCTACAGAAACACCAGTGGAAGCAGATCTATGGATGTCACACATCAGGGCCTGCTGGAAAGATCCCGCAGACCGACCTTGGTGTCCTCGGTGCCGTACCGTGCCGGTGCCATCCAAAATGTAGCATCGGCTTTTGGGAGATAATGCTGAAGGAAATGCTTCCACTTCTCACGCTGTGGACTTGGACCTCTCTTTCTTGTCCTCTCGTCCTTGTGGCACGGGTGCACGAAGGCAACCAGAGAGCTGTTGCGCACCCTGTGCCTCGAATCAAACCATAATCCTAGAGCAGGTTATGAATGTAGCAGATCCTAAGGCTTTTCATTCTGATTTCAAAGTGAAGGCCCCCTGGATCCCTCAGACCCGATGCATGATATCTATGATTCAGCCCCACATGTGCTCTATTGGCCAAATGCCCAATTGGTCCCTGACCCTGCAGATTCACTGTGTGTAGCCATGGGACATATAGATAATCTCAACCGCGCACGCCAGTGTAGTTGCTTTCTCATTGGTGTCACTGGTGGGTTTGCTCTCTTGATAGACCCACCACATCCCACAACCCACTCTAGATCCCTGAGAACCATCGTGTGCCATCATCCATAGCCCTATTCCTCACTGACCGCTGCCTCTGCTACCTCAAATTTGGCAGCTCGGATCTTGGTCTCAGAATCAACTTTGGGGATATTTTGTGCTGGTTTCTTTGAGTTCTGCCAGCCAAGCGTCTGCTGTGCACTCTTCTAACACTCAGCACATCACCTTCAATCCCATGTCTCCTGTCCACTTGAGAGTGTGCGTCCAAGTTAAAGAGAGTTTCACCTTTGCTGCTCCATCACCAGGGGTCAGACCCTGCACTGGTTTCCATTCCCTGCTTTGCCTTCTCCTGCTTCCAGGTGTTCTGAGGCCTCATCCTGTCTTTGGAAGTAACAGACCTCTCTTCTGCAAGTGTCCTGTGCCAAGGGCTGGGTGAGTGGATATTTCCATTGCTGTGTACATGGGAGCGAGTGAGCGCAGGTCGCACTGCTTCTCTGCCAACTGGGCATCGATGAATCAACACTTTCCAGATTCATTTCACAGAAATGTGATTTTTGTTTTGCTCTTTGTTTCTATACAGCCATGGTGGGAGGGATTGTCCGAAGACTCCAGTTTTGACATTGTGTTGACATCTCATTTGCAGGCTTTAACAAGTTTAATAGAATCGGTTTACATGTTTAGGGAGTTATACGAAAATGAAGTTAGCTTTTGAAACATACTAAATCGACCTAGAAGCCAGACTTGTCAATTTTGGTAACATTTTGTCAGCACTAAGGAAAACCAAGACAGATAGAATGCAAACTAGCGGTCCAAACTGTTAAAGGGGTCATGTCAACTCTTTCCTGTTGAAGCCTCCGAAACCAACAGGAACCATGAAATACCTATTGGAAATATGAAATAACCCCCAACCTTGGATTCACTAGTGCATTTGGTGCCCTTTACTCCCAATGACACCTACTGGCCAGTGTTGGCATTTCAAGGGGTAACATCCCTCTCTAGGAAAATACAAGAGAACACAAACCAAATAAATACATTTAGGTTTGAATCCAAAAGCACCTAGAGGCATTATAGCTCAGGGAACCCTGCTGCAGCTATGGTAGGCTATTGAGAACCAGGTGTTCTCCTATTAGTGATGAGAAACCTTAAATAACTGATCATGTTGGGTAAAGCAATTGAACGCAACCAAGTCTGCACCCCATGATATAGTGCCCCGGGGGCTTGACTCAAGTGAAAGACTGTCCACATAGCTGTGATTTTGATGTAATTGGCGAATTTTACAGTTCAGTTCACTATCTGATTCTAATATTTACCTAGACTGTCTTGAAAAACGGAGGCCTAATACATATTCAAGTTCAGTCAAAGATTCCCCTCACTTACCACACTCCCTTCACCCCAGAGAAGACATAAACCCAGCATTTGCAGAATCTAGTGGAAGGCCATCGTTTTTTGTGGGAGGTAAGCATTCAATCCATAAATATTTCAGTCGAGACTATTTGACCTTTAAGGAGATCACTGTTGTTCACAGAGTGTGAAGCTGGAGGAACTCTGGTTCTAGGAGGGGCTTGCCATTCTCGTACTGGCTTCATTGCAGCTCAGGTACTGATCCTTCAAATGGATGCCTGAGTAGAGGGGAGGGAAGAGCAAGTGCTTGATAGCTAGGCCCCAACCTGGGAAAAGGCTTCCCTGGGCTTTTTGCATTTTGGTCTGAAGTGCTTGGAAATGCCCCTTGGCACGTGTGGATTCTCACGACCTCTTCCAAGAACATGAGCGTTTTGATCATCTCGGCCATCTCTTCTCTTTTAGACGTCAGGGATCTTGGACCCGTTCTTGGAGCAGAGAATCGAGGAACTTCCTCAAGTCCACGTTGGCACTCCGTAGGTTTCTGCCAGGATCAGCGAGGTTCAATATGTCTCATGAATGTCTTTCGAGCCTGGTATCCTCTACAGCTGTCTTCAGGCCAGTATTCTCCACTGTAGCACATCATCTCTCATCAGTGTGTTCGCATCTCTCCTCAATCCGTGCAGCCAGCTTTTCGGCCAGCTTCTCTTCGTGTCTCCCATAAAGTTGACTTCACCAGGGCTGGGCAAGTCTGACAGTACCTCGGAGCCTCACCAGTAAGCTGATGACAGGCAGATCTTCCACTGTCTGCCCTTTCAGGTTCTGGAAACTGACCCATGAACTCAGGTCTTTGGGCAGCAGCAGTATCTAGAACTGACACAGCTTCCCGGACCAAAGACCTAAGCCAAGCTCCACAGAGGGCGGCAGCCCCTCCATCACACTGATCCACCCACAGAACTCTGCCCGGTTACCTAGGATCCACCAGCCACAACAAGCCTCGTGGTACACACCAACATTCCACCTGGAATCCAACCGCTAACTGCCATCCCCAATGGCTGCTGCATCTTGTCAGTGTTGGGGGAGGGGCTGCACCCGACTAGAGGTTCCTAAGGTAAATGTGATTCTACCCACTAGCGTCCCATGGGCCTTTGTTCTTCCCTCTTCACTTTTGTTCAGATCTCTATGCAAAGTACCAACGGAGGGAAGTGTGTCCATTTTCAGTTGATTTATTTCACACGTCTTTAAACTGTCTAAGAGTTCACAGTACACAGAGACCCACTACAGGAAACTATTGTTCCTGTAACATCCGGACACCCGGAATACATATCCGTCGGTTGATTTCTGCTGAAAATCCCCGCACTCTCAGGACATGGATCCATTGGTTTCATGGGGGCTGAAATTCCTAGAAATGAAACCAACCCCAATGTGCACTTTACTGTCTGTCTCTTTTGCACTTAGTACACTTTTGCAGAGCTAATTGTCTTTGTGATAGGCTTATGCCATTTCTTCTCGACGTAGGGTAGAATATGGCATTCATTCATCCTGTTGGAAGACTTGCAAGTCTATATCACGGACTAGGAATCCATTTGACTCCAAATCGGCATTTGGGTAGGTCACGATATGCACTTATGAATCAATACTTACGAATATAAATGCACGCCTCTGATTTCCGAATACAAGTGTGCTGAGTACATGCAAGCCGCGATACTGGGTCGATGCGTGCTGAATGATCCTTGACATCACCTTGAGTATTTTCTTTCGAATAATCATGGTTCCCTTGGTATCTGTCAGCCAACCGTACCTTTTGGGTGCTTGTTTGTTGGTTTGATTCTTTGTTGGTCTGCTTCTCGTTTGTTTTGCAATCACGTCAGGCCATGCATCTCTCCGTTGGCTTCCAACAGAGAGTCATATAAGCTGATTCACTTAAGATAGTGCTTCCAATCACCTAGGACTTCCTGCTTCCCTCTCCCATCTTTAGGGATTTGATGTCCTCCTTGCCTTCTTCTTATTTCTTTTTGCCACTCATGCTCTTCTTGCATTTCCAATACTGGTTTTCTTCTTTCCATTTCATCTTGCTGCTTTTCTATTCAGGGGAGGATTCTCAACCTTTCTTTTAGGATAAGGTTGGAAGTGCTGAATTCTTTTAAGATTGGCCGGTCTGTGGAATTCTCTAGCTCTGCCGTTATTAGAAATGGCGGTCATGTGGCCTAGGCTACCCTAGATGGCAGCATTTGGCCATTCAGGATGTGGTCTATGTCCTGGCACTCCTCCCTCTCCTGCAATATGGCTGCCGAGATATCAGCTGAAACCCCTCTGGAGGTTGTCTTGGGACTATGTTGTTTTCCTCCAGGCGCATTTTAAATCACTGGGATGCTCATGAACTTTGTTGATTTGACTCCTTCAGCTGCTGGTAGGTCTATTGGGATTCCACCTCCTTTGGATGCTGTGTACTTCCTGAATTCGCATAGATGATTCTCTCTTGGCTTTCAGCAAGTTTCAGTCTGATTTTTCGACAGATCACTTTTCAGAAATTTTGTGTTTCTTTCTCTCTTGCTTTTCCATCTGGGACTCTTACGAATCCTAGTCTTTCATGCCTTGTCTTACCCCAGGATTCAACAGCAATGTGTTCATTGGTTTGCACTTGCTTTCCTATGTCTGTTTCTGACGAGGGATTTCTGTCCCCCTGTCTTCACAGTCATTCACGCGTCCCTCTGCATTATGTAGTCTGCTTAGGACTGAATCTTAGCCTTGATATGATCCCAACCATTGAGTTTTCTGATATTATTTGGCTCGTCTTTCGACTTTCTCTTCCCCTTTTCTGGCATTCTGCCTTTTGTGATTCTGAGACACTGTTGTTTTTCAGGGATTCCCTCACCTCCGTTTTCAATAATTGCTCTGGATAGAGTTTTGCAGTCTAGTTGTGTGAAAGCTTATCTTTTGGGCCTTCAATCTCTTTGGAACTGAAAATGGAACTTCCTGCTTCTTTTACTGTACTTCTTCATCTCCACTGGTCAGGTAATATCAGGTATCTAATGTAGACTTGTAGGGCTTTGTTAAGTGAAAATTTTAGACTCTTGGCTCTGCGCAATTCCATGGGATTCCTGTGAGGACAATTTCTCCTAGACATTGATGCCATGTCCTGTTCCTGTGTGTGTTGCCTGGTACCCCTCCAATTGCTGGTGTTGCCTTTGTTTGGATGAACACCCCATACTATTTCGATTAGCATAAACTCCTTTTGATTACGCTTATCTCACAATTCTGAAAGTGCACAGGACACTTCCTCTTGTGGAAATGAAGCTTCTAAAGTTCTCAGCTCTGCATTCTGCTCTGTGTCATTTTGGAGTGTTTCCAAAACAGCCAACTGAGAGTGCGTTTGTGCTTTGTAG
Source organism: Vicugna pacos (assembly GCF_048564905.1). Taxonomy (NCBI): domain Eukaryota; kingdom Metazoa; phylum Chordata; class Mammalia; order Artiodactyla; family Camelidae; genus Vicugna; species Vicugna pacos. Next base: position 2,126,582 of record NW_027328871.1, read on the forward strand.
TGCCACGGGAATGTCCCAGTGAAACCAGTCCTTCCCAGAGCTTCTCTGTCTACAGAAACACCAGTGGAAGCAGATCTATGGATGTCACACATCAGGGCCTGCTGGAAAGATCCCGCAGACCGACCTTGGTGTCCTCGGTGCCGTACCGTGCCGGTGCCATCCAAAATGTAGCATCGGCTTTTGGGAGATAATGCTGAAGGAAATGCTTCCACTTCTCACGCTGTGGACTTGGACCTCTCTTTCTTGTCCTCTCGTCCTTGTGGCACGGGTGCACGAAGGCAACCAGAGAGCTGTTGCGCACCCTGTGCCTCGAATCAAACCATAATCCTAGAGCAGGTTATGAATGTAGCAGATCCTAAGGCTTTTCATTCTGATTTCAAAGTGAAGGCCCCCTGGATCCCTCAGACCCGATGCATGATATCTATGATTCAGCCCCACATGTGCTCTATTGGCCAAATGCCCAATTGGTCCCTGGCCCTGCAGATTCACTGTGTATAGCCATGGGACATATAGATAATCTCAACCGCGCACGCCAGTGTAGTTGCTTTCTCATTGGTGTCACTGGTGGGTTTGCTCTCTTGATAGACCCACCACATCCCACAACCCACTCTAGATCCCTGAGAACCATCGTGTGCCATCATCCATAGCCCTATTCCTCACTGACCGCTGCCTCTGCTACCTCAAATTTGGCAGCTCGGATCTTGGTCTCAGAATCAACTTTGGGGATATTTTGTGCTGGTTTCTTTGAGTTCTGCCAGCCAAGCGTCTGCTGTGCACTCTTCTAACACTCAGCACATCACCTTCAATCCCATGTCTCCTGTCCACTTGAGAGTGTGCGTCCAAGTTAAAGAGAGTTTCACCTTTGCTGCTCCATCACCAGGGGTCAGACCCTGCACTGGTTTCCATTCCCTGCTTTGCCTTCTCCTGCTTCCAGGTGTTCTGAGGCCTCATCCTGTCTTTGGAAGTAACAGACCTCTCTTCTGCAAGTGTCCTGTGCCAAGGGCTGGGTGAGTGGATATTTCCATTGCTGTGTACATGGGAGCGAGTGAGCGCAGGTCGCACTGCTTCTCTGCCAACTGGGCATCGATGAATCAACACTTTCCAGATTCATTTCACAGAAATGTGATTTTTGTTTTGCTCTTTGTTTCTATACAGCCATGGTGGGAGGGATTGTCCGAAGACTCCAGTTTTGACATTGTGTTGACATCTCATTTGCAGGCTTTAACAAGTTTAATAGAATCGGTTTACATGTTTAGGGAGTTATACGAAAATGAAGTTAGCTTTTGAAACATACTAAATCGACCTAGAAGCCAGACTTGTCAATTTTGGTAACATTTTGTCAGCACTAAGGAAAACCTAGACAGATAGAATGCAAACTAGCGGTCCAAACTGTTAAAGGGGTCATGTCAACTCTTTCCTGTTGAAGCCTCCGAAACCAACAGGAACCATGAAATACCTATTGGAAATATGAAATAACCCCCAACCTTGGATTCACTAGTGCATTTGGTGCCCTTTACTCCCAATGACACCTACTGGCCAGTGTTGGCATTTCAAGGGGTAACATCCCTCTCTAGGAAAATACAAGAGAACACAAACCAAATAAATACATTTAGGTTTGAATCCAAAAGCACCTAGAGGCATTATAGCTCAGGGAACCCTGCTGCAGCTATTGTAGGCTATTGAGAACCAGGTGTTCTCCTATTAGTGATGAGAAACCTTAAATAACTGATCATGTTGGGTAAAGCAATTGAACGCAACCAAGTCTGCACCCCATGATATAGTGCCCCGGGGGCTTGACTCAAGTGAAAGACTGTCCACATAGCTGTGATTTTGATGTCATTGGCGACTTTTACAGTTCAGTTCACTATCTGATTCTAATATTTACCTAGACTGTCTTGAAAAACGGAGGCCTAATACATATTCAAGTTCAGTCAAAGATTCCCCTCACTTACCACACTCCCTTCACCCCAGAGAAGACATAAACCCAGCATTTGCGGAATCTAGTGGAAGGCCATCGTTTCTTTGTGGGAGGTAAGCATTCAATCCCTAAATATTTCAGTCGAGACTATTTGACCTTTAAGGAGATCACTGTTGTTCACAGAGTGTGAAGCTGGAGGAACTCTGGTTCTAGGAGGGGCTTGCCATTCTCGTACTGGCTTCATTGCAGCTCAGGTACTGATCCTTCAAATGGATGCCTGAGTAGAGGGGAGGGAAGAGCAAGTGCTTGATAGCTAGGCCCCAACCTGGGAAAAGGCTTCCCTGGGCTTTTTGCATTTTGGTCTGAAGGGCTTGGAAATGCCCCTTGGGACGTGTGGATTCTCACGACCTCTTCCAAGAACATGAGCGTTTTGATCATCTCGGCCATCTCTTCTCTTTTAGACGTCAGGGATCTTGGACCCGTTCTTGGAGCAGAGAATCGAGGAACTTCCTCAAGTCCACGTTGGCACTCCGTAGGTTTCTGCCAGGATCAGCGAGGTTCAATATGTCTCATGAATTTCTTTCGAGCCTGGTATCCTCTACAGCTGTCTTCAGGCCAGTATTCTCCACTGTAGCACATCATCTCTCATCAGTGTGTTCGCATCTCTCCTCAATCCGTGCAGCCAGCTTTTCGGCCAGCTTCTCTTCGTGTCTCCCATAAAGTCGACTTCACCAGGGCTGGGCAAGTCTGACAGTACCTCGGAGCCTCACCAGTAAGCTGATGACAGGCAGATCTTCCACTGTCTGCCCTTTCAGGTTCTGGAAACTGACCCATGAACTCAGGTCTTTGGGCAGCAGCAGTATCTAGAACTGACACAGCTTCCCGGACCAAAGACCTAAGCCAAGCTCCACAGAGGGCGGCAGCCCCTCCATCACACTGATCCACCCACAGAACTCTGCCCGGTTACCTAGGATCCACCAGCCACAACAAGCCTCGTGGTACACACCAACATTCCACCTGGAATCCAACCGCTAACTGCCATCCCCAATGGCTGCTGCATCTTGTCAGTGTTGGGGGAGGGGCTGCACCCGACGAGAGGTTCCTAAGGTAAATGTGATTCTACCCACTAGCGTCCCATGGGCCTTTGTTCTTCCCTCTTCCCTTTTGTTCAGATCTCTATGCAAAGTACCAACGGAGGGAAGTGTGTCCATTTTCAGTTGATTTATTTCACACGTCTTTAAACTGTCTAAGAGTTCACAGTACACAGAGACCCACTACAGGAAACTATTGTTCCTGTAACATCCGGACACCCGGAATACATATCCGTCGGTTGATTTCTGCTGAAAATCCCCGCACTATCAGGACATGGATCCATTGGTTTCATGGGGGCTGAAATTCCTAGAAATGAAACCAACCCCAATGTGCACTTTACTGTCTGTCTCTTTTGCACTTAGTACACTTTTGCAGAGCTAATTGTCTTTGTGATAGGCTTATGCCATTTCTTCTCGACGTAGGGTAGAATATGGCATTCATTCATCCTGTTGGAAGACTTGCAAGTCTATATCACGGACTAGGAATCCATTTGACTCCAAATCGGCATTTGGGTAGGTCACGATATGCACTTATGAATCAATACTTACGAATATAAATGCACGCCTCTGATTTCCGAATACAAGTGTGCTGAGTACATGCAAGCCGCGATACTGGGTCGATGCGTGCTGAATGATCCTTGACATCACCTTGAGTATTTTCTTTCGAATAATCATGGTTCCCTTGGTATCTGTCAGCCAACCGTACCCTTTGGGTGCTTGTTTGTTGGTTTGATTCTTTGTTGGTCTGCTTCTCGTTTGTTTTGCAATCACGTCAGGCCATGCATCTCTCCGTTGGCTTCCAACAGAGAGTCATATAAGCTGATTCACTTAAGATAGTGCTTCCAATCACCTAGGACTTCCTGCTTCCCTCTCCCATCTTTAGGGATTTGATGTCCTCCTTGCCTTCTTCTTATTTCTTTTTGCCACTCATGCTCTTCTTGCATTTCCAATACTGGTTTTCTTCTTTCCATTTCATCTTGCTGCTTTTCTATTCAGGGGAGGATTCTCAACCTTTCTTTTAGGATAAGGTTGGAAGTGCTGAATTCTTTTAAGATTGGCCGGTCTGTGGAATTCTCTAGCTCTGCCGTTATTAGAAATGGCGGTCATGTGGCCTAGGCTACCCTAGATGGCAGCATTTGGCCATTCAGGATGTGGTCTATGTCCTGGCACTCCTCCCTCTCCTGCAATATGGCTGCCGAGATATCAGCTGAAACCCCTCTGGAGGTTGTCTTGGGACTATGTTGTTTTCCTCCAGGCGCATTTTAAATCACTGGGATGCTCATGAACTTTGTTGATTTGACTCCTTCAGCTGCTGGTAGGTCTATTGGGATTCCACCTCCTTTGGATGCTGTGTACTTCCTGAATTCGCATAGATGATTCTCTCTTGGCTTTCAGCAAGTTTCAGTCTGATTTTTCGACAGATCACTTTTCAGAAATTTTGTGTTTCTTTCTCTCTTGCTTTTCCATCTGGGACTCTTACGAATCCTAGTCTTTCATGCCTTGTCTTACCCCAGGATTCAACAGCAATGTGTTCATTGGTTTGCACTTGCTTTCCTATGTCTGTTTCTGACGAGGGATTTCTGTCCCCCTGTCTTCACAGTCATTCACGCGTCCCTCTGCATTATGTAGTCTGCTTAGGACTGAATCTTAGCCTTGATATGATCCCATCCATTGAGTTTTCTGATATTATTTGGCTCGTCTTTCGACTTTCTCTTCCCCTTTTCTGGCATTCTGCCTTTTGTGATTCTGAGACACTGTTGTTTTTCAGGGATTCCCTCACCTCCGTTTTCAATACTTGCTCTGGATAGAGTTTTGCAGTCTAGTTGTGTGAAAGCTTATCTTTTGGGCCTTCAATCTCTTTGGAACTGAAAATGGAACTTCCTGCTTCTTTTACTGTACTTCTTCATCTCCACTGGTCAGGTAATATCAGGTATCTAATGTAGACTTGTAGGGCTTTGTTAAGTGAAAACTTTAGACTCTTGGCTCTGCGCAATTCCATGGGATTCCTGTGAGGACAATTTCTCCTAGACATTGATGCCATGTCCTGTTCCTGTGTGTGTTGCCTGGTACCCCTCCAATTGCTGGTGTTGCCTTTGTTTGGATGAACACCCCATACTATTTCGATTAGCATAAACTCCTTTTGATTACGCTTATCTCACAATTCTGAAAGTGCACAGGACACTTCCTCTTGTGGAAATGAAGCTTCTAAAGTTCTCAGCTCTGCATTCTGCTCTGTGTCATTTTGGAGTGTTTCCAAAACAGCCAACTGAGAGTGCGTTTGTGCTTTGTAGTGCCACGGGAATGTCCCAGTGAAACCAGTCCTTCCCAGAGCTTCTCTGTCTACAGAAACACCAGTGGAAGCAGATCTATGGATGTCACACATCAGGGCCTGCTGGAAAGATCCCGCAGACCGACCTTGGTGTCCTCGGTGCCGTACCGTGCCGGTGCCATCCAAAATGTAGCATCGGCTTTTGGGAGATAATGCTGAAGGAAATGCTTCCACTTCTCACGCTGTGGACTTGGACCTCTCTTTCTTGTCCTCTCGTCCTTGTGGCACGGGTGCACGAAGGCAACCAGAGAGCTGTTGCGCACCCTGTGCCTCGAATCAAACCATAATCCTAGAGCAGGTTATGAATGTAGCAGATCCTAAGGCTTTTCATTCTGATTTCAAAGTGAAGGCCCCCTGGATCCCTCAGACCCGATGCATGATATCTATGATTCAGCCCCACACGTGCTCTATTGGCCAAATGCCCAATTGGTCCCTGGCCCTGCAGATTCACTGTGTGTAGCCATGGGACATATAGATAATCTCAACCGCGCACGCCAGTGTAGTTGCTTTCTCATTGGTGTCACTGGTGGGTTTGCTCTCTTGATAGACCCACCACATCCCACAACCCACTCTAGATCCCTGAGAACCATCGTGTGCCATCATCCATAGCCCTATTCCTCACTGACCGCTGCCTCTGCTACCTCAAATTTGGCAGCTCGGATCTTGGTCTCAGAATCAACTTTGGGGATATTTTGTGCTGGTTTCTTTGAGTTCTGCCAGCCAAGGGTCTGCTGTGCACTCTTCTAACACTCAGCACATCACCTTCAATCCCATGTCTCCTGTCCACTTGAGAGTGTGCGTCCAAGTTAAAGAGAGATTCACCTTTGCTGCTCCATCACCAGGGGTCAGACCCTGCACTGGTTTCCATTCCCTGCTTTGTCTTCTCCTGCTTCCAGGTGTTCTGAGGCCTCATCCTGTCTTTGGAAGTAACAGACCTCTCTTCTGCAAGTGTCCTGTGCCAAGGGCTGGGTGAGTGGATATTTCCATTGCTGTGTACATGGGAGCGAGTGAGCGCAGGTCGCACTGCTTCTCTGCCAACTGGGCATCGATGAATCAACACTTTCCAGATTCACTTCACAGAAATGTGATTTTCGTTTTGCTCTTTGTTTCTATACAGCCATGGTGGGAGGGATTGTCCGAAGACTCCAGTTTTGACATTGTGTTGATATCTCATTTGCAGGCTTTAACAAGTTTAATAGAAACGACTTACATGTTTAGGGAGTTATACGAAAATGAAGTTAACTTTTGAAACATACTAAATCGACCTAGAAGCCAGACTTGTCAATTTTGGTAACATTTTGTCAGCACTAAGGAAAACCTAGACAGATAGAATGCAAACTAGCGGTCCAAACTGTTAAAGGGGTCATGTCAACTCTTTCCTGTTGAAGCCTCCGAAACCAACAGGAACCATGAAATACCTATTGGAAACATGAAATAACCCCCAACCTTGGATTCACTAGTGCATGTGGTGCCCTTTACTCCCAATGACACCTACTGGCCAGTGTTGGCATTTCAAGGGGTAACATCCCTCTCTAGGAAAATACAAGAGAACACAAACCAAATAAATACATTTAGGTTTGAATCCAAAAGCACCTAGAGGCATTATAGCTCAGGGAACCCTGCTGCAGCTATGCTAGGCTATTGAGAACCAGGTGTTCTCCTATCAGTGATGAGAAACCTTAACCATCTGATCATGTTGGGTAAAGCAATTGAACGCAACCAAGTCTGCACCCCATGATATAGTGCCCCCGGGGGCTTGACTCAAGTGAAAGACTGTCCACATAGCTGTGTCTTTAATGTCATTGGCGACTTTTACAGTTCAGTTCACTATCTGATTCTAATATTTACCTAGACTGTCTTGAAAAACGGAGGCCTAATACATATTCAAGTTCAGTCAAAGATTCCCCTCACTTACCACACTCCCTTCACCCCAGAGAAGACATAAACCCAGCATTTGCGGAATCTAGTGGAAGGCCATCGTTTCTTTGTGGGAGGTAAGTATTCAATCCCTATATATTTCAGTCGAGACTATTTGACCTTTAAGGAGATCACTGTTGCTCACAGAGTGTGAAGCTGGAGGAACTCTGGTTCTAGGAGGGGCTTGCCATTCTCGTACTGGCTTCATTGCAGCTCAGGTACTGATCCTTCAAATGGATGCCTGAGTAGAGGGGAGGGAAGAGCAAGTGCTTGATAGCTAGGCCCCAACCTGGGAAAAGGCTTCCCTGGGCTTTTTGCATTTTGGTCTGAAGGGCTTGGAAATGCCCCTTGGGACGTGTGGATTCTCACGACCTCTTCCAAGAACATGAGCGTTTTGATTATCTCGGCCATCTCTTCTCTTTTAGACGTCAGGGATCTTGGACCCGTTCTTGGAGCAGAGAATCGAGGAACTTCCTCAAGTCCACGTTGGCACTCCGTAGGTTTCTGCCAGGATCAGCGAGGTTCAATATGTCTCATGAATGTCTTTCGAGCCTGGTATCCTCTACAGCTGTCTCCAGGCCAGTATTCTCCACTGTAGCACAACATCTCTCATCAGTGTGTTCGCATCTCTCCTCAATCCGTGCAGCCAGCTTTTCGGCCAGCTTCTCTTCGTGTCTCCCATAAAGTCGACTTCACCAGGACTGGGCAAGTCTGACAGTACCTCGGAGCCTCACCAGTAAGCTGATGACAGGCAGATCTTCCACTGTCTGCCCTTTCAGGTTCTGGAAACTGACCCATGAACTCAGGTCTTTGGGCAGCAGCAGTATCTAGAACTGACACAGCTTCCCGGACCAAAGACCTAAGCCAAGCTCCACAGAGGGCGGCAGCCCCTCCATCACACTGATCCACCCACAGAACTCTGCCCGGTTACCTAGGATCCACCAGCCACAACAAGCCTCGCGGTACACACCAACATTCCACCTGGAATCCAACCGCTAACTGCCATCCCCAATGGCTGCTGCATCTTGTCAGTGTTGGGGGAGGGGCTGCACCCGACGAGAGGTTCCTAAGGTAAATGTGATTCTACCCACTAGCGTCCCATGGGCCTTTGTTCTTCCCTCTTCCCTTTTGTTCAGATCTCTATGCACAGTACCAACGGAGGGAGGTGTGTCCATTTTCAGTTGATTTATTTCACACGTCTTTAAACTGTCTAAGAGTTCACAGTACACAGAGACCCACTACAGGAAACTATTGTTCCTGTAACATCCGGACACCCGGAATACATATCCGTCGGTTGATTTCTGCTGAAGCCCCCGCACTCTCAGGACATGGATCCATTGGTTTCATGGGGGCTGAAATTCCTAGAAATGAAACCAACCCCAATGTGCACTTTACTGTCTGTCTCATTTGCACTTAGTACACTTTTGCAGAGCCACTTGTCTTTGTGATAGGCTTATGCCAATTCTTCTCAACGTAGGGTAGAATATGGCATTCATTCATCCTGTTGGAAGACTTGCAAGTCTATATCACGGACTAGGAATCCATTTGACTCCAAATCGGCATTTGGGTAGGTCACGATATGCTCTTATGAATCAATACTTACGAATATAAATGCACGCCTCTGATTTCCGAATACAAGTGTGCTGAGTACATGCAAGCCGCGATACTGGGTCGATGCGGGCTGAATGATTCTTGACATCACCTTGAGTATTTTCTTTCGAATAATCATGGTTCCCTTGGTATCTGTCAGCCAACCGTACCCTTTGGGTGCTTGTTTGTTGGTTTGATTCTTTGTTGGTCTGCTTCTCGTTTGTTTTGCAATCACGTCAGTCCATGCATCTCTCCGTTGGCTTCCAACAGAGAGTCATATAAGCTGATTCACTTAAGATAGTGCTTCCAATCACCTAGGACTTCCTGCTTCCCTCTCCCATCTTTAGGGATTTGATGTCCTCCTTGCCTTCTTCTTGTTTCTTTTTGCCACTCATGCTCTTCTTGCATTTCCAATACTGGTTTTCTTCTTTCCATTTCATCTTGCTGCTTTTCTATTCAGGGGAGGATTCTCAACCTTTCTTTTAGGATAAGGTTGGAACTGCTGAATTCTTTTAAGATTGGCCGGTCTGTGGAATTCTCTAGCTCTGCCGTTATTAGAAATGGCGGTCATGTGGCCTAGGCTACCCTAGATGGCAGCATTTGGCCATTCAGGATGTGGTCTATGTCCTGGCACTCCTCCCTCTCCTGCAATATGGCTGCCGAGATATCAGCTGAAACCCCTCTGGAGGTTGTCTTGGGACTATGTTGTTTTCCTCCAGGCGCATTTTAAATCACTGGGATGCTCATGAACTTTGTTGATTTGACTCCTTCAGCTGCTGGTAGGTCTATTGGGATTCCACCTCCTTTGGATGCTGTGTACTTCCTGAATTCGCATAGATGATTCTCTCTTGGCTTTCAGCAAGTTTCAGTCTGATTTTTCGACAGATCACTTTTCAGAAATTTTGTGTTTCTTTCTCTCTTGCTTTTCCATCTGGGACTCTTACGAATCCTAGTCTTTCATGCCTTGTCTTACCCCAGGATTCAACAGCAATGTGTTCATTGGTTTGCACTTGCTTTCCTATGTCTGTTTCTGACGAGGGATTTCTGTCCCCCTGTCTTCACAGTCATTCACGCGTCCCTCTGCATTATGTAGTCTGCTTAGGACTGAATCTTAGCCTTGATATGATCCCATCCATTGAGTTTTCTGATATTATTTGGCTCGTCTTTCGACTTTCTCTTCCCCTTTTCTGGCATTCTGCCTTTTGTGATTCTGAGACACTGTTGTTTTTCAGGGATTCCCTCACCTCCGTTTTCAATACTTGCTCTGGATAGAGTTTTGCAGTCTAGTTGTGTGAAAGCTTATCTTTTGGGCCTTCAATCTCTTTGGAACTGAAAATGGAACTTCCTGCTTCTTTTACTGTACTTCTTCATCTCCACTGGTCAGGTAATATCAGGTATCTAATGTAGACTTGTAGGGCTTTGTTAAGTGAAAACGTTAGACTCTTGGCTCTGCGCAATTCCATGGGATTCCTGTGAGGACAATTTCTCCTAGACATTGATGCCATGTCCTGTTCCTGTGTGTGTTGCCTGGTACCCCTCCAATTGCTGGTGTTGCCTTTGTTTGGATGAACACCGCATACTATTTCGATTAGCATAAACTCCTTTTGATTACGCTTATCTCACAATTCTGAAAGTGCACAGGACACTTCCTCTTGTGGAAATGAAGCTTCTAAAGTTCTCAGCTCTGCATTCTGCTCTGTGTCATTTTGGAGCGTTTCCAAAACAGCCAACTGAGAGTGCGTTTGTGCTTTGTAGTGCCACGGGAATGTCCCAGTGAAACCAGTCCTTCCCAGAGCTTCTCTGTCTACAGAAACACCAGTGGAAGCAGATCTATGGATGTCACACATCAGGGCCTGCTGGAAAGATCCCGCAGACCGACCTTGGTGTCCTCGGTGCCGTACCGTGCCGGTGCCATCCAAAATGTAGCATCGGCTTTTGGGAGATAATGCTGAAGGAAATGCTTCCACTTCTCACGCTGTGGACTTGGACCTCTCTTTCTTGTCCTCTCGTCCTTGTGGCACGGGTGCACGAAGGCAACCAGAGAGCTGTTGTGCACCCTGTGCCTCGAATCAAACCATAATCCTAGAGCAGGTTATGAATGTAGCAGATCCTAAGGCTTTTCATTCTGATTTCAAAGTGAAGGCCCCCTGGATCCCTCAGACCCGATGCATGATATCTATGATTCAGCCCCACACGTGCTCTATTGGCCAAATGCCCAATTGGTCCCTGGCCCTGCAGATTCACTGTGTGTAGCCATGGGACATATAGATAATCTCAACCGCGCACGCCAGTGTAGTTGCTTTCTCATTGGTGTCACTGGTGGGTTTGCTCTCTTGATAGACCCACCACATCCCACAACCCACTCTAGATCCCTGAGAACCATCGTGTGCCATCATCCATAGCCCTATTCCTCACTGACCGCTGCCTCTGCTTCCTCAAATTTGGCAGCTCGGATCTTGGTCTCAGAATCAACTTTGGGGATATTTTGTGCTGGTTTCTTTGAGTTCTGCCAGCCAAGCGTCTGCTGTGCACTCTTCTAACACTCAGCACATCACCTTCAATCCCATGTCTCCTGTCCACTTGAGAGTGTGCGTCCAAGTTAAAGAGAGTTTCACCTTTGCTGCTCCATCACCAGGGGTCAGACCCTGCACTGGTTTCCATTCCCTGCTTTGCCTTCTCCTGCTTCCAGGTGTTCTGAGGCCTCATCCTGTCTTTGGAAGTAACAGACCTCTCTTCTGCAAGTGTCCTGTGCCAAGGGCTGGGTGAGTGGATATTTCCATTGCTGTGTACATGGGAGCGAGTGAGCGCAGGTCGCACTGCTTCTCTGCCAACTGGGCATCGATGAATCAACACTTTCCAGATTCATTTCACAGAAATGTGATTTTTGTTTTGCTCTTTGTTTCTATACAGCCATGGTGGGAGGGATTGTCCGAAGACTCCAGTTTTGACATTGTGTTGACATCTCATTTGCAGGCTTTAACAAGTTTAATAGAATCGGTTTACATGTTTAGGGAGTTATACGAAAATGAAGTTAGCTTTTGAAACATACTAAATCGACCTAGAAGCCAGACTTGTCAATTTTGGTAACATTTTGTCAGCACTAAGGAAAACCTAGACAGATAGAATGCAAACTAGCGGTCCAAACTGTTAAAGGGGTCATGTCAACTCTTTCCTGTTGAAGCCTCCGAAACCAACAGGAACCATGAAATACCTATTGGAAATATGAAATAACCCCCAACCTTGGATTCACTAGTGCATTTGGTGCCCTTTACTCCCAATGACACCTACTGGCCAGTGTTGGCATTTCAAGGGGTAACATCCCTCTCTAGGAAAATACAAGAGAACACAAACCAAATAAATACATTTAGGTTTGAATCCAAAAGCACCTAGAGGCATTATAGCTCAGGGAACCCTGCTGCAGCTATTGTAGGCTATTGAGAACCAGGTGTTCTCCTATTAGTGATGAGAAACCTTAAATAACTGATCATGTTGGGTAAAGCAATTGAACGCAACCAAGTCTGCACCCCATGATATAGTGCCCCGGGGGCTTGACTCAAGTGAAAGACTGTCCACATAGCTGTGATTTTGATGTCATTGGCGACTTTTACAGTTCAGTTCACTATCTGATTCTAATATTTACCTAGACTGTCTTGAAAAACGGAGGCCTAATACATATTCAAGTTCAGTCAAAGATTCCCCTCACTTACCACACTCCCTTCACCCCAGAGAAGACATAAACCCAGCATTTGCGGAATCTAGTGGAAGGCCATCGTTTCTTTGTGGGAGGTAAGCATTCAATCCCTAAATATTTCAGTCGAGACTATTTGACCTTTAAGGAGATCACTGTTGTTCACAGAGTGTGAAGCTGGAGGAACTCTGGTTCTAGGAGGGGCTTGCCATTCTCGTACTGGCTTCATTGCAGCTCAGGTACTGATCCTTCAAATGGATGCCTGAGTAGAGGGGAGGGAAGAGCAAGTGCTTGATAGCTAGGCCCCAACCTGGGAAAAGGCTTCCCTGGGCTTTTTGCATTTTGGTCTGAAGGGCTTGGAAATGCCCCTTGGGACGTGTGGATTCTCACGACCTCTTCCAAGAACATGAGCGTTTTGATCATCTCGGCCATCTCTTCTCTTTTAGACGTCAGGGATCTTGGACCCGTTCTTGGAGCAGAGAATCGAGGAACTTCCTCAAGTCCACGTTGGCACTCCGTAGGTTTCTGCCAGGATCAGCGAGGTTCAATATGTCTCATGAATGTCTTTCGAGCCTGGTATCCTCTACAGCTGTCTTCAGGCCAGTATTCTCCACTGTAGCACATCATCTCTCATCAGTGTGTTCGCATCTCTCCTCAATCCGTGCAGCCAGCTTTTCGGCCAGCTTCTCTTCGTGTCTCCCATAAAGTCGACTTCACCAGGGCTGGGCAAGTCTGACAGTACCTCGGAGCCTCACCAGTAAGCTGATGACAGGCAGATCTTCCACTGTCTGCCCTTTCAGGTTCTGGAAACTGACCCATGAACTCAGGTCTTTGGGCAGCAGCAGTATCTAGAACTGACACAGCTTCCCGGACCAAAGACCTAAGCCAAGCTCCACAGAGGGCGGCAGCCCCTCCATCACACTGATCCACCCACAGAACTCTGCCCGGTTACCTAGGATCCACCAGCCACAACAAGCCTCGTGGTACACACCAACATTCCACCTGGAATCCAACCGCTAACTGCCATCCCCAATGGCTGCTGCATCTTGTCAGTGTTGGGGGAGGGGCTGCACCCGACTAGAGGTTCCTAAGGTAAATGTGATTCTACCCACTAGCGTCCCATGGGCCTTTGTTCTTCCCTCTTCCCTTTTGTTCAGATCTCTATGCAAAGTACCAACGGAGGGAAGTGTGTCCATTTTCAGTTGATTTATTTCACACGTCTTTAAACTGTCTAAGAGTTCACAGTACACAGAGACCCACTACAGGAAACTATTGTTCCTGTAACATCCGGACACCCGGAATACATATCCGTCGGTTGATTTCTGCTGAAAATCCCCGCACTCTCAGGACATGGATCCATTGGTTTCATGGGGGCTGAAATTCCTAGAAATGAAACCAACCCCAATGTGCACTTTACTGTCTGTCTCTTTTGCACTTAGTACACTTTTGCAGAGCTAATTGTCTTTGTGATAGGCTTATGCCATTTCTTCTCGACGTAGGGTAGAATATGGCATTCATTCATCCTGTTGGAAGACTTGCAAGTCTATATCACGGACTAGGAATCCATTTGACTCCAAATCGGCATTTGGGTAGGTCACGATATGCACTTATGAATCAATACTTACGAATATAAATGCACGCCTCTGATTTCCGAATACAAGTGTGCTGAGTACATGCAAGCCGCGATACTGGGTCGATGCGTGCTGAATGATCCTTGACATCACCTTGAGTATTTTCTTTCGAATAATCATGGTTCCCTTGGTATCTGTCAGCCAACCGTACCCTTTGGGTGCTTGTTTGTTGGTTTGATTCTTTGTTGGTCTGCTTCTCGTTTGTTTTGCAATCACGTCAGGCCATGCATCTCTCCGTTGGCTTCCAACAGAGAGTCATATAAGCTGATTCACTTAAGATAGTGCTTCCAATCACCTAGGACTTCCTGCTTCCCTCTCCCATCTTTAGGGATTTGATGTCCTCCTTGCCTTCTTCTTATTTCTTTTTGCCACTCATGCTCTTCTTGCATTTCCAATACTGGTTTTCTTCTTTCCATTTCATCTTGCTGCTTTTCTATTCAGGGGAGGATTCTCAACCTTTCTTTTAGGATAAGGTTGGAACTGCTGAATTCTTTTAAGATTGGCCGGTCTGTGGAATTCTCTAGCTCTGCCGTTATTAGAAATGGCGGTCATGTGGCCTAGGCTACCCTAGATGGCAGCATTTGGCCATTCAGGATGTGGTCTATGTCCTGGCACTCCTCCCTCTCCTGCAATATGGCTGCCGAGATATCAGCTGAAACCCCTCTGGAGGTTGTCTTGGGACTATGTTGTTTTCCTCCAGGCGCATTTTAAATCACTGGGATGCTCATGAACTTTGTTGATTTGACTCCTTCAGCTGCTGGTAGGTCTATTGGGATTCCACCTCCTTTGGATGCTGTGTACTTCCTGAATTCGCATAGATGATTCTCTCTTGGCTTTCAGCAAGTTTCAGTCTGATTTTTCGACAGATCACTTTTCAGAAATTTTGTGTTTCTTTCTCTCTTGCTTTTCCATCTGGGACTCTTACGAATCCTAGTCTTTCATGCCTTGTCTTACCCCAGGATTCAACAGCAATGTGTTCATTGGTTTGCACTTGCTTTCCTATGTCTGTTTCTGACGAGGGATTTCTGTCCCCCTGTCTTCACAGTCATTCACGCGTCCCTCTGCATTATGTAGTCTGCTTAGGACTGAATCTTAGCCTTGATATGATCCCATCCATTGAGTTTTCTGATATTATTTGGCTCGTCTTTCGACTTTCTCTTCCCCTTTTCTGGCATTCTGCCTTTTGTGATTCTGAGACACTGTTGTTTTTCAGGGATTCCCTCACCTCCGTTTTCAATACTTGCTCTGGATAGAGTTTTGCAGTCTAGTTGTGTGAAAGCTTATCTTTTGGGCCTTCAATCTCTTTGGAACTGAAAATGGAACTTCCTGCTTCTTTTACTGTACTTCTTCATCTCCACTGGTCAGGTAATATCAGGTATCTAATGTAGACTTGTAGGGCTTTGTTAAGTGAAAACTTTAGACTCTTGGCTCTGCGCAATTCCATGGGATTCCTGTGAGGACAATTTCTCCTAGACATTGATGCCATGTCCTGTTCCTGTGTGTGTTGCCTGGTACCCCTCCAATTGCTGGTGTTGCCTTTGTTTGGATGAACACCGCATACTATTTCGATTAGCATAAACTCCTTTTGATTACGCTTATCTCACAATTCTGAAAGTGCACAGGACACTTCCTCTTGTGGAAATGAAGCTTCTAAAGTTCTCAGCTCTGCATTCTGCTCTGTGTCATTTTGGAGTGTTTCCAAAACAGCCAACTGAGAGTGCGTTTGTGCTTTGTAGTGCCACGGGAATGTCCCAGTGAAACCAGTCCTTCCCAGAGCTTCTCTGTCTACAGAAACACCAGTGGAAGCAGATCTATGGATGTCACACATCAGGGCCTGCTGGAAAGATCCCGCAGACCGACCTTGGTGTCCTCGGTGCCGTACCGTGCCGGTGCCATCCAAAATGTAGCATCGGCTTTTGGGAGATAATGCTGAAGGAAATGCTTCCACTTCTCACGCTGTGGACTTGGACCTCTCTTTCTTGTCCTCTCGTCCTTGTGGCACGGGTGCACGAAGGCAACCAGAGAGCTGTTGCGCACCCTGTGCCTCGAATCAAACCATAATCCTAGAGCAGGTTATGAATGTAGCAGATCCTAAGGCTTTTCATTCTGATTTCAAAGTGAAGGCCCCCTGGATCCCTCAGACCCGATGCATGATATCTATGATTCAGCCCCACACGTGCTCTATTGGCCAAATGCCCAATTGGTCCCTGGCCCTGCAGATTCACTGTGTGTAGCCATGGGACATATAGATAATCTCAACCGCGCACGCCAGTGTAGTTGCTTTCTCATTGGTGTCACTGGTGGGTTTGCTCTCTTGATAGACCCACCACATCCCACAACCCACTCTAGATCCCTGAGAACCATCGTGTGCCATCATCCATAGCCCTATTCCTCACTGACCGCTGCCTCTGCTACCTCAAATTTGGCAGCTCGGATCTTGGTCTCAGAATCAACTTTGGGGATAATTTGTGCTGGTTTCTTTGAGTTCTGCCAGCCAAGGGTCTGCTGTGCACTCTTCAAACACTCAGCACATCACCTTCAATCCCATGTCTCCTGTCCACTTGAGAGTGTGCGTCCAAGTTAAAGAGAGATTCACCTATGCTGCTCCATCACCAGGGGTCAGACCCTGCACTGGTTTCCATTCCCTGCTTTGCCTTCTCCTGCTTCCAGGTGTTCTGAGGCCTCATCCTGTCTTTGGAAGTAACAGACCTCTCTTCTGCAAGTGTCCTGTGCCAAGGGCTGGGTGAGTGGATATTTCCATTGCTGTGTACATGGGAGCGAGTGAGCGCAGGTCGCACTGCTTCTCTGCCAACTGGGCATCGATGAATCAACACTTTCCAGATTCACTTCACAGAAATGTGATTTTCGTTTTGCTCTTTGTTTCTATACAGCCATGGTGGGAGGGATTGTCCGAAGACTCCAGTTTTGACATTGTGTTGATATCTCATTTGCAGGCTTTAACAAGTTTAATAGAAACGACTTACATGTTTAGGGAGTTATACGAAAATGAAGTTAACTTTTGAAACATACTAAATCGACCTAGAAGCCAGACTTGTCAATTTTGGTAACATTTTGTCAGCACTAAGGAAAACCTAGACAGATAGAATGCAAACTAGCGGTCCAAACTGTTAAAGGGGTCATGTCAACTCTTTCCTGTTGAAGCCTCCGAAACCAACAGGAACCATGAAATACCTATTGGAAATATGAAATAACCCCCAACCTTGGATTCACTAGTGCATGTGGTGCCCTTTACTCCCAATGACACCTACTGGCCAGTGTTGGCATTTCAAGGGGTAACATCCCTCTCTAGGAAAATACAAGAGAACACAAACCAAATAAATACATTTAGGTTTGAATCCAAAAGCACCTAGAGGCATTATAGCTCAGGGAACCCTGCTGCAGCTATGCTAGGCTATTGAGAACCAGGTGTTCTCCTATCAGTGATGAGAAACCTTAACCATCTGATCATGTTGGGTAAAGCAATTGAACGCAACCATGTCTGCACCCCATGATATAGTGCCCCCGGGGGCTTGACTCAAGTGAAAGACTGTCCACATAGCTGTGTCTTTAATGTCATTGGCGACTTTTACAGTTCAGTTCACTATCTGATTCTAATATTTACCTAGACTGTCTTGAAAAACGGAGGCCTAATACATATTCAAGTTCAGTCAAAGATTCCCCTCACTTACCACACTCCCTTCACCCCAGAGAAGACATAAACCCAGCATTTGCGGAATCTAGTGGAAGGCCATCGTTTCTTTGTGGGAGGTAAGTATTCAATCCCTATATATTTCAGTCGAGACTATTTGACCTTTAAGGAGATCACTGTTGCTCACAGAGTGTGAAGCTGGAGGAACTCTGGTTCTAGGAGGGGCTTGCCATTCTCGTACTGGCTTCATTGCAGCTCAGGTACTGATCCTTCAAATGGATGCCTGAGTAGAGGGGAGGGAAGAGCAAGTGCTTGATAGCTAGGCCCCAACCTGGGAAAAGGCTTCCCTGGGCTTTTTGCATTTTGGTCTGAAGGGCTTGGAAATGCCCCTTGGGACGTGTGGATTCTCACGACCTCTTCCAAGAACATGAGCGTTTTGATTATCTCGGCCATCTCTTCTCTTTTAGACGTCAGGGATCTTGGACCCGTTCTTGGAGCAGAGAATCGAGGAACTTCCTCAAGTCCACGTTGGCACTCCGTAGGTTTCTGCCAGGATCAGCGAGGTTCAATATGTCTCATGAATGTCTTTCGAGCCTGGTATCCTCTACAGCTGTCTCCAGGCCAGTATTCTCCACTGTAGCACAACATCTCTCATCAGTGTGTTCGCATCTCTCCTCAATCCGTGCAGCCAGCTTTTCGGCCAGCTTCTCTTCGTGTCTCCCATAAAGTCGACTTCACCAGGACTGGGCAAGTCTGACAGTACCTCGGAGCCTCACCAGTAAGCTGATGACAGGCAGATCTTCCACTGTCTGCCCTTTCAGGTTCTGGAAACTGACCCATGAACTCAGGTCTTTGGGCAGCAGCAGTATCTAGAACTGACACAGCTTCCCGGACCAAAGACCTAAGCCAAGCTCCACAGAGGGCGGCAGCCCCTCCATCACACTGATCCACCCACAGAACTCTGCCCGGTTACCTAGGATCCACCAGCCACAACAAGCCTCGCGGTACACACCAACATTCCACCTGGAATCCAACCGCTAACTGCCATCCCCAATGGCTGCTGCATCTTGTCAGTGTTGGGGGAGGGGCTGCACCCGACGAGAGGTTCCTAAGGTAAATGTGATTCTACCCACTAGCGTCCCATGGGCCTTTGTTCTTCCCTCTTCCCTTTTGTTCAGATCTCTATGCACAGTACCAACGGAGGGAGGTGTGTCCATTTTCAGTTGATTTATTTCACACGTCTTTAAACTGTCTAAGAGTTCACAGTACACAGAGACCCACTACAGGAAACTATTGTTCCTGTAACATCCGGACACCCGGAATACATATCCGTCGGTTGATTTCTGCTGAAGCCCCCGCACTCTCAGGACATGGATCCATTGGTTTCATGGGGGCTGAAATTCCTAGAAATGAAACCAACCCCAATGTGCACTTTACTGTCTGTCTCATTTGCACTTAGTACACTTTTGCAGAGCCACTTGTCTTTGTGATAGGCTTATGCCATTTCTTCTCGACGTAGGGTAGAATATGGCATTCATTCATCCTGTTGGAAGACTTGCAAGTCTATATCACGGACTAGGAATCCATTTGTCTCCAAATCGGCATTTGGGTAGGTCACGATATGCTCTTATGAATCAATACTTACGAATATAAATGCACGCCTCTGATTTCCGAATACAAGTGTGCTGAGTACATGCAAGCCGCGATACTGGGTCGATGCGGGCTGAATGATTCTTGACATCACCTTGAGTATTTTCTTTCGAATAATCATGGTTCCCTTGGTATCTGTCAGCCAACCGTACCCTTTGGGTGCTTGTTTGTTGGTTTGATTCTTTGTTGGTCTGCTTCTCGTTTGTTTTGCAAACACGTCAGGCCATGCATCTCTCCGTTGGCTTCCAACAGAGAGTCATATAAGCTGATTCACTTAAGATAGTGCTTCCAATCACCTAGGACTTCCTGCTTCCCTCTCCCATCTTTAGGGATTTGATGTCCTCCTTGCCTTCTTCTTGTTTCTTTTTGCCACTCATGCTCTTCTTGCATTTCCAATACTGGTTTTCTTCTTTCCATTTCATCTTGCTGCTTTTCTATTCAGGGGAGGATTCTCAACCTTTCTTTTAGGATAAGGTTGGAACTGCTGAATTCTTTTAAGATTGGCCGGTCTGTGGAATTCTCTAGCTCTGCCGTTATTAGAAATGGCGGTCATGTGGCCTAGGCTACCCTAGATGGCAGCATTTGGCCATTCAGGATGTGGTCTATGTCCTGGCACTCCTCCCTCTCCTGCAATATGGCGGCCGAGATATCAGCTGAAACCCCTCTGGGGGTTGTCTTGGGACTATGTTGTTTTCCTCCAGGCGCATTTTAAATCACTGGGATGCTCATGAACTTTGTTGATTTGACTCCTTCAGCTGCTGGTAGGTCTATTGGGATTCCACCTCCTTTGGATGCTGTGTACTTCCTGAATTCGCATAGATGATTCTCTCTTGGCTTTCAGCAAGTTTCAGTCTGATTTTTCGACAGATCACTTTTCAGAAATTTTGTGTTTCTTTCTCTCTTGCTTTTCCATCTGGGACTCTTACGAATCCTAGGCTTTCATGCCTTGTCTTACCCCAGGATTCAACAGCAATGTGTTCATTGGTTTGCACTTGCTTTCCTATGTCTGTTTCTGACGAGGGATTTCTGTCCCCCTGTCTTCACAGTCATTCACGCGTCCCTCTGCATTATGTAGTCTGCTTAGGACTGAATCTTAGCCTTGATATGATCCCATCCATTGAGTTTTCTGATATTATTTGGCTCGTCTTTCGACTTTCTCTTCCCCTTTTCTGGCATTCTGCCTTTTGTGATTCTGAGACACTGTTGTTTTTCAGGGATTCCCTCACCTCCGTTTTCAATACTTGCTCTGGATAGAGTTTTGCAGTCTAGTTGTGTGAAAGCTTATCTTTTGGGCCTTCAATCTCTTTGGAACTGAAAATGGAACTTCCTGCTTCTTTTACTGTACTTCTTCATCTCCACTGGTCAGGTAATATCAGGTATCTAATGTAGACTTGTAGGGCTTTGTTAAGTGAAAACTTTAGACTCTTGGCTCTGCGCAATTCCATGGGATTCCTGTGAGGACAATTTCTCCTAGACATTGATGCCATGTCCTGTTCCTGTGTGTGTTGCCTGGTACCCCTCCAAATGCTGGTGTTGCCTTTGTTTGGATGAACACCCCATACTATTTCGATTAGCATAAACTCCTTTTGATTACGCTTATCTCACAATTCTGAAAGTGCACAGGACACTTCCTCTTGTGGAAATGAAGCTTCTAAAGTTCTCAGCTCTGCATTCTGCTCTGTGTCATTTTGGAGTGTTTCCAAAACAGACAACTGAGAGTGCGTTTGTGCTTTGCAGTGCCACGGGAATGTCCCAGTGAAACCAGTCCTTCCCAGAGCTTCTCTGTCTACAGAAACACCAGTGGAAGCAGATCTATGGATGTCACACATCAGGGCCTGCTGGAAAGATCCCGCAGACCGACCTTGGTGTCCTCGGTGCCGTACCGTGCCGGTGCCATCCACAATGTAGCATCGGCTTTTGGGAGATAATGCTGAAGGAAATGCTTCCACTTCTCACGCTGTGGACTTGGACCTCTCTTTCTTGTCCTCTCGTCCTTGTGGCACGGGTGCACGAAGGCAACCAGAGAGCTGTTGTGCATCCTGTGCCTAGAATCAAACCATAATCCTAGAGCAGGTTATGAATGTAGCAGATCCTAAGGCTTTTCATTCTGATTTCAAAGTGAAGGCCCCCTGGATCCCTCAGACCCGATGCATGATATCTATGATTCAGCCCCACATGTGCTCTATTGGCCAAATGCCCAATTGGTCCCTGGCCCTGCAGATTCACTGTGTGTAGCCATGGGACATATAGATAATCTCAACCGCGCACGCCAGTGTAGTTGCTTTCTCATTGGTGTCACTGGTGGGTTTGCTCTCTTGATAGACCCACCACATCCCACAACCCACTCTAGATCCCTGAGAACCATCGTGTGCCATCATCCATAGCCCTATTCCTCACTGACCGCTGCCTCTGCTACCTCAAATTTGGCAGCTCGGATCTTGGTCTCAGAATCAACTTTGGGGATATTTTGTGCTGGTTTCTTTGAGTTCTGCCAGCCAAGCGTCTGCTGTGCACTCTTCTAACACTCAGCACATCACCTTCAATCCCATGTCTCCTGTCCACTTGAGAGTGTGCGTCCAAGTTAAAGAGAGTTTCACCTTTGCTGCTCCATCACCAGGGGTCAGACCCTGCACTGGTTTCCATTCCCTGCTTTGCCTTCTCCTGCTTCCAGGTGTTCTGAGGCCTCATCCTGTCTTTGGAAGTAACAGACCTCTCTTCGGCAAGTGTCCTGTGCCAAGGGCTGGGTGAGTGGATACTTCCCATGCTGTGTACATGGGAGCGAGTGAGCGCAGGTCGCACTGCTTCTCTGCCAACTGGGCATCGATGAATCAACACTTTCCAGATTCATTTCACAGAAATGTGATTTTTGTTTTGCTCTTTGTTTCTATACAGCCGTGGTGGGAGGGATTGTCCGAAGACTCCAGTTTTGACATTGTGTTGATATCTCATTTGCAGGCTTTAACAAGTTTAATAGAAACGACTTACATGTTTAGGGAGTTATACGAAAATGAAGTTAACTTTTGAAACATACTAAATCGACCTAGAAGCCAGACTTGTCAATTTTGGTAACATTTTGTCAGCACTAAGGAAAACCTAGACAGATAGAATGCAAACTAGCGGTCCAAACTGTTAAAGGGGTCATGTCAACTCTTTCCTGTTGAAGCCTCCGAAACCAACAGGAACCATGAAATACCTATTGGAAACATGAAATAACCCCCAACCTTGGATTCACTAGTGCATGTGGTGCCCTTTACTCCCAATGACACCTACTGGCCAGTGTTGGCATTTCAAGGGGTAACATCCCTCTCTAGGAAAATACAAGAGAACACAAACCAAATAAATACATTTAGGTTTGAATCCAAAAGCACCTAGAGGCATTATAGCTCAGGGAACCCTGCTGCAGCTATGCTAGGCTATTGAGAACCAGGTGTTCTCCTATCAGTGATGAGAAACCTTAACCATCTGATCATGTTGGGTAAAGCAATTGAACGCAACCAAGTCTGCACCCCATGATATAGTGCCCCCGGGGGCTTGACTCAAGTGAAAGACTGTCCACATAGCTGTGTCTTTAATGTCATTGGCGACTTTTACAGTTCAGTTCACTATCTGATTCTAATATTTACCTAGACTGTCTTGAAAAACGGAGGCCTAATACATATTCAAGTTCAGTCAAAGATTCCCCTCACTTACCACACTCCCTTCACCCCAGAGAAGACATAAACCCAGCATTTGCGGAATCTAGTGGAAGGCCATCGTTTCTTTGTGGGAGGTAAGTATTCAATCCCTATATATTTCAGTCGAGACTATTTGACCTTTAAGGAGATCACTGTTGCTCACAGAGTGTGAAGCTGGAGGAACTCTGGTTCTAGGAGGGGCTTGCCATTCTCGTACTGGCTTCATTGCAGCTCAGGTACTGATCCTTCAAATGGATGCCTGAGTAGAGGGGAGGGAAGAGCAAGTGCTTGATAGCTAGGCCCCAACCTGGGAAAAGGCTTCCCTGGGCTTTTTGCATTTTGGTCTGAAGGGCTTGGAAATGCCCCTTGGGACGTGTGGATTCTCACGACCTCTTCCAAGAACATGAGCGTTTTGATTATCTCGGCCATCTCTTCTCTTTTAGACGTCAGGGATCTTGGACCCGTTCTTGGAGCAGAGAATCGAGGAACTTCCTCAAGTCCACGTTGGCACTCCGTAGGTTTCTGCCAGGATCAGCGAGGTTCAATATGTCTCATGAATGTCTTTCGAGCCTGGTATCCTCTACAGCTGTCTCCAGGCCAGTATTCTCCACTGTAGCACAACATCTCTCATCAGTGTGTTCGCATCTCTCCTCAATCCGTGCAGCCAGCTTTTCGGCCAGCTTCTCTTCGTGTCTCCCATAAAGTCGACTTCACCAGGACTGGGCAAGTCTGACAGTACCTCGGAGCCTCACCAGTAAGCTGATGACAGGCAGATCTTCCACTGTCTGCCCTTTCAGGTTCTGGAAACTGACCCATGAACTCAGGTCTTTGGGCAGCAGCAGTATCTAGAACTGACACAGCTTCCCGGACCAAAGACCTAAGCCAAGCTCCACAGAGGGCGGCAGCCCCTCCATCACACTGATCCACCCACAGAACTCTGCCCGGTTACCTAGGATCCACCAGCCACAACAAGCCTCGCGGTACACACCAACATTCCACCTGGAATCCAACCGCTAACTGCCATCCCCAATGGCTGCTGCATCTTGTCAGTGTTGGGGGAGGGGCTGCACCCGACGAGAGGTTCCTAAGGTAAATGTGATTCTACCCACTAGCGTCCCATGGGCCTTTGTTCTTCCCTCTTCCCTTTTGTTCAGATCTCTATGCACAGTACCAACGGAGGGAGGTGTGTCCATTTTCAGTTGATTTATTTCACACGTCTTTAAACTGTCTAAGAGTTCACAGTACACAGAGACCCACTACAGGAAACTATTGTTCCTGTAACATCCGGACACCCGGAATACATATCCGTCGGTTGATTTCTGCTGAAGCCCCCGCACTCTCAGGACATGGATCCATTGGTTTCATGGGGGCTGAAATTCCTAGAAATGAAACCAACCCCAATGTGCACTTTACTGTCTGTCTCATTTGCACTTAGTACACTTTTGCAGAGCCACTTGTCTTTGTGATAGGCTTATGCCATTTCTTCTCGACGTAGGGTAGAATATGGCATTCATTCATCCTGTTGGAAGACTTGCAAGTCTATATCACGGACTAGGAATCCATTTGTCTCCAAATCGGCATTTGGGTAGGTCACGATATGCTCTTATGAATCAATACTTACGAATATAAATGCACGCCTCTGATTTCCGAATACAAGTGTGCTGAGTACATGCAAGCCGCGATACTGGGTCGATGCGGGCTGAATGATTCTTGACATCACCTTGAGTATTTTCTTTCGAATAATCATGGTTCCCTTGGTATCTGTCAGCCAACCGTACCCTTTGGGTGCTTGTTTGTTGGTTTGATTCTTTGTTGGTCTGCTTCTCGTTTGTTTTGCAAACACGTCAGGCCATGCATCTCTCCGTTGGCTTCCAACAGAGAGTCATATAAGCTGATTCACTTAAGATAGTGCTTCCAATCACCTAGGACTTCCTGCTTCCCTCTCCCATCTTTAGGGATTTGATGTCCTCCTTGCCTTCTTCTTGTTTCTTTTTGCCACTCATGCTCTTCTTGCATTTCCAATACTGGTTTTCTTCTTTCCATTTCATCTTGCTGCTTTTCTATTCAGGGGAGGATTCTCAACCTTTCTTTTAGGATAAGGTTGGAACTGCTGAATTCTTTTAAGATTGGCCGGTCTGTGGAATTCTCTAGCTCTGCCGTTATTAGAAATGGCGGTCATGTGGCCTAGGCTACCCTAGATGGCAGCATTTGGCCATTCAGGATGTGGTCTATGTCCTGGCACTCCTCCCTCTCCTGCAATATGGCGGCCGAGATATCAGCTGAAACCCCTCTGGGGGTTGTCTTGGGACTATGTTGTTTTCCTCCAGGCGCATTTTAAATCACTGGGATGCTCATGAACTTTGTTGATTTGACTCCTTCAGCTGCTGGTAGGTCTATTGGGATTCCACCTCCTTTGGATGCTGTGTACTTCCTGAATTCGCATAGATGATTCTCTCTTGGCTTTCAGCAAGTTTCAGTCTGATTTTTCGACAGATCACTTTTCAGAAATTTTGTGTTTCTTTCTCTCTTGCTTTTCCATCTGGGACTCTTACGAATCCTAGGCTTTCATGCCTTGTCTTACCCCAGGATTCAACAGCAATGTGTTCATTGGTTTGCACTTGCTTTCCTATGTCTGTTTCTGACGAGGGATTTCTGTCCCCCTGTCTTCACAGTCATTCACGCGTCCCTCTGCATTATGTAGTCTGCTTAGGACTGAATCTTAGCCTTGATATGATCCCATCCATTGAGTTTTCTGATATTATTTGGCTCGTCTTTCGACTTTCTCTTCCCCTTTTCTGGCATTCTGCCTTTTGTGATTCTGAGACACTGTTGTTTTTCAGGGATTCCCTCACCTCCGTTTTCAATACTTGCTCTGGATAGAGTTTTGCAGTCTAGTTGTGTGAAAGCTTATCTTTTGGGCCTTCAATCTCTTTGGAACTGAAAATGGAACTTCCTGCTTCTTTTACTGTACTTCTTCATCTCCACTGGTCAGGTAATATCAGGTATCTAATGTAGACTTGTAGGGCTTTGTTAAGTGAAAACTTTAGACTCTTGGCTCTGCGCAATTCCATGGGATTCCTGTGAGGACAATTTCTCCTAGACATTGATGCCATGTCCTGTTCCTGTGTGTGTTGCCTGGTACCCCTCCAAATGCTGGTGTTGCCTTTGTTTGGATGAACACCCCATACTATTTCGATTAGCATAAACTCCTTTTGATTACGCTTATCTCACAATTCTGAAAGTGCACAGGACACTTCCTCTTGTGGAAATGAAGCTTCTAAAGTTCTCAGCTCTGCATTCTGCTCTGTGTCATCTTGGAGTGTTTCCAAAACAGACAACTGAGAGTGCGTTTGTGCTTTGCAGTGCCACGGGAATGTCCCAGTGAAACCAGTCCTTCCCAGAGCTTCTCTGTCTACAGAAACACCAGTGGAAGCAGATCTATGGATGTCACACATCAGGGCCTGCTGGAAAGATCCCGCAGACCGACCTTGGTGTCCTCGGTGCCGTACCGTGCCGGTGCCATCCACAATGTAGCATCGGCTTTTGGGAGATAATGCTGAAGGAAATGCTTCCACTTCTCACGCTGTGGACTTGGACCTCTCTTTCTTGTCCTCTCGTCCTTGTGGCACGGGTGCACGAAGGCAACCAGAGAGCTGTTGTGCATCCTGTGCCTAGAATCAAACCATAATCCTAGAGCAGGTTATGAATGTAGCAGATCCTAAGGCTTTTCATTCTGATTTCAAAGTGAAGGCCCCCTGGATCCCTCAGACCCGATGCATGATATCTATGATTCAGCCCCACACGTGCTCTATTGGCCAAATGCCCAATTGGTCCCTGGCCCTGCAGATTCACTGTGTGTAGCCATGGGACATATAGATAATCTCAACCGCGCACGCCAGTGTAGTTGCTTTCTCATTGGTGTCACTGGTGGGTTTGCTCTCTTGATAGACCCACCACATCCCACAACCCACTCTAGATCCCTGAGAACCATCGTGTGCCATCATCCATAGCCCTATTCCTCACTGACCGCTGCCTCTGCTACCTCAAATTTGGCAGCTCGGATCTTGGTCTCAGAATCAACTTTGGGGATATTTTGTGCTGGTTTCTTTGAGTTCTGCCAGCCAAGCGTCTGCTGTGCACTCTTCTAACACTCAGCACATCACCTTCAATCCCATGTCTCCTGTCCACTTGAGAGTGTGCGTCCAAGTTAAAGAGAGTTTCACCTTTGCTGCTCCATCACCAGGGGTCAGACCCTGCACTGGTTTCCATTCCCTGCTTTGCCTTCTCCTGCTTCCAGGTGTTCTGAGGCCTCATCCTGTCTTTGGAAGTAACAGACCTCTCTTCTGCAAGTGTCCTGTGCCAAGGGCTGGGTGAGTGGATATTTCCATTGCTGTGTACATGGGAGCGAGTGAGCGCAGGTCGCACTGCTTCTCTGCCAACTGGGCATCGATGAATCAACACTTTCCAGATTCACTTCACAGAAATGTGATTTTCGTTTTGCTCTTTGTTTCTATACAGCCATGGTGGGAGGGATTGTCCGAAGACTCCAGTTTTGACATTGTGTTGATATCTCATTTGCAGGCTTTAACAAGTTTAATAGAAACGACTTACATGTTTAGGGAGTTATACGAAAATGAAGTTAACTTTTGAAACATACTAAATCGACCTAGAAGCCAGACTTGTCAATTTTGGTAACATTTTGTCAGCACTAAGGAAAACCTAGACAGATAGAATGCAAACTAGCGGTCCAAACTGTTAAAGGGGTCATGTCAACTCTTTCCTGTTGAAGCCTCCGAAACCAACAGGAACCATGAAATACCTATTGGAAACATGAAATAACCCCCAACCTTGGATTCACTAGTGCATGTGGTGCCCTTTACTCCCAATGACACCTACTGGCCAGTGTTGGCATTTCAAGGGGTAACATCCCTCTCTAGGAAAATACAAGAGAACACAAACCAAATAAATACATTTAGGTTTGAATCCAAAAGCACCTAGAGGCATTATAGCTCAGGGAACCCTGCTGCAGCTATGCTAGGCTATTGAGAACCAGGTGTTCTCCTATCAGTGATGAGAAACCTTAACCATCTGATCATGTTGGGTAAAGCAATTGAACGCAACCAAGTCTGCACCCCATGATATAGTGCCCCCGGGGGCTTGACTCAAGTGAAAGACTGTCCACATAGCTGTGTCTTTAATGTCATTGGCGACTTTTACAGTTCAGTTCACTATCTGATTCTAATATTTACCTAGACTGTCTTGAAAAACGGAGGCCTAATACATATTCAAGTTCAGTCAAAGATTCCCCTCACTTACCACACTCCCTTCACCCCAGAGAAGACATAAACCCAGCATTTGCGGAATCTAGTGGAAGGCCATCGTTTCTTTGTGGGAGGTAAGTATTCAATCCCTATATATTTCAGTCGAGACTATTTGACCTTTAAGGAGATCACTGTTGCTCACAGAGTGTGAAGCTGGAGGAACTCTGGTTCTAGGAGGGGCTTGCCATTCTCGTACTGGCTTCATTGCAGCTCAGGTACTGATCCTTCAAATGGATGCCTGAGTAGAGGGGAGGGAAGAGCAAGTGCTTGATAGCTAGGCCCCAACCTGGGAAAAGGCTTCCCTGGGCTTTTTGCATTTTGGTCTGAAGGGCTTGGAAATGCCCCTTGGGACGTGTGGATTCTCACGACCTCTTCCAAGAACATGAGCGTTTTGATTATCTCGGCCATCTCTTCTCTTTTAGACGTCAGGGATCTTGGACCCGTTCTTGGAGCAGAGAATCGAGGAACTTCCTCAAGTCCACGTTGGCACTCCGTAGGTTTCTGCCAGGATCAGCGAGGTTCAATATGTCTCATGAATGTCTTTCGAGCCTGGTATCCTCTACAGCTGTCTCCAGGCCAGTATTCTCCACTGTAGCACAACATCTCTCATCAGTGTGTTCGCATCTCTCCTCAATCCGTGCAGCCAGCTTTTCGGCCAGCTTCTCTTCGTGTCTCCCATAAAGTCGACTTCACCAGGACTGGGCAAGTCTGACAGTACCTCGGAGCCTCACCAGTAAGCTGATGACAGGCAGATCTTCCACTGTCTGCCCTTTCAGGTTCTGGAAACTGACCCATGAACTCAGGTCTTTGGGCAGCAGCAGTATCTAGAACTGACACAGCTTCCCGGACCAAAGACCTAAGCCAAGCTCCACAGAGGGCGGCAGCCCCTCCATCACACTGATCCACCCACAGAACTCTGCCCGGTTACCTAGGATCCACCAGCCACAACAAGCCTCGCGGTACACACCAACATTCCACCTGGAATCCAACCGCTAACTGCCATCCCCAATGGCTGCTGCATCTTGTCAGTGTTGGGGGAGGGGCTGCACCCGACGAGAGGTTCCTAAGGTAAATGTGATTCTACCCACTAGCGTCCCATGGGCCTTTGTTCTTCCCTCTTCCCTTTTGTTCAGATCTCTATGCACAGTACCAACGGAGGGAGGTGTGTCCATTTTCAGTTGATTTATTTCACACGTCTTTAAACTGTCTAAGAGTTCACAGTACACAGAGACCCACTACAGGAAACTATTGTTCCTGTAACATCCGGACACCCGGAATACATATCCGTCGGTTGATTTCTGCTGAAGCCCCCGCACTCTCAGGACATGGATCCATTGGTTTCATGGGGGCTGAAATTCCTAGAAATGAAACCAACCCCAATGTGCACTTTACTGTCTGTCTCATTTGCACTTAGTACACTTTTGCAGAGCCACTTGTCTTTGTGATAGGCTTATGCCAATTCTTCTCAACGTAGGGTAGAATATGGCATTCATTCATCCTGTTGGAAGACTTGCAAGTCTATATCACGGACTAGGAATCCATTTGACTCCAAATCGGCATTTGGGTAGGTCACGATATGCTCTTATGAATCAATACTTACGAATATAAATGCACGCCTCTGATTTCCGAATACAAGTGTGCTGAGTACATGCAAGCCGCGATACTGGGTCGATGCGGGCTGAATGATTCTTGACATCACCTTGAGTATTTTCTTTCGAATAATCATGGTTCCCTTGGTATCTGTCAGCCAACCGTACCCTTTGGGTGCTTGTTTGTTGGTTTGATTCTTTGTTGGTCTGCTTCTCGTTTGTTTTGCAATCACGTCAGGCCATGCATCTCTCCGTTGGCTTCCAACAGAGAGTCATATAAGCTGATTCACTTAAGATAGTGCTTCCAATCACCTAGGACTTCCTGCTTCCCTCTCCCATCTTTAGGGATTTGATGTCCTCCTTGCCTTCTTCTTGTTTCTTTTTGCCACTCATGCTCTTCTTGCATTTCCAATACTGGTTTTCTTCTTTCCATTTCATCTTGCTGCTTTTCTATTCAGGGGAGGATTCTCAACCTTTCTTTTAGGATAAGGTTGGAACTGCTGAATTCTTTTAAGATTGGCCGGTCTGTGGAATTCTCTAGCTCTGCCGTTATTAGAAATGGCGGTCATGTGGCCTAGGCTACCCTAGATGGCAGCATTTGGCCATTCAGGATGTGGTCTATGTCCTGGCACTCCTCCCTCTCCTGCAATATGGCTGCCGAGATATCAGCTGAAACCCCTCTGGAGGTTGTCTTGGGACTATGTTGTTTTCCTCCAGGCGCATTTTAAATCACTGGGATGCTCATGAACTTTGTTGATTTGACTCCTTCAGCTGCTGGTAGGTCTATTGGGATTCCACCTCCTTTGGATGCTGTGTACTTCCTGAATTCGCATAGATGATTCTCTCTTGGCTTTCAGCAAGTTTCAGTCTGATTTTTCGACAGATCACTTTTCAGAAATTTTGTGTTTCTTTCTCTCTTGCTTTTCCATCTGGGACTCTTACGAATCCTAGTCTTTCATGCCTTGTCTTACCCCAGGATTCAACAGCAATGTGTTCATTGGTTTGCACTTGCTTTCCTATGTCTGTTTCTGACGAGGGATTTCTGTCCCCCTGTCTTCACAGTCATTCACGCGTCCCTCTGCATTATGTAGTCTGCTTAGGACTGAATCTTAGCCTTGATATGATCCCATCCATTGAGTTTTCTGATATTATTTGGCTCGTCTTTCGACTTTCTCTTCCCCTTTTCTGGCATTCTGCCTTTTGTGATTCTGAGACACTGTTGTTTTTCAGGGATTCCCTCACCTCCGTTTTCAATACTTGCTCTGGATAGAGTTTTGCAGTCTAGTTGTGTGAAAGCTTATCTTTTGGGCCTTCAATCTCTTTGGAACTGAAAATGGAACTTCCTGCTTCTTTTACTGTACTTCTTCATCTCCACTGGTCAGGTAATATCAGGTATCTAATGTAGACTTGTAGGGCTTTGTTAAGTGAAAACTTTAGACTCTTGGCTCTGCGCAATTCCATGGGATTCCTGTGAGGACAATTTCTCCTAGACATTGATGCCATGTCCTGTTCCTGTGTGTGTTGCCTGGTACCCCTCCAATTGCTGGTGTTGCCTTTGTTTGGATGAACACCGCATACTATTTCGATTAGCATAAACTCCTTTTGATTACGCTTATCTCACAATTCTGAAAGTGCACAGGACACTTCCTCTTGTGGAAATGAAGCTTCTAAAGTTCTCAGCTCTGCATTCTGCTCTGTGTCATTTTGGAGCGTTTCCAAAACAGCCAACTGAGAGTGCGTTTGTGCTTTGTAGTGCCACGGGAATGTCCCAGTGAAACCAGTCCTTCCCAGAGCTTCTCTGTCTACAGAAACACCAGTGGAAGCAGATCTATGGATGTCACACATCAGGGCCTGCTGGAAAGATCCCGCAGACCGACCTTGGTGTCCTCGGTGCCGTACCGTGCCGGTGCCATCCAAAATGTAGCATCGGCTTTTGGGAGATAATGCTGAAGGAAATGCTTCCACTTCTCACGCTGTGGACTTGGACCTCTCTTTCTTGTCCTCTCGTCCTTGTGGCACGGGTGCACGAAGGCAACCAGAGAGCTGTTGTGCACCCTGTGCCTCGAATCAAACCATAATCCTAGAGCAGGTTATGAATGTAGCAGATCCTAAGGCTTTTCATTCTGATTTCAAAGTGAAGGCCCCCTGGATCCCTCAGACCCGATGCATGATATCTATGATTCAGCCCCACACGTGCTCTATTGGCCAAATGCCCAATTGGTCCCTGGCCCTGCAGATTCACTGTGTGTAGCCATGGGACATATAGATAATCTCAACCGCGCACGCCAGTGTAGTTGCTTTCTCATTGGTGTCACTGGTGGGTTTGCTCTCTTGATAGACCCACCACATCCCACAACCCACTCTAGATCCCTGAGAACCATCGTGTGCCATCATCCATAGCCCTATTCCTCACTGACCGCTGCCTCTGCTACCTCAAATTTGGCAGCTCGGATCTTGGTCTCAGAATCAACTTTGGGGATATTTTGTGCTGGTTTCTTTGAGTTCTGCCAGCCAAGCGTCTGCTGTGCACTCTTCTAACACTCAGCACATCACCTTCAATCCCATGTCTCCTGTCCACTTGAGAGTGTGCGTCCAAGTTAAAGAGAGTTTCACCTTTGCTGCTCCATCACCAGGGGTCAGACCCTGCACTGGTTTCCATTCCCTGCTTTGCCTTCTCCTGCTTCCAGGTGTTCTGAGGCCTCATCCTGTCTTTGGAAGTAACAGACCTCTCTTCGGCAAGTGTCCTGTGCCAAGGGCTGGGTGAGTGGATACTTCCCATGCTGTTTACATGGGAGCGAGTGAGCGCAGGTCGCACTGCTTCTCTGCCAACTGGGCATCGATGAATCAACACTTTCCAGATTCATTTCACAGAAATGTGATTTTCGTTTTGCTCTTTGTTTCTATACAGCCGTGGTGGGAGGGATTGTCCGAAGACTCCAGTTTTGACATTGTGTTGATATCTCATTTGCAGGCTTTAACAAGTTTAATAGAAACGACTTACATGTTTAGGGAGTTATACGAAAATGAAGTTAACTTTTGAAACATACTAAATCGACCTAGAAGCCAGACTTGTCAATTTTGGTAACATTTTGTCAGCACTAAGGAAAACCTAGACAGATAGAATGCAAACTAGCGGTCCAAACTGTTAAAGGGGTCATGTCAACTCTTTCCTGTTGAAGCCTCCGAAACCAACAGGAACCATGAAATACCTATTGGAAACATGAAATAACCCCCAACCTTGGATTCACTAGTGCATGTGGTGCCCTTTACTCCCAATGACACCTACTGGCCAGTGTTGGCATTTCAAGGGGTAACATCCCTCTCTAGGAAAATACAAGAGAACACAAACCAAATAAATACATTTAGGTTTGAATCCAAAAGCACCTAGAGGCATTATAGCTCAGGGAACCCTGCTGCAGCTATGCTAGGCTATTGAGAACCAGGTGTTCTCCTATCAGTGATGAGAAACCTTAACCATCTGATCATGTTGGGTAAAGCAATTGAACGCAACCAAGTCTGCACCCCATGATATAGTGCCCCCGGGGGCTTGACTCAAGTGAAAGACTGTCCACATAGCTGTGTCTTTAATGTCATTGGCGACTTTTACAGTTCAGTTCACTATCTGATTCTAATATTTACCTAGACTGTCTTGAAAAACGGAGGCCTAATACATATTCAAGTTCAGTCAAAGATTCCCCTCACTTACCACACTCCCTTCACCCCAGAGAAGACATAAACCCAGCATTTGCGGAATCTAGTGGAAGGCCATCATTTCTTTGTGGGAGGTAAGTATTCAATCCCTATATATTTCAGTCGAGACTATTTGACCTTTAAGGAGATCACTGTTGCTCACAGAGTGTGAAGCTGGAGGAACTCTGGTTCTAGGAGGGGCTTGCCATTCTCGTACTGGCTTCATTGCAGCTCAGGTACTGATCCTTCAAATGGATGCCTGAGTAGAGGGGAGGGAAGAGCAAGTGCTTGATAGCTAGGCCCCAACCTGGGAAAAGGCTTCCCTGGGCTTTTTGCATTTTGGTCTGAAGGGCTTGGAAATGCCCCTTGGGACGTGTGGATTCTCACGACCTCTTCCAAGAACATGAGCGTTTTGATTATCTCGGCCATCTCTTCTCTTTTAGACGTCAGGGATCTTGGACCCGTTCTTGGAGCAGAGAATCGAGGAACTTCCTCAAGTCCACGTTGGCACTCCGTAGGTTTCTGCCAGGATCAGCGAGGTTCAATATGTCTCATGAATGTCTTTCGAGCCTGGTATCCTCTACAGCTGTCTCCAGGCCAGTATTCTCCACTGTAGCACAACATCTCTCATCAGTGTGTTCGCATCTCTCCTCAATCCGTGCAGCCAGCTTTTCGGCCAGCTTCTCTTCGTGTCTCCCATAAAGTCGACTTCACCAGGACTGGGCAAGTCTGACAGTACCTCGGAGCCTCACCAGTAAGCTGATGACAGGCAGATCTTCCACTGTCTGCCCTTTCAGGTTCTGGAAACTGACCCATGAACTCAGGTCTTTGGGCAGCAGCAGTATCTAGAACTGACACAGCTTCCCGGACCAAAGACCTAAGCCAAGCTCCACAGAGGGCGGCAGCCCCTCCATCACACTGATCCACCCACAGAACTCTGCCCGGTTACCTAGGATCCACCAGCCACAACAAGCCTCGCGGTACACACCAACATTCCACCTGGAATCCAACCGCTAACTGCCATCCCCAATGGCTGCTGCATCTTGTCAGTGTTGGGGGAGGGGCTGCACCCGACAAGAGGTTCCTAAGGTAAATGTGATTCTACCCACTAGCGTCCCATGGGCCTTTGTTCTTCCCTCTTCCCTTTTGTTCAGATCTCTATGCACAGTACCAACGGAGGAAGGTGTGTCCATTTTCAGTTGAATTATTTCACACGTCTTTAAACTGTCTAAGAGTTCACAGTACACAGAGACCCACTACAGGAAACTATTGTTCCTGTAACATCCGGACACCCGGAATACATATCCGTCGGTTGATTTCTGCTGAAGCCCCCGCACTCTCAGGACATGGATCCATTGGTTTCATGGGGGCTGAAATTCCTAGAAATGAAACCAACCCCAATGTGCACTTTACTGTCTGTCTCATTTGCACTTAGTACACTTTTGCAGAGCCACTTGTCTTTGTGATAGGCTTATGCCAATTCTTCTCAACGTAGGGTAGAATATGGCATTCATTCATCCTGTTGGAAGACTTGCAAGTCTATATCACGGACTAGGAATCCATTTGACTCCAAATCGGCATTTGGGTAGGTCACGATATGCTCTTATGAATCAATACTTACGAATATAAATGCACGCCTCTGATTTCCGAATACAAGTGTGCTGAGTACATGCAAGCCGCGATACTGGGTCGATGCGGGCTGAATGATTCTTGACATCACCTTGAGTATTTTCTTTCGAATAATCATGGTTCCCTTGGTATCTGTCAGCCAACCGTACCCTTTGGGTGCTTGTTTGTTGGTTTGATTCTTTGTTGGTCTGCTTCTCGTTTGTTTTGCAATCACGTCAGGCCATGCATCTCTCCGTTGGCTTCCAACAGAGAGTCATATAAGCTGATTCACTTAAGATAGTGCTTCCAATCACCTAGGACTTCCTGCTTCCCTCTCCCATCTTTAGGGATTTGATGTCCTCCTTGCCTTCTTCTTGTTTCTTTTTGCCACTCATGCTCTTCTTGCATTTCCAATACTGGTTTTCTTCTTTCCATTTCATCTTGCTGCTTTTCTATTCAGGGGAGGATTCTCAACCTTTCTTTTAGGATAAGGTTGGAACTGCTGAATTCTTTTAAGATTGGCCGGTCTGTGGAATTCTCTAGCTCTGCCGTTATTAGAAATGGCGGTCATGTGGCCTAGGCAACCCTAGATGGCAGCATTTGGCCATTCAGGATGTGGTCTATGTCCTGGCACTCCTCCCTCTCCTGCAATATGGCTGCCGAGATATCAGCTGAAACCCCTCTGGAGGTTGTCTTGGGACTATGTTGTTTTCCTCCAGGCGCATTTTAAATCACTGGGATGCTCATGAACTTTGTTGATTTGACTCCTTCAGCTGCTGGTAGGTCTATTGGGATTCCACCTCCTTTGGATGCTGTGTACTTCCTGAATTCGCATAGATGATTCTCTCTTGGCTTTCAGCAAGTTTCAGTCTGATTTTTCGACAGATCACTTTTCAGAAATTTTGTGTTTCTTTCTCTCTTGCTTTTCCATCTGGGACTCTTACGAATCCTAGTCTTTCATGCCTTGTCTTACCCCAGGATTCAACAGCAATGTGTTCATTGGTTTGCACTTGCTTTCCTATGTCTGTTTCTGACGAGGGATTTCTGTCCCCCTGTCTTCACAGTCATTCACGCATCCCTCTGCATTATGTAGTCTGCTTAGGACTGAATCTTAGCCTTGATATGATCCCATCCATTGAGTTTTCTGATATTATTTGGCTCGTCTTTCGACTTTCTCTTCCCCTTTTCTGGCATTCTGCCTTTTGTGATTCTGAGACACTGTTGTTTTTCAGGGATTCCCTCACCTCCGTTTTCAATACTTGCTCTGGATAGAGTTTTGCAGTCTAGTTGTGTGAAAGCTTATCTTTTGGGCCTTCAATCTCTTTGGAACTGAAAATGGAACTTCCTGCTTCTTTTACTGTACTTCTTCATCTCCACTGGTCAGGTAATATCAGGTATCTAATGTAGACTTGTAGGGCTTTGTTAAGTGAAAACGTTAGACTCTTGGCTCTGCGCAATTCCATGGGATTCCTGTGAGGACAATTTCTCCTAGACATTGATGCCATGTCCTGTTCCTGTGTGTGTTGCCTGGTACCCCTCCAATTGCTGGTGTTGCCTTTGTTTGGATGAACACCCCATACTATTTCGATTAGCATAAACTCCTTTTGATTACGCTTATCTCACAATTCTGAAAGTGCACAGGACACTTCCTCTTGTGGAAATGAAGCTTCTAAAGTTCTCAGCTCTGCATTCTGCTCTGTGTCATCTTGGAGTGTTTCCAAAACAGCCAACTGAGAGTGCGTTTGTGCTTTGTAGTGCCACGGGAATGTCCCAGTGAAACCAGTCCTTCCCAGAGCTTCTCTGTCTACAGAAACACCAGTGGAAGCAGATCTATGGATGTCACACATCAGGGCCTGCTGGAAAGATCCCGCAGACCGACCTTGGTGTCCTCGGTGCCGTACCGTGCCGGTGCCATCCAAAATGTAGCATCGGCTTTTGGGAGATAATGCTGAAGGAAATGCTTCCACTTCTCACGCTGTGGACTTGGACCTCTCTTTCTTGTCCTCTCGTCCTTGTGGCACGGGTGCACGAAGGCAACCAGAGAGCTGTTGCGCACCCTGTGCCTCGAATCAAACCATAATCCTAGAGCAGGTTATGAATGTAGCAGATCCTAAGGCTTTTCATTCTGATTTCAAAGTGAAGGCCCCCTGGATCCCTCAGACCCGATGCATGATATCTATGATTCAACCCCACACGTGCTCTATTGGCCAAATGCCCAATTGGTCCCTGGCCCTGCAGATTCACTGTGTGTAGCCATGGGACATATAGATAATCTCAACCGCGCACGCCAGTGTAGTTGCTTTCTCATTGGTGTCACTGGTGGGTTTGCTCTCTTGATAGACCCACCACATCCCACAACCCACTCTAGATCCCTGAGAACCATCGTGTGCCATCATCCATAGCCCTATTCCTCACTGACCGCTGCCTCTGCTACCTCAAATTTGGCAGCTCGGATCTTGGTCTCAGAATCAACTTTGGGGATATTTTGTGCTGGTTTCTTTGAGTTCTGCCAGCCAAGCGTCTGCTGTGCACTCTTCTAACACTCAGCACATCACCTTCAATCCCATGTCTCCTGTCCACTTGAGAGTGTGCGTCCAAGTTAAAGAGAGTTTCACCTTTGCTGCTCCATCACCAGGGGTCAGACCCTGCACTGGTTTCCATTCCCTGCTTTGCCTTCTCCTGCTTCCAGGTGTTCTGAGGCCTCATCCTGTCTTTGGAAGTAACAGACCTCTCTTCGGCAAGTGTCCTGTGCCAAGGGCTGGGTGAGTGGATACTTCCCATGCTGTGTACATGGGAGCGAGTGAGCGCAGGTCGCACTGCTTCTCTGCCAACTGGGCATCGATGAATCAACACTTTCCAGATTCATTTCACAGAAATGTGATTTTCGTTTTGCTCTTTGTTTCTATACAGCCATGGTGGGAGGGATTGTCCGAAGACTCCAGTTTTGACATTGTGTTGATATCTCATTTGCAGGCTTTAACAAGTTTAATAGAAACGACTTACATGTTTAGGGAGTTATACGAAAATGAAGTTAACTTTTGAAACATACTAAATCGACCTAGAAGCCAGACTTGTCAATTTTGGTAACATTTTGTCAGCACTAAGGAAAACCTAGACAGATAGAATGCAAACTAGCGGTCCAAACTGTTAAAGGGGTCATGTCAACTCTTTCCTGTTGAAGCCTCCGAAACCAACAGGAACCATGAAATACCTATTGGAAACATGAAATAACCCCCAACCTTGGATTCACTAGTGCATGTGGTGCCCTTTACTCCCAATGACACCTACTGGCCAGTGTTGGCATTTCAAGGGGTAACATCCCTCTCTAGGAAAATACAAGAGAACTCAAACCAAATAAATACATTTAGGTTTGAATCCAAAAGCACCTAGAGGCATTATAGCTCAGGGAACCCTGCTGCAGCTATGCTAGGCTATTGAGAACCAGGTGTTCTCCTATCAGTGATGAGAAACCTTAACCATCTGATCATGTTGGGTAAAGCAATTGAACGCAACCAAGTCTGCACCCCATGATATAGTGCCCCCGGGGGCTTGACTCAAGTGAAAGACTGTCCACATAGCTGTGTCTTTAATGTCATTGGCGACTTTTACAGTTCAGTTCACTATCTGATTCTAATATTTACCTAGACTGTCTTGAAAAACGGAGGCCTAATACATATTCAAGTTCAGTCAAAGATTCCCCTCACTTACCACACTCCCTTCACCCCAGAGAAGACATAAACCCAGCATTTGCGGAATCTAGTGGAAGGCCATCGTTTCTTTGTGGGAGGTAAGTATTCAATCCCTATATATTTCAGTCGAGACTATTTGACCTTTAAGGAGATCACTGTTGCTCACAGAGTGTGAAGCTGGAGGAACTCTGGTTCTAGGAGGGGCTTGCCATTCTCGTACTGGCTTCATTGCAGCTCAGGTACTGATCCTTCAAATGGATGCCTGAGTAGAGGGGAGGGAAGAGCAAGTGCTTGATAGCTAGGCCCCAACCTGGGAAAAGGCTTCCCTGGGCTTTTTGCATTTTGGTCTGAAGGGCTTGGAAATGCCCCTTGGGACGTGTGGATTCTCACGACCTCTTCCAAGAACATGAGCGTTTTGATTATCTCGGCCATCTCTTCTCTTTTAGACGTCAGGGATCTTGGACCCGTTCTTGGAGCAGAGAATCGAGGAACTTCCTCAAGTCCACGTTGGCACTCCGTAGGTTTCTGCCAGGATCAGCGTGGTTCAATATGTCTCATGAATGTCTTTCGAGCCTGGTATCCTCTACAGCTGTCTCCAGGCCAGTATTCTCCACTGTAGCACAACATCTCTCATCAGTGTGTTCGCATCTCTCCTCAATCCGTGCAGCCAGCTTTTCGGCCAGCTTCTCTTCGTGTCTCCCATAAAGTCGACTTCACCAGGACTGGGCAAGTCTGACAGTACCTCGGAGCCTCACCAGTAAGCTGATGACAGGCAGATCTTCCACTGTCTGCCCTTTCAGGTTCTGGAAACTGACCCATGAACTCAGGTCTTTGGGCAGCAGCAGTATCTAGAACTGACACAGCTTCCCGGACCAAAGACCTAAGCCAAGCTCCACAGAGGGCGGCAGCCCCTCCATCACACTGATCCACCCACAGAACTCTGCCCGGTTACCTAGGATCCACCAGCCACAACAAGCCTCGCGGTACACACCAACATTCCACCTGGAATCCAACCGCTAACTGCCATCCCCAATGGCTGCTGCATCTTGTCAGTGTTGGGGGAGGGGCTGCACCCGACGAGAGGTTCCTAAGGTAAATGTGATTCTACCCACTAGCGTCCCATGGGCCTTTGTTCTTCCCTCTTCCCT
This sequence comes from Vicugna pacos, assembly GCF_048564905.1. Classification (NCBI taxonomy): domain Eukaryota; kingdom Metazoa; phylum Chordata; class Mammalia; order Artiodactyla; family Camelidae; genus Vicugna; species Vicugna pacos. Next base: position 2,166,764 of record NW_027328871.1, read on the forward strand.
TTTGTTCAGATCTCTATGCACAGTACCAACGGAGGGAGGTGTGTCCATTTTCAGTTGATTTATTTCACACGTCTTTAAACTGTCTAAGAGTTCACAGTACACAGAGACCCACTACAGGAAACTATTGTTCCTGTAACATCCGGACACCCGGAATACATATCCGTCGGTTGATTTCTGCTGAAGCCCCCGCACTCTCAGGACATGGATCCATTGGTTTCATGGGGGCTGAAATTCCTAGAAATGAAACCAACCCCAATGTGCACTTTACTGTCTGTCTCATTTGCACTTAGTACACTTTTGCAGAGCCACTTGTCTTTGTGATAGGCTTATGCCAATTCTTCTCAACGTAGGGTAGAATATGGCATTCATTCATCCTGTTGGAAGACTTGCAAGTCTATATCACGGACTAGGAATCCATTTGACTCCAAATCGGCATTTGGGTAGGTCACGATATGCTCTTATGAATCAATACTTACGAATATAAATGCACGCCTCTGATTTCCGAATACAAGTGTGCTGAGTACATGCAAGCCGCGATACTGGGTCGATGCGGGCTGAATGATTCTTGACATCACCTTGAGTATTTTCTTTCGAATAATCATGGTTCCCTTGGTATCTGTCAGCCAACCGTACCCTTTGGGTGCTTGTTTGTTGGTTTGATTCTTTGTTGGTCTGCTTCTCGTTTGTTTTGCAATCACGTCAGGCCATGCATCTCTCCGTTGGCTTCCAACAGAGAGTCATATAAGCTGATTCACTTAAGATAGTGCTTCCAATCACCTAGGACTTCCTGCTTCCCTCTCCCATCTTTAGGGATTTGATGTCCTCCTTGCCTTCTTCTTGTTTCTTTTTGCCACTCATGCTCTTCTTGCATTTCCAATACTGGTTTTCTTCTTTCCATTTCATCTTGCTGCTTTTCTATTCAGGGGAGGATTCTCAACCTTTCTTTTAGGATAAGGTTGGAACTGCTGAATTCTTTTAAGATTGGCCGGTCTGTGGAATTCTCTAGCTCTGCCGTTATTAGAAATGGCGGTCATGTGGCCTAGGCTACCCTAGATGGCAGCATTTGGCCATTCAGGATGTGGTCTATGTCCTGGCACTCCTCCCTCTCCTGCAATATGGCTGCCGAGATATCAGCTGAAACCCCTCTGGAGGTTGTCTTGGGACTATGTTGTTTTCCTCCAGGCGCATTTTAAATCACTGGGATGCTCATGAACTTTGTTGATTTGACTCCTTCAGCTGCTGGTAGGTCTATTGGGATTCCACCTCCTTTGGATGCTGTGTACTTCCTGAATTCGCATAGATGATTCTCTCTTGGCTTTCAGCAAGTTTCAGTCTGATTTTTCGACAGATCACTTTTCAGAAATTTTGTGTTTCTTTCTCTCTTGCTTTTCCATCTGGGACTCTTACGAATCCTAGGCTTTCATGCCTTGTCTTACCCCAGGATTCAACAGCAATGTGTTCATTGGTTTGCACTTGCTTTCCTATGTCTGTTTCTGACGAGGGATTTCTGTCCCCCTGTCTTCACAGTCATTCACGCGTCCCTCTGCATTATGTAGTCTGCTTAGGACTGAATCTTAGCCTTGATATGATCCCATCCATTGAGTTTTCTGATATTATTTGGCTCGTCTTTCGACTTTCTCTTCCCCTTTTCTGGCATTCTGCCTTTTGTGATTCTGAGACACTGTTGTTTTTCAGGGATTCCCTCACCTCCGTTTTCAATACTTGCTCTGGATAGAGTTTTGCAGTCTAGTTGTGTGAAAGCTTATCTTTTGGGCCTTCAATCTCTTTGGAACTGAAAATGGAACTTCCTGCTTCTTTTACTGTACTTCTTCATCTCCACTGGTCAGGTAATATCAGGTATCTAATGTAGACTTGTAGGGCTTTGTTAAGTGAAAACGTTAGACTCTTGGCTCTGCGCAATTCCATGGGATTCCTGTGAGGACAATTTCTCCTAGACATTGATGCCATGTCCTGTTCCTGTGTGTGTTGCCTGGTACCCCTCCAATTGCTGGTGTTGCCTTTGTTTGGATGAACACCCCATACTATTTCGATTAGCATAAACTCCTTTTGATTACGCTTATCTCACAATTCTGAAAGTGCACAGGACACTTCCTCTTGTGGAAATGAAGCTTCTAAAGTTCTCAGCTCTGCATTCTGCTCTGTGTCATTTTGGAGTGTTTCCAAAACAGCCAACTGAGAGTGCGTTTGTGCTTTGTAGTGCCACGGGAATGTCCCAGTGAAACCAGTCCTTCCCAGAGCTTCTCTGTCTACAGAAACACCAGTGGAAGCAGATCTATGGATGTCACACATCAGGGCCTGCTGGAAAGATCCCGCAGACCGACCTTGGTGTCCTCGGTGCCGTACCGTGCCGGTGCCATCCAAAATGTAGCATCGGCTTTTGGGAGATAATGCTGAAGGAAATGCTTCCACTTCTCACGCTGTGGACTTGGACCTCTCTTTCTTGTCCTCTCGTCCTTGTGGCACGGGTGCACGAAGGCAACCAGAGAGCTGTTGTGCACCCTGTGCCTCGAATCAAACCATAATCCTAGAGCAGGTTATGAATGTAGCAGATCCTAAGGCTTTTCATTCTGATTTCAAAGTGAAGGCCCCCTGGATCCCTCAGACCCGATGCATGATATCTATGATTCAGCCCCACACGTGCTCTATTGGCCAAATGCCCAATTGGTCCCTGGCCCTGCAGATTCACTGTGTGTAGCCATGGGACATATAGATAATCTCAACCGCGCACGCCAGTGTAGTTGCTTTCTCATTGGTGTCACTGGTGGGTTTGCTCTCTTGATAGACCCACCACATCCCACAACCCACTCTAGATCCCTGAGAACCATCGTGTGCCATCATCCATAGCCCTATTCCTCACTGACCGCTGCCTCTGCTACCTCAAATTTGGCAGCTCGGATCTTGGTCTCAGAATCAACTTTGGGGATATTTTGTGCTGGTTTCTTTGAGTTCTGCCAGCCAAGCGTCTGCTGTGCACTCTTCTAACACTCAGCACATCACCTTCAATCCCATGTCTCCTGTCCACTTGAGAGTGTGCGTCCAAGTTAAAGAGAGTTTCACCTTTGCTGCTCCATCACCAGGGGTCAGACCCTGCACTGGTTTCCATTCCCTGCTTTGCCTTCTCCTGCTTCCAGGTGTTCTGAGGCCTCATCCTGTCTTTGGAAGTAACAGACCTCTCTTCGGCAAGTGTCCTGTGCCAAGGGCTGGGTGAGTGGATACTTCCCATGCTGTGTACATGGGAGCGAGTGAGCGCAGGTCGCACTGCTTCTCTGCCAACTGGGCATCGATGAATCAACACTTTCCAGATTCATTTCACAGAAATGTGATTTTCGTTTTGCTCTTTGTTTCTATACAGCCATGGTGGGAGGGATTGTCCGAAGACTCCAGTTTTGACATTGTGTTGATATCTCATTTGCAGGCTTTAACAAGTTTAATAGAAACGACTTACATGTTTAGGGAGTTATACGAAAATGAAGTTAACTTTTGAAACATACTAAATCGACCTAGAAGCCAGACTTGTCAATTTTGGTAACATTTTGTCAGCACTAAGGAAAACCTAGACAGATAGAATGCAAACTAGCGGTCCAAACTGTTAAAGGGGTCATGTCAACTCTTTCCTGTTGAAGCCTCCGAAACCAACAGGAACCATGAAATACCTATTGGAAACATGAAATAACCCCCAACCTTGGATTCACTAGTGCATGTGGTGCCCTTTACTCCCAATGACACCTACTGGCCAGTGTTGGCATTTCAAGGGGTAACATCCCTCTCTAGGAAAATACAAGAGAACACAAACCAAATAAATACATTTAGGTTTGAATCCAAAAGCACCTAGAGGCATTATAGCTCAGGGAACCCTGCTGCAGCTATGCTAGGCTATTGAGAACCAGGTGTTCTCCTATCAGTGATGAGAAACCTTAACCATCTGATCATGTTGGGTAAAGCAATTGAACGCAACCAAGTCTGCACCCCATGATATAGTGCCCCCGGGGGCTTGACTCAAGTGAAAGACTGTCCACATAGCTGTGTCTTTAATGTCATTGGCGACTTTTACAGTTCAGTTCACTATCTGATTCTAATATTTACCTAGACTGTCTTGAAAAACGGAGGCCTAATACATATTCAAGTTCAGTCAAAGATTCCCCTCACTTACCACACTCCCTTCACCCCAGAGAAGACATAAACCCAGCATTTGCGGAATCTAGTGGAAGGCCATCGTTTCTTTGTGGGAGGTAAGTATTCAATCCCTATATATTTCAGTCGAGACTATTTGACCTTTAAGGAGATCACTGTTGCTCACAGAGTGTGAAGCTGGAGGAACTCTGGTTCTAGGAGGGGCTTGCCATTCTCGTACTGGCTTCATTGCAGCTCAGGTACTGATCCTTCAAATGGATGCCTGAGTAGAGGGGAGGGAAGAGCAAGTGCTTGATAGCTAGGCCCCAACCTGGGAAAAGGCTTCCCTGGGCTTTTTGCATTTTGGTCTGAAGGGCTTGGAAATGCCCCTTGGGACGTGTGGATTCTCACGACCTCTTCCAAGAACATGAGCGTTTTGATTATCTCGGCCATCTCTTCTCTTTTAGACGTCAGGGATCTTGGACCCGTTCTTGGAGCAGAGAATCGAGGAACTTCCTCAAGTCCACGTTGGCACTCCGTAGGTTTCTGCCAGGATCAGCGTGGTTCAATATGTCTCATGAATGTCTTTCGAGCCTGGTATCCTCTACAGCTGTCTCCAGGCCAGTATTCTCCACTGTAGCACAACATCTCTCATCAGTGTGTTCGCATCTCTCCTCAATCCGTGCAGCCAGCTTTTCGGCCAGCTTCTCTTCGTGTCTCCCATAAAGTCGACTTCACCAGGACTGGGCAAGTCTGACAGTACCTCGGAGCCTCACCAGTAAGCTGATGACAGGCAGATCTTCCACTGTCTGCCCTTTCAGGTTCTGGAAACTGACCCATGAACTCAGGTCTTTGGGCAGCAGCAGTATCTAGAACTGACACAGCTTCCCGGACCAAAGACCTAAGCCAAGCTCCACAGAGGGCGGCAGCCCCTCCATCACACTGATCCACCCACAGAACTCTGCCCGGTTACCTAGGATCCACCAGCCACAACAAGCCTCGCGGTACACACCAACATTCCACCTGGAATCCAACCGCTAACTGCCATCCCCAATGGCTGCTGCATCTTGTCAGTGTTGGGGGAGGGGCTGCACCCGACGAGAGGTTCCTAAGGTAAATGTGATTCTACCCACTAGCGTCCCATGGGCCTTTGTTCTTCCCTCTTCCCTTTTGTTCAGATCTCTATGCACAGTACCAACGGAGGGAGGTGTGTCCATTTTCAGTTGATTTATTTCACACGTCTTTAAACTGTCTAAGAGTTCACAGTACACAGAGACCCACTACAGGAAACTATTGTTCCTGTAACATCCGGACACCCGGAATACATATCCGTCGGTTGATTTCTGCTGAAGCCCCCGCACTCTCAGGACATGGATCCATTGGTTTCATGGGGGCTGAAATTCCTAGAAATGAAACCAACCCCAATGTGCACTTTACTGTCTGTCTCATTTGCACTTAGTACACTTTTGCAGAGCCACTTGTCTTTGTGATAGGCTTATGCCATTTCTTCTCAACGTAGGGTAGAATATGGCATTCATTCATCCTGTTGGAAGACTTGCAAGTCTATATCACGGACTAGGAATCCATTTGACTCCAAATCGGCATTTGGGTAGGTCACGATATGCTCTTATGAATCAATACTTACGAATATAAATGCACGCCTCTGATTTCCGAATACAAGTGTGCTGAGTACATGCAAGCCGCGATACTGGGTCGATGCGGGCTGAATGATTCTTGACATCACCTTGAGTATTTTCTTTCGAATAATCATGTTTCCCTTGGTATCTGTCAGCCAACCGTACCCTTTGGGTGCTTGTTTGTTGGTTTGATTCTTTGTTGGTCTGCTTCTCGTTTGTTTTGCAATCACGTCAGGCCATGCATCTCTCCGTTGGCTTCCAACAGAGAGTCATATAAGCTGATTCACTTAAGATAGTGCTTCCAATCACCTAGGACTTCCTGCTTCCCTCTCCCATCTTTAGGGATTTGATGTCCTCCTTGCCTTCTTCTTGTTTCTTTTTGCCACTCATGCTCTTCTTGCATTTCCAATACTGGTTTTCTTCTTTCCATTTCATCTTGCTGCTTTTCTATTCAGGGGAGGATTCTCAACCTTTCTTTTAGGATAAGGTTGGAACTGCTGAATTCTTTTAAGATTGGCCGGTCTGTGGAATTCTCTAGCTCTGCCGTTATTAGAAATGGCGGTCATGTGGCCTAGGCTACCCTAGATGGCAGCATTTGGCCATTCAGGATGTGGTCTATGTCCTGGCACTCCTCCCTCTCCTGCAATATGGCTGCCGAGATATCAGCTGAAACCCCTCTGGAGGTTGTCTTGGGACTATGTTGTTTTCCTCCAGGCGCATTTTAAATCACTGGGATGCTCATGAACTTTGTTGATTTGACTCCTTCAGCTGCTGGTAGGTCTATTGGGATTCCACCTCCTTTGGATGCTGTGTACTTCCTGAATTCGCATAGATGATTCTCTCTTGGCTTTCAGCAAGTTTCAGTCTGATTTTTCGACAGATCACTTTTCAGAAATTTTGTGTTTCTTTCTCTCTTGCTTTTCCATCTGGGACTCTTACGAATCCTAGTCTTTCATGCCTTGTCTTACCCCAGGATTCAACAGCAATGTGTTCATTGGTTTGCACTTGCTTTCCTATGTCTGTTTCTGACGAGGGATTTCTGTCCCCCTGTCTTCACAGTCATTCACGCATCCCTCTGCATTATGTAGTCTGCTTAGGACTGAATCTTAGCCTTGATATGATCCCATCCATTGAGTTTTCTGATATTATTTGGCTCGTCTTTCGACTTTCTCTTCCCCTTTTCTGGCATTCTGCCTTTTGTGATTCTGAGACACTGTTGTTTTTCAGGGATTCCCTCACCTCCGTTTTCAATACTTGCTCTGGATAGAGTTTTGCAGTCTAGTTGTGTGAAAGCTTATCTTTTGGGCCTTCAATCTCTTTGGAACTGAAAATGGAACTTCCTGCTTCTTTTACTGTACTTCTTCATCTCCACTGGTCAGGTAATATCAGGTATCTAATGTAGACTTGTAGGGCTTTGTTAAGTGAAAACTTTAGACTCTTGGCTCTGTGCAATTCCATGGGATTCCTGTGAGGACAATTTCTCCTATACATTGATGCCATGTCCTGTTCCTGTGTGTGTTGCCTGGTACCCCTCCAATTGCTGGTGTTGCCTTTGTTTGGATGAACACCCCATACTATTTCGATTAGCATAAACTCCTTTTGATTACGCTTATCTCACAATTCTGAAAGTGCACAGGACACTTCCTCTTGTGGAAATGAAGCTTCTAAAGTTCTCAGCTCTGCATTCTGCTCTGTGTCATTTTGGAGTGTTTCCAAAACAGCCAACTGAGAGTGCGTTTGTGCTTTGTAGTGCCACGGGAATGTCCCAGTGAAACCAGTCCTTCCCAGAGCTTCTCTGTCTACAGAAACACCAGTGGAAGCAGATCTATGGATGTCACTCATCAGGGCCTGCTGGAAAGATCCCGCAGACTGACCTTGGTGTCCTCGGTGCCGTACCGTGCCGGTGCCATCCAAAATGTAGCATCGGCTTTTGGGAGATAATGCTGAAGGAAATGCTTCCACTTCTCACGCTGTGGACTTGGACCTCTCTTTCTTGTCCTCTCGTCCTTGTGGCACGGGTGCACGAAGGCAACCAGAGAGCTGTTGTGCACCCTGTGCCTCGAATCAAACCATAATCCTAGAGCAGGTTATGAATGTAGCAGATCCTAAGGCTTTTCATTCTGATTTCAAAGTGAAGGCCCCCTGGATCCCTCAGACCCGATGCATGATATCTATGATTCAGCCCCACACGTGCTCTATTGGCCAAATGCCCAATTGGTCCCTGGCCCTGCAGATTCACTGTGTGTAGCCATGGGACATATAGATAATCTCAACCGCGCACGCCAGTGTAGTTGCTTTCTCATTGGTGTCACTGGTGGGTTTGCTCTCTTGATAGACCCACCACATCCCACAACCCACTCTAGATCCCTGAGAACCATCGTGTGCCATCATCCATAGCCCTATTCCTCACTGACCGCTGCCTCTGCTACCTCAAATTTGGCAGCTCGGATCTTGGTCTCAGAATCAACTTTGGGGATATTTTGTGCTGGTTTCTTTGAGTTCTGCCAGCCAAGCGTCTGCTGTGCACTCTTCTAACACTCAGCACATCACCTTCAATCCCATGTCTCCTGTCCACTTGAGAGTGTGCGTCCAAGTTAAAGAGAGTTTCACCTTTGCTGCTCCATCACCAGGGGTCAGACCCTGCACTGGTTTCCATTCCCTGCTTTGCCTTCTCCTGCTTCCAGGTGTTCTGAGGCCTCATCCTGTCTTTGGAAGTAACAGACCTCTCTTCGGCAAGTGTCCTGTGCCAAGGGCTGGGTGAGTGCATATTTCCATTGCTGTGTACATGGGAGCGAGTGAGCGCAGGTCGCACTGCTTCTCTGCCAACTGGGCATCGATGAATCAACACTTTCCAGATTCATTTCACAGAAATGTGATTTTTGTTTTGCTCTTTGTTTCTATACAGCCATGGTGGGAGGGATTGTCCGAAGACTCCAGTTTTGACATTGTGTTGACATCTCATTTGCAGGCTTTAACAAGTTTAATAGAATCGGTTTACATGTTTAGGGAGTTATACGAAAATGAAGTTAACTTTTGAAACATACTAAATCGACCTAGAAGTGAGACTTGTCATTTTTTTTAACATTTTTTCAGCTTCAAGGAAAACATAGACAGATAGAATGTAAACTAGCAGTCCAAACTGTTAAAGGGGTCATGTCAATTCTTTACTGTTGAAGCCTCCGAAACCAACAGGAACCATGAAATACCTATTGAAAAATAGGAATAACCCCCAACATTGGTTTCACTTGTGCATGTTGTGCCCTTTACTCCCTATGACTCCTACTGGCCAGTGTTGGCATTCTAGGTGTAACATCCCACTCTAGGAAAATACAAAAGAAAACAAACCAAATATATACTTTTAGGTTTTAATCCAAAACCACCTAGAAGCATTATATTTATGAGAACCCTGCTGCAGCTATGTTAGGCTATTTAGAACCAGGTGTTTTTCTATGAGTGATGAGAACGCTTAATCATCCGATCATGTTTGTTAAAGTCATTTAACGCAACCAAGTCTGCTCCCCCATGATTTAGTGCCCCGGGGGCTTGAATCAAGTGAATGACTCTCCACATAAGCTGAATCTTTAATGTCTTTGTCGACTTTTACAGTTGAGTTCACTTTCAGACTTATAATATTTACCTATACTCTCTTGAAAATATGAGGCCTGATACATATTCAAGTTCAGTCAAAGATTCCCCTCACTTACCACATTCCCTTCACCCCAGAGTTGACATAAACCCAGCATTGGCTGAATCTAGAGGAAGGACAGTGTTTCTTTGTGTGAGTGAAGTTTTCAATTCCTAGCTATTTCAGTCGATTCTATTTGACCTTTAAGGATTTCACTGTTGTTCACAGAGTGTGAAGCAGGAAGAACTCTGATTCTAGGAAGGGCTTGCATTTCTCGTACTGGCTCATTGCAGGTCAGGTACTGATCCTTCAATATGGATGCCTGAGTGGAGAGGATGGAAGAGAAAGTGCTTGCTAGCTAGGCCCAAACCTGGAATAAGGCTTACCTGGGATTGGTGCATTTCGGTCTAAATGGCTTGGATATGCGCCTTGGGAAGTGTGGATTCTCATGACCTCTTTCAAGAACATGAGCGTTTTGTTCATCTCTGCCATCTCTTCTCTTTTAGACGTCAGGGATCTTGGACCCGTTCTTGGAGCAGAGAATTGAGGAACTTCCACAAGTCCACGTTGGCACTCTGTATGTTTCTGCCAGTATCAGCAAGGTTCAATATGTCTCATGAATGTCTTTTGATCCTGGTATTGTCTACAGCTGTCTCCAGGCCAGTATTCTCCATTGTAGCAGAATATTTCTAATCAATGTGTTCGCATCTCTCCTCAGACTGTGCAGCCCGCTTTTCAGCCAGCTTCTCTTCGTGTCTCCCATAAGGTCGACTTCAACAGGACTGGGCAAGTCTGAAAGTACTTCGGAGCCTTACCAGTAAGATGATCATAGGCTGATCTTCCACTGTCTGCCTTTCAGGTTCTGGAAACTGACCCTTGAACTCAGGTCTTAGGGGAACAGCAGCAGTATCTCGAACTTACACAGCTTCCCAGACCAAAGAACTAAGCCAAGCTCCACAGAGGGCGGCAGCCGCTCCATCACACTGATCCACCCACAGAACTCTGCCCGGTTACCTAGGATCCACCAGCCACAACAAACCTCGCGGTACACACCAACATTCCACCTGGAATCCAACCGCTAACTGCCACCCCCAAAGCCTGCTGCCTCTTGTCGTTGTTAGGGGAGTGGCTGCACCCGACGAGAGGTTCCTAAGGCAAATGTGATTCTACCCACTAGCGTCCCATGGGCCTTTGTTCTCCCCTGTATCCTTTTGTTCAGATTTGTATGCACAGTACCTAAGGAGGGAAGTGTGTCCATTTTCAGTTGATGGTTCCACACGTGTTTTAACTTTCTTACACTTCACAGTACACAGAGACCCAATAAAGAATCTTATGTTCCTGTAATACCCGTACATCCAGGATACATATACGTTGGTTGATTTCTGCTGAAGCCCCCGCACTCTCAGGACATGTATCCATTGGTTTCATTGGGGCTGAAACTCCAAGAAATGAAACCAACCACAATGTGCACATTAATGTCTATCCCTTTTGCTCTTGCTACACTTTTGCAGAGCTACTTGTCTTTGTTATAGGCTTATGCCATTTCTTCTCCATGTAGGGTAGAATATGGCATTCATTCATCCTGTTGGAAGACTTGCAAGTCTATATCACGGACTAGGAATCCATCTGATACCAAATCGGCATTTGGTTTAGGTCACAATATGCTTTTATGAATCAATATTTATGAATAGAAATGCACACCTATGATTTACAAATCAAGTGTGCTGAATATATGCAAGCCACGATAGTGGGTTGATGCATGCTAAATGATCCTTCACATCACCTTCAGTATTTTCTTGTGAATAATCCTGGTTCCCTTGTTATATGTCAGTCAACCATACCCTTTTGTTACTTGTTTGTCTGTTTGATTCTTTGTTGGCCTGCTTCTCGTTTGTTTAGCAAAAATGTCATGCCATTCATCTCTCCGTTCACTTCAAAGAGAGAGTCATATAAGCTGATTCACATAAGAAAGTGCTTCCTATCACCTACGATTTCCTGCTTCCCTCTCCCATCATTAGGGTTTTGATGTCCTCCTTGCCTTCTTGTTTCTTCTTTGCCACTCAAGCTCTTCTTGCATTTCCAATAATGGTTTGCTTCTTTTCCATTTCATCTTGCTGCTTTTCTATTCAGGGGAATATTCTCAACCTTTCTTTTAGGAAAAGTTTTGAACTGCTGAATTCTTTTAAGATTTGCCGGTCTGTGGAATTCTCTATCTCTGCCATTATTAGAAATGGGGGTCATGTGGCATAGGCTACCAGAGATGGCAGCATTTTACCATTCAGGATATGGTCTATGTCCTGGCACTCCTCCCTGTCCTACAATATTGCTGCCGATATATCAGCTGAAACCCCTCTGGATGTACTCTGGTGACTATGTTGTTTTCCTCCAGGTGCAATTTTAATCACTGCGGTGCTCGTGAACTCTGTTGATTTGAATCATACCGCCGCTGGTAGTTCTAGTGGTATTCCACCTCCTTTGGACGCTGTGTACTTCCTGAATGTGAATAGATGATTCTTTCTTGTCTTTAAGCAATTTTCAGTCAAATTTTTTTTCAGATATCTTTTCAGATATTTTTTTCTCTTTATCTCTTGCTTTTCCATCTGGGACTCTTATGACTCCTTGTCTTTCATGCCTTTTCTTACCCAGGATTCGACAGCAATGTGTTCATTGGTTTGAACTTGCTTTTCTATGTGTGCTTGTGACCGAGGGATTTCTGTTCCCCTGTCTTCACAGTCATTCACGCATCCCTCTGCATTATCTAGTCTGCTTAGGACTGAATTTTTGCCCTGATTTTATCTCATCCACTGAGTTTTCTGATAGTGTTTGGCTCGTCTTGAGACTTTCTCTTCCCCTTTTCTGGTGTTCTGCCTTTTGTGATTCTGAGACCCTGTTGTTCTTCAGTGTTTCCCTCACCTCTGTTTTCAATACTTGCTCTGGTAGCGTTTTGCAGTCTAGTTGTTTGAAAGCTTATCTTTTGGGCCTTCAGTCTTTTGGAACTGAAAATTGTACTTCCTGTTTCTTTTACTGTACTTCTTCATCTCTACTGGTCAGGTAATATCAGGTATCTAATGCAGACTTCTAGGGTTTTGTTAAGTGAAAATTTTAGACTCTTGGCTCTATGCAATTCCATGCTATTTCTGTGAGGACAATTTCTCCTAGACATTGATGCCATGTCCTGTTCCTGTGTGTGTTGTCTGGCATATTTCCAATTGCTGTTGTTTCCTTTGTTTGTGATTAACCCCCCATACTATTTCGATTAGCATAACCACACAATTATTATGCTGATCTCTCAATTCTGAAAGTGCACAGGACTCTTCCTCTTGTGGAAATAAAGCTTCTAAAGGTTCTCAGCTCTGCATTCGGCTCTATTTCATTTTGGAGTGTTTCCAAAACTGCAAACTGAGAGTTTGCTTGTGCTCCCTAGTTTCATGGGAATGTCCCAATGAAACTAGTTCTTCCCAGAACTTGTCTGTCTACAGAAACACCAGTGGAAACTTACCTATGGATGTCATACATCAGTGCCTGCTGGAATGATCCCGCAGACCGACCTTGGTGTCCTTGGTGCCGTACCATTTCTGTGCCATCCAAAATGTAGCATCTGCTTTTGGGAGATAATGCTGAGAGGAATGCTTCAACTTCTCATGCTGTGGACTTTGACCACTCTTCCTTGTCCTCTCATCCTTGTGGCCCGGATGCACGAAGACAACCACAGAGCTGTTGTGCATCCTGTGCCTCAAACCAAACCATCCCAGCCCAGGTTATGAATGTAGAAGTACTACTTCCCAAAACAGTATATACATTCTTTTCCAGTGCAGATGGTACATTTTCTAGGATTGACTCAGGCAAAGAAGAAGCCTCAACAAATTTAAGAAGATAAAAATTATTTTAGGCAACTTTTCTGAGTATAATACCATGAAACTAGAATTCTATCACCGAAAAATTGTGAGAAAATATGAAAACATGTACATTAAAAAATGTGATTCTATTCCAAGGGGGGGAGGTGATGAAGTAAAAGAAGTAATTAAAAAATATCTTGACAATTATGACAAAACACTACACAAAGTCTATGGAATACAGTTAAAGCTGGCTTAAGAGGGAAGTTGAAAGTGACACGGCCCTCTTCAATGTAGAACAGCAATTACAAATAAATAATCTTACGTTGTATGTAAACTAATCATGAGAAGAAGATTAAACAAAGCCAAAGGTCAGCACAAAGTGGGAAATAAGAAAGATCAAGGAAGAAAATTTGAAATACAGATTAGTAAATAGAAAAAATCAATCAAACTCTTTTTTGAAATAGCAAACAAAATTGACAAAACTCTGGACAGACCCACCAACAAAAAAAGAGAGAGAACGCAATTAACATAATAAATGAAAATGGAGAAACTAAAACATGTACAACAAATTTGCATAATATCATAAGTGAATACCATAAGCAAATGTATGGAAACAAACTGGATAACCAGGAAATAATGGAGAAGTTTTTGGAAATATTCAGCCCACCTATATTGCATCAAGAAGAAATTAACCATTTGAACAGTCCGATCACCAAAAATCGAAAAAAATTATCAATAAAATAAAAAATCTCTGCAAACAAATTCAGACCCAAATAGCTTCACTTCGGAATTGGAACAAACATACAAAGAATAATACATATCAGCCCTCCTCAAACTCTTCCAAAAGATTGATATAGAGAGAGTATTCCCAAACTCACACTGTAAGGCCAACTTCAATCTGATACCAAAACCAGACAGAGACACTGCCCCAAGAGAAATCTATAGGCAAATATCATTGATAAACATAAATGTAAATGTCCTTAAGAAATTATTACATACTGAATCCAACAGCATGTAAAAAAAGATTATACACCGTAGTCAACTTAGGTTCATCCCAGTAAAAAAATGATGGTTTATCATACGTAAATCAATCAATCAATTGTGATACACCATATCAACAACAGAGAGGACAAAAAACAACATGAGCATCTCAGTAGATGCAGAGAAAGCATTTGATAAAATTTAACACCTATTTGCAATAAAAGTTCTTATCACAGTGGGAATAGAGGGACCATATCTCAACATAATAAAAGCTAATTATGACAAATATATAGCCAGCAAAATACTCAATTGTGAAAAACTGAAACCTTCCCACAAAATCCTGAGACAAGACAAGGTTGCCCATTCTCACAATTTCAATTCAATATAGTCTTGGAATTCCTAGCCACAACGATCAGGCAAGAAAAAGAAATTAAATATTCAGACTGGAAAAGAAGAGGTAAATTTTCACAATATGCACACAAGACACTATATATAGAAAAATATAAAAGCTTCACAAAAAATTACTAAGGCTAAAAAAGGAACAGGGCAATGTACCCAGAGTAAGGTCAAATACCAATTTGATTTCTTTACACTACCATTGAATCAACAGGAAAACAAATTGTAGAAACAACCGCTTTAATAACTGCACTGAAAATAATAAAATGCTTAAGAATAAATATGACCAGAGAGGTGAATGAATTATACATGGAGAACTAGAAAAGATTGATTGAAGAAATCAAAAAACATTTGAAGTATTGAAAAGATACCCAATGGTCTTGTAATGGAATAAACATTATGGTTAAAATGGTCACAATGCCCAAGGCAGTCCACAGACTTAATGTGATTTCCTATCAAATTATGCAAAACATTTCTTTTAAGGACTGAAACAAATGATGCTAAGATTTACATAGAGTCATAAAAGATCCATAATTTCCAAAGCAATATTAAAGAAAAAGAAAGAGGCTGGAAGAATTAACCACCAGGTCTCCATAGAGTATTGCAGAGTTATAATAATCAAAATGACATGACATTGGTACAGAAATAGGCATATGGACCAATGGAACAGAATAGAGGGCCTAGGAAGAAATCTACAGGCCTATGTTCAATTAATCTTTGACAGAGTAGAAAGGAAAATGACAAAGAATGACGATCCCTTCACCAACTGGCGTTGGGAAAACTGGATAGCAGCATGCAGAGCAATGGAGTTAGAACACTCCACCACTCCATACACAAGAATAAATTCAAAATGGCTTGAAGACTTAAATGAAAAGCAAGACACAGTTAAACTCCTAGAAGAAAACATAGGCAATACACTCTGAGATAAATCTCAGCAATGATCTCCTAGAAGAACCTACCTATGTAATTGATGTAAGAGCAAAATTAATAAATGGGACCTAATTAAACTTATAAGCTTTTGCACAGCAAAGGGAACCATAAAAAATGCAAAATGACAAACAACAGGATTAAAGAAAATATTTAGAAGTGATGCAACTGACAAAGTCTTAATTTCTAAAATATAAAGACTTCATACATCCTAATAGTAATAAAAAAATAAAAACAAGAAACCCAATCTGAAAATGGGCAGAAGCCCTAAACAAGCCATTCTCCAATAGAGACACACAAACGCCACATACAAATATGAAAAAGAAAATTGCTCACTATCATAATCAGAGAAGGGTTATTCAAAACTATAATGAAGTATCACCTCACAATAGTCACAATGGCCATCATTCAAAAGTCCACAATCTTTAAATGCTGGGGTAGCTGTGGAGAAAGTGAACCCTCCTACACTTTTGGAAGGAATGTAGTTTGGTGCAGTCATTGTGGAAACCAGGATGGGGATTCCTCAAAAGAATGAAAATAGACTTAAGATACGATCCAGCAATTCCACTTCTGGGTATATATCAAAGGGAACCCTAATTCAAAAAGATACCTGCACCACAATGTTCTTCACAGTGCTATAAACAACAGCCACGACATGGAAGCAACATAATTCCCCAAAACAGATGACAGTATTCAGAAATTATGTCATATTTATACAATGGAATAATATTCTGCAATGAAAAATGATAAAACAATGACTTTTCCAGCAAAATGGATGTTCCCAAAAAGTGTCATCCTAATTGAAGTTAGACAGAAAGAGAAAGAAAAATAATACAAGACATGACATATGTGGAACCTTAGAAAATATTTGGGTGAGAACACTATGATTTCATCTACAAAACTGAAACACACTCGCAGATCTACTAAACAATTTTATGATTACTGTGGAAAGGGGCTGTGAGAGGATATATTTGGGAGCTGTAAATTTAAAAATGTTATCCACTATATATAAAAATAGATTTTTTCAAAAATTCTCCTGTAAGACACAGGGCAATAATTTAAATATCGTGAGGTAATGTTTAATAGGCACTCAATTATATGCATGTACGGGACACTGTGTTATACACCACAGATTGACACATTGTAAATGGCAGTAATTCAATGATAAATAAATGAAAAAATATGTAAATAAATAAATAAATAATAAATAAATAAAAATATATAATAATAAATGATATACAAAGATACACAATACTTAACTTCACAACTCAAGAATCTAGGAAACAACAGAAAGAATAAAGAAGAAAATTGAATGAATGGGAGTAAGACAAATAACAACAGAAACAATTGAAAAGATAAAAAAGAAAATACCTAAGTCTGTTTCTTTTCAACATAAACTGGACAAATTTTAGGTTGGCTAAGAAAATAAAGACTCAAATAAAATTAGAAATTAAAGAGAAGATATTACCACTGATGTTGTAGAGATGCAAAGCATCATAAGAAATTACCACTAGTCAACGATTTGAATGACTTAGAACAAAAGACAAATTCCCAGAAACATATGTCTTCCAATCCTGAATCAAGAAGAAATTAGAAAGTAAAATAGAGCAAAAGAGTGTTTGAGTAAATCATTAATCCCAACTTCCCAAACCAGAAAAAATTTACAAGACTAATTTACTGGTGAATTCTGTCATATATTTGAAATCAAATTTTCACCAATTCTTCCCCAAATCATCCCAGAATTTGAAGGGTGTGAAAGATTCCAAACATGTTTTATGATGTGGGCTTTATTTGCACTAAAATGCTAGAAAGGACATTAGATGTAATATATACAATATTATCCCTGATGAACATATGTGCCAAAATTCTCAACAAAAAACAAGCAAAATGAATTCGACAACACATTTAATGTATCATACACATACATAGGTAAAGGGATTTATCCCTTGGTTTAACAATAATTCAAAATATTCAAATCAATAAAGGTGACATGCCACACTAATAGAATGAGAAATAAAACTCACAATCGTCTCAAAAGGTGCAGAAAGTGTATTGTATACAATGCAACATCCTTTTATGATACTCCCAACAAATTAAATTAATCCTGTCACTGGCATGATATCATTTACACACAAACACTGTGTGGAGAGAAGCGAAGCAGTTCTCTGTTTATTGATTCTTAGAAGAAGGGTTTATATAGGACTTGCACAATGACTCACATATCATCTAAGTTATAACAATGATAATAATCTTAAGCTATTTATGTCCCCATGCTCCTGCAGTAAGCGCAGGATGTTAAATGATCAAGGATTGTTTTAAAGTTCATCATGGAACTTCATTAAGTAGGCCACCTCTTATCCAGCCGGCTTTGCCTGACTTAGGTTGTCCTCCTCTGAGGATCTTACCCAGCATTGGCTATCCAGTCATCCATACTGGATACATTGAGTAGGCCATTTCTTATCCAGCCTGGATATGTGAATTCCTCACAGCTTATTTATCATTTCAGCCCATGGGCTTATTCCCTAGAGCATTCAGACAGGGGCCTACAAACTCGACATCCCTTGACAGAAAAATGGATGATGAAAATTTGATGTATATATGCAATGGAATCAATATTTTGCATTCCTATCAACAGTGTGCATGGTGTTCCTTTTTCTCCACAATCTCACCAACATATATATATTTTCTTTTTGTTGAGAGCTTTCTGACAATTGTGAGGTCTTGTCTCATTTTTGGTTTATGACTTTCCTAATAATTTATAACTCTGAACATATTTTCATGTGTCATTTAGCCAACTGTATGTTTTCTACAGATAATTGATTCAGATCTATCTATTCAGTTCCTTATGGACATTTTCTTTTATTTGGATTCTTTGGTCTGTTCGTTTTTGTTTGGGGTAAGAGTTTGCCATATATTTTGGATATTAACACTTGATTGGAAAATATCACTTGAAAATATATTCTCCCATTGTGTTGGTTGACTTTTCACTTCATTGATCATTTCTTCTTCAGTGTAAATCTGTTTAGAGTGATCTAATCATATTTTGTTAGTTTTGCTTCTGCTTTCCTTGCCAGAGGAGACATATAAAGAATCAAATTAAGTCAAGTGTACTTCTTATGTTTTACCCTAGGATTCTTTGTTTTCAGGTTTATATTTTATATGTCCAGGAGTGAGATTGCTGGGTCATAGGCTAGGTCTATTTTTATTATTTAAAGGAACTTCCATACTGTTTCCAAAGTGGTTGCACAAATTTTCATTCCCACCAGCAGCATTGGAGAGTCCCTTTTCTCCACAACCTCCCCAGTCTTTATTATTTGTAGATATTTGAATGACAGCCCTTCTCACTAGAGTGATGTATAACATTATTTTATTTTTGTCTTGCCTTTGTATAATGATTAGCAATGTGTGCACATTTTTATGTTCCTGTTTGTCATCTGTGTGTCTTTTTTAGGGAATTGTCTTCTGCTCATTTTCTGGCCTAGATGTTTGTAGATTTTTGAAATGGAGTTGAATGAACGGTTTGAGTATTTTAGAAATTAGCCAATTTTTGATTGCATTGTTTCCTAATGTTTTCTGCCATTTGGAACTTCAACTTTCATTCTATTTATTTTGCTGTGTAGAAGCTTTTAAGTTTAATTAGGACCTATTTGTTTAGTTTGCCTTTATTGTTTTCAGCTTGGGATTGTGACAGAAAATTTTGCTACGATTTTTGTCTTGTTTTGCCTATGTTAGTTTCCAGGAGTTTTATTCTGTTATGTATTAGATTCATATATTTAAAACATTTTGAGTTTATCTTTATACAGTGTGAGGGAGTGTTCTTATTTCTTTGATTTACATGTAGCTGTCTAGCTTTCTCAACATCACTTGCTGAAGACTGTCTTTAAGGCATTGTTTATTTTTGTTTCCTTTGTCATAGTTTAGTTGACCATAGGTGTGATGTTATATTTCTGCCTCTGTGTTCTGTTCCATTGATATAGATGTTTGTTTGTTATCCAGTATTGTGCTGTTTTGATTACTGTATTTTTGTAATATAGTCTGAGATCTGGGAGGGTTATGGGTTATGCCTCCAAATTTGTTCTTTTTCCTCATTCTTTCCTTGGCAGTTCTGTTTCTTTTGCAGTTCCATACAAATCATAGGACTGTTTTTACTTCTGTGGAAAATATCATGTAGTTCGATCTGAATCACATTATATCTGTAGACATACTGTAGTGTGTATATGTTAACATTATTAATTCCTCTAATCTAAGACTTTGAGATTTCTTTCAATTTCTTTGCATCATCTTCAAATTTTTTATCAGTGCCCTATAGATTTTATTATCTTGGATTTTCCATAGAGTTTTCATTTTATGATCTGATTTCATATGGATTTTTTAAAATTGGAATATTTCATTGTTAGTGTAAAGAAATGTGACAGTCTTTGTATATTAATCATGAATCATGCAACTTTGCTAAGTCTCTTTATTAGATTTAGTTGTTTTGGTTTGGAGAATCTTTAGGGATCTCTATATAGATTATCATGTCATCTAAAATAATAACAGTTTTACTTCATTCATTCCAACTTGAATAAATTTTTTTCTGGTCCGACTGCTGTTGCTAGGACTTCCCATACTGTGTTTAATAGAATTGGTGAGATTGGGCAACCTTGTCTTATTCCTCAATTTGGCTTTCAGTTTTTCATTCTGGCATATTATGTTGTCTGTGGGATTGTAATTAATGACTTTAGTTATGTTGAGATATATTTCCTGAATCCTACTCATGTAAGAGGTTTCTGTTGTTGCTGTTTTTGTTGTTGTTGCTGTTATTACTGTTTTAATGAACAAATGTTGAATTTTGTGAAATACATTTTATGGATTTATTGGGATGACCACGTCATTTTCTCTTTTCCTTTTGTTAATGTGATGTATCAAACAGATTGATTTGTGTATGTTGAAAATCTCTTGTGACCCTGCAATGAATCCAAGTTGACCATGGAGTATGATTCATTTTAGGTATTGCTGAATATAGTTTGCTAATAATATTTTGTATAATTTTTGCTTCTAAATCTATCAAATTTACTGGCTTGAATTTCCCTTTGCTTCTACTTTGTTTGCTGACTTTGCTATCAGGGTGATGAAAGTTACATAGAATTTTGTAGTTTCCCACATCTTCAATATTTTTGAATAGTTTGAAGAGTATAAGTTCTGCTTTGTATTTTTGTACAGTTCTCCATGGGAGTTTCTTAAATCTGCACTTCTATTTAACGATTTTTTAAAATGCAGATTCTATCTTTCTTCTAGTAAACAGTTTGTTCAAATTACTTGTTTCTCCTTATCTCTGTCTCTTTCTAGACACTTGTCTATTTCTTCTAAGTTGTCCAGTTTATTGGCATGTAAGTGTTGACAAATTATCCCTTTTTTGTATACCTGTGGGAATAGTTGTTATTTCTTTTCTTTTATTTATTCCTTTATTTCTTTGGAGCATCTCTCTTTTCTTCATGATGCACCTGGCTAGAGGTTTTTTGATTTTGCTTGTCTTAAAAAAAATAAAAAATCTTTGATTTTACTGCTCTTTTGCATAGTTTTATTTTTCTCTCTATTTTATATTTACACCTGTAGTATTTAGGATCATGTTTTTTTCTGTTTTTAAGTTTTTTTATTGATTTACAGTCATTTTACAAAGTTGTCTCCAATTCCAGCGTACAGCACAATTTTGCAGTTGCAATGAACATATATACATTTATTGTCCCATTTTTTTCCTCTGTGGGTGGCCGTAAGTTCTTTTATATATTTCCCTGTACTATATAATTCAATCCTGTTTATCTATTCTACAACATAGAACTCCCAGTCTATCTATTCCCACCCCCCGCCACCTTGGCCACCAAAACTTTTTATTCTATGTCTGTGTGTCTATTTCTGTTTTGTATTTGAGTTTTCTTGTTTTGTTTTGTTTTGTTTTGGATTCAATGTATGAGCAATCTCATATGGTATTTTTCTTTCTCTTTCTGGATTACTTCACTTAGACTGATTTTCTCCAGGAGCATCCATGTTGCTGAAAATGGCATTATGTTGTTGGTTTATATGGCTGACCAGTACTCCATTGTAAAAATATATGAACTCTTCTTTATCCAGTTAACTTTCGATGGCCATTTAGGGTGTTTCCATGTCTTGGCTATTGTAAATAGTGCTGGCTATGAAAATTGGGGTGCAGGTGTCATCCTAAAGTAGGGTTCCTTCATGATTTATGGTCAGGAGCGGGATTCCTCGGTCATATGGTACGTCTATTCCAAGACTTTTGAGGAATCTCCATCCTGTTTTCCACAGTGGCTGCACCAAACTGCATTGCCCCCAGCAGTGAAGGACGGTTCCCTTTTCTCCACAGCCTCTCCAGCATTTGTCATTTGTGGATTTTTGGATGATGGCCTTTCTGTCTGGTGTGAGTTGATACCTCATTGCAGTTTTGATTTGCATTTCTCTGATAATCAGTGATATTGAGTACTTTCTGATGTGCCTTTTGATCATTTGTATGTCTTCCTTGGAGAATTGCTTGTTTAGGTCTTCTGCCCATTTTTGCATTGTGTAGCTTATTTTTTCTTATTCAGTTGGATGAGCTGCTTATATACTCTGGAGATCAAGCCTTCGTCGGTTTGATATTCAAATTTTTTTCCCATTCCGTAGGTTGTCTTTTTGTTTTAGTTCCGGTTTCTTTACTGTGCAGAAGCTTTAAGTTTCATTAGGTCTCATTTGTTTATTCTTGCTTTTATTTTTTCTACGAGAAAATTTACGAGACATATGTCAGATACTGTTTTGCCTATATTTTCCTCTAGGAGGTTTATTGTATCTTCTCTTATGTATAAGTCTTTGATCCATTCTGAGTTTATTTTTGTGTATGGTGTTCTAGCTTCATTAGGAGTGTTCTAGCTTCTTTGATTTACATGCTGCTGTACAGTTTTCCCAACACCAGATCCTGAAGGGCCTGTCTCTATTCCATTGTATTTCCTTGCCTCCTTTGTTGAAGATTAATTGACCAAAAGTTTGTGGGTTCATTTCTGGGCTCTCTATTCTGTTCCATTGGAATATATGTATCTTTTCCTACCAATACAGTGCTGTCATGTTGACTTTAGCTCTATAGTATTATCTGAATCTTTAGTGTAAAAAATGCCACTGATTTTTGAACCTTAATCTTGTAACCTGCTGCATTGATGAATTCTTTGTTCAGCTGTGGGAGTGTTTGTCTGGATCTTGTAGGGTTTTCTATATATAGTAACATTATCTGCATGTCATGAGATTTTTACCTCTTCCTTTCCAATTTGCATTCCTTTTACTTTTTCTCTTGTTTGATTGCTGTGGCTAGGACTTCCAAGTCTATGTTGAGTAGGAGTGGTGATAGTGTGCATCCTTGCCTTGTCCCAGATTTTATTGGGAAGATTTTAACTTTCTCACCATTGAGTACTATGCTGGCTGTAGGTTTGTAATCTATAGCATTCATGATGCTGAGATATGTTGCCTCTATTCCCACTTTGGTGAGACTATCTATTGTAAGTGTGTGTTGAATTTTATCAAATGCTTTTCCTGCATCTATTGAGATGATCATGGGGTTTTGTTCCTTTCTCTTGTTGATGTGCTGCATTACATTGATTGATTTGCATATGTTGAACTACCCCTTTGTCCCTGGCATGATCCCCACTTGGTCATGATGAAAAATCTTTTTTCTATGTTGTTGGATTCTATTTGCTAATATTTAGGTGAGAATTATGGCATCTGTGTTCATCAGTGATATTGGCTTCTAATTCTCTTGTTTGGTAGTGTCTTTTCCTGGTTGTGGTATCAGGGTGATTGTGGATCCAAAGAATGTCTTTGGGAGTATTCCTCCCTTTTCAATCTTCTGGAAGAGTTTGAGAAGGACTGGTATGAGTTCTTCTCTGCATGTTTGGTAGAAATCCACAGTGAAGCCGTCCGGTCCTAGACTGTTATTTGTTGGGAGGTTTTATATTGCTATTTTGATTTCATTTCTCATGCTCTGTTTGTTCAAGGGGTCAGTTTCTTCTTAATTCAGTCTTGGTGGACAGTATGTTTCCAGAAACTTGTCCATCTACTCTAGGTTATCCAGTTTGTTTCCACATAAATTTCATAATATTCTCATATGATATTCTGTATTTCTATATTATTAGTTGTAATTTCTCAATTCTCCTACATTATTTTGCTAATTTGTGCTGTCTCTGTATTCTTCTTTTTGAGTTTGGCCAGAGGTTTGTCGATTTTACTTGCTTTTTTGAAAAACCAGCCTTTGGATTGGTTGAATTTTTCCTATGGTCTTTTTAAACTCTATTTTATCCATTTCCTCCCCAATATTTATGATTTCCTTCCTTCTGACGCCTTTTGGGGTTTTTTGTCCTTCTTTTTCTAGTTCATTCTCCTGATGGGTTAAATTGTTTATTTGTGATTTTTCTTCTTATTTAAGGAAGGCCTGTATCACTATTAACTCCCTTCTCAATACTGCTTTTGCTGTGTCCCATAAGTTTAGTGTGGTTTTTCTTTAATATTCTTTTGTCTCAAAGTACTTTTTCATTTCAGGTTTGATTTCTTCTTTGACCCATTTGTTTTTTTATAACATTTTGTTTAATCTCCATGTTTTCCTTTTGTTCTCCTTTGTTTCTCTGTTGTTGATTTCTAGCTTCATGGCATTGTGGTCAGTAAATATGCTTGAGGTAATTTCTGTCTTCTTAAAATTGCTGAGGTTTCTTTTGTACCCAAGTATATCATGAATCCTGGAAAATGTCCCATGTGCACTTGAAAGGAATATATATACTATTTTGTGGGGGGTGCAATGCTGTGAATATATCCACCAAGTGTAATATTTCTATTGTATTATTTAAATTCTCTATTGCCTAATTTATTTTCTGTATCGATGATAAGTCCAGTGATTTAAATGCAGTGTTGAAATCTCCAACAATTATTAGTTTCCCATCACTATCCTCCTTATATCTGTTAGTAATTATTTTATGTACTTTGGTAGTCCTCTATTTGGTGCATATGTATTAATGAGTGTGCTATCCTCATCTTGTATCACTCCTTCAATCATTATAAAATGTCCTTCTTTATCATTCTTTATGGCCTTTGCTTTAAAGACTGTTTTCTCTGAAGTCAGTACTGCAACACCTGCTTTTCTGGCTTTTCCATTTGTATGGAATAACCATTTCCATCCTGTCACTCTCAATCTATGTGTTTCCTTCTCTCTGAAGTGGGTCTCTTGTATTCAGCATATTGAAGATTCTTGTTTTATTATCCAGCCTATCACTCAATGACTTTGACAGGAGCATTTAGTCCATTAACATTTAAAATAGTTGATGATATGTTTGTGTTTATTGTCATTTTGACCTTATCTTTGCTGCTGATTTTGTATTTCCACTTTGTTCATTTCATCTTCCTATTTTGGTTTGGTCATTTTCCTTTGTATTATCATGAAATTTATTTAGTTTCAGTGACTCCAGGGATAAATTTTTGCCTTGTTTTTACCCTTTTATATAAGTCTATTAGACCATTACTATAACTGATTTTATTAAACTGATAATAATATGATCTCAAAACCATCCTACTGAGAACAAAATATTTTAAAAGGAAAGACCAAAAAAATTTTTTCTCTATTTTCCTGCCTACCTTTCTCACTCTCAATGATTTGTATGTGTTGTTTAAAATTTTGTGTTTATTTTACTTGTAGTTCATGAGTTTTCACCTTTCCAGCTATGAGTTTCACATATTTGTAGCATCCTGCTGCTTTACTTTTTAGAGTAGATCTTTCAATATTACTTTTAGCATGGGTCTAGTTTTGCTAGACTCTTGTAGATTTTTTTGTCTGTGAAATTCTTTATGTACCCTTCTACCATACAGGATAGCCTAGCTGGTTAAAGTATCCTAGTTTATATCATTTTATCATTCAGGACTTTGAATATATCTTTCCACTCCATTCTGGCCTTTAGTATTTGTGTTGTGAAATCAGCTGTGAGCCTATTGTAATTCCCTTGTAACTCACTCTTTGCTAATCTCTTGCTGCCTTTAGGATCATTTCTTTATCCTTGACTCTGGTCGTCTTAATTATGTCTAGGTGTGGGTTTATTTGAGTTCTTCCTGTTTGGGACACTCTGAGCTTCCTGTACTTGGATATCTGATTCCTTCTTTAAGTTTGGGAAGTTCTCAGTCATGATTTCTACAAAAACCTTTGCAATCGCCTTTGATCATTCCTCCCCTTCTGGGAATTCTATCCTGCAAAATTTGGAACGCTTTCTGTTATCTCATATGTCTCTTATGCTTTTTTCTTTTGTCTCTCGTTGTTTCTCTTGTAACTCTTCTGATTGAGTGCTTTCTATTGTCCTGTCTTCTAGGTCACTAATTCATTCCTCTGCGTTACGTAGCCAGGTTTGTGACACCTTTAGATCATTTCTCATCTCATTCAACAGTTTTACCTATTCTACTCGGATCTTCTTTATAGCTTCCATTTCATTTTTATCACATTTTATATCTCTAAACACTATCTTTTATTTCCTTCAGTAATTTGATCAATCCTCTTTTGAAATCTTGATCTAGAAGGCTATCGATATCTATTTCTCTGATCATTCTTTCAGGGGATTTCTCCTGTTCTTTTCATTGGGAATGGTTTCTCTGCTTTTTCATCTTGTTCCTACCTCTCTGGGACTGTGATTTATGGAGTATCAGTTACCTACTGTGGTACTAAATGAGTTTATCTACCTAATGCCTAATTACTAATACAACTAAAAAAGAGAAAAAAGAGTGAGGGAGACAAAGAATTTTAAAGAAGGGGAAATAAATGTTTGAAGACATTCTATAATACATAATAGAAGAGCAAGTTGAAGCAGAATTTAGAAAAATAATAATAATAAAAATATTTTTAAAAATTGAAATGGGATTTAAATGGGGGTATAAATATTTGCTTAAGAAGTAAAAATTAAGAGAGTAATAGAAAATGGAAAAGATAAAATCAGATTAAAACTAGGGGGTGGTCAGTGTCCTCCTGGAGACTGTATAATTTTAAAGTGAAGTATTTCTGAATTCATCCTGTTTTGGAAGCTCAGCTTGCTTTTTCCAGAGGCCCTCCATTGGAGCCCTTATCTGTGCTGCTCCCAGGGCCTGTCAGCAAGCAGATCACTCCTTCTCCCAACACTTGTTCCAGTGAAGCTCTCTTTATTAAGTACTTGCTTGTCACTGACCTGACTAATGCCTCAGTCAGATGTTTCAGAATGACAAGGCAGGATTGGACACCACACCATCTCCCAGCCACATGGTCAGGGGCTGCGTTCCATCCCAAAAGGTGGGGGGCCAATAGCACCCTGAGGGTGCCGGTCTCTATACTGCACTATGCCCTGTCACTGATCTGGGCCAAAACCCATCTCTTTGTTTGTCCTGGTGGAGCAAGTTCTCTGAGGAAATAGGACGGAATGATCTTATCTGCCTCAGGCTGTAGACAAGTCCCCATCTGGCACTTGAGTCTAAGTCCTTAGGAGTGAATGCAGGTTTTGCTCTCGCTGCTGCCTGGGTACAAAACACCAGAGAGCATGGTGGCTGTGTCTGAGCCCAAGCTCTCTTGCCCTAGAAACTTTTGTGGATTTTCAGAGATGGGGAATGTACCCTTCCCCTCCCAGGGAACGTCTGCCCTGTTGCTAAATGGAGGGCCCAAGATGTCCTGCCCTGTGCACCCACAGGAATGGCACACAGTCCCGTCCATTCACCCAGGGTGCCCCAGAACAGCCATCCCCGTTTTCCACCCAGCTTGGGCAGCATGGCCCTGCCACCAGCTTCCTGGATTCATATTGGGGTGGGTGCCACAAGGATTCTCTGTGCCTGTTTAACTTAGTACTGTCAGTCAACCTATAGTCTGTAGAGGTCTAATCCTTGGAGGCTCCCCCTCCATCATACCGACCTATCAGTTGGAGAGGGGAGACCCAGTGAATGAGCGCCAGTCCTTCTTTGCCGCTCCCTCACTGTGGGACTTGTCCCAATCTGTTTTGCCTTTTCTTCTTTCTTTCTTCATTTTCTCCTACCATATTTTTTGCATCTTTATCTTTTGAAGAGGACAATGTTGTATCAGAGTCTTGCAGGTTCTCTGGTTAGCCGAGTGGGTCTCTGGATGAGTCTTGGTGCATTTGTGGGAAAGGGTTAGCTACGAGGATCCTTTGGCTCCACCATCTTGCATTCCCCCACAAAAAGTCTCACTTTATGGTGGAAAATAAAAGCAACCAGTAAAAATATGGAAAAGATATTCCATGGAAATGACAAGAAAGTGCAGATTGCAATGCTCAACTCATACAAAATACGTTTTAAAATAAGGGCCACAATGAAAGATAAATATGAGATTATATACAGAAGAAGAGATCAATATAAAAATAGAGCTTTACACTCATTGAATTATATATGAACCCAACAATGTAGATCCTAAGTATAAAAAGATATATTAGTAGACATGAAGGAATTAATTCATTATAAAATAATAATAGTAGATGAGTTTAACACCTCACTATTCTGATAGACATATCATCCAGAAAGAGTATCTGTAAGGAAACAGAGGTCTTATTGGCAAATTATATCATTTGAACCTGAGATATTGTACACTGCATCAGTAAAGGGGAACACATAATTTCTCAAGTGTGCACAGGATGTTATCTTAGGAATTAACCACATATTATGTCATGAAATGAGCCTTAGGAATTTTAAGCAAATATATATTACAGCATGTATTTTTCCATACACAATATTATGAAACTATGCATCAACTGTAGAAAGAAGAACAGGAAAAGCACAAACATGAGATTAAACCACATCCTTTAAAATATAACATAAAATAAGGTCAATGATTAAATCAAAGAAGTAATAAAATCATACCTGGAGACAAATTATAATGAAAACACAGCTTCAAAAAATGTATGGGATGCAGCAAACGCAAATCTAAGAGGGAAGTTTAGAACAATTCTGGCCTTCTACTAGGAAAAAGGAAACCCTCACACAAAGGACAAACATGCCACCAAAAATAACTAGACATATGAACAAACAAAACCCAAAGTGAGTAGAATGAGAAATCTTTAATGATTAGGTTGAAAATAAATAAAATAAAAATTAACATATAAATTAAAATTCATAAAATCAACAGCTTTTGTTTCTTAAAAATATTAACAAATTGATAATCATTTAGCCAGGCTTATCAAGAAATACAGAGTGGAACCATGCAAAATAAGAAATGAAACAGAAGAAATAATATCTGATAGCACAGAAATGCAAACAAAGATTTTGAAAGCACTCTGAGCAGTTATGTGACAAAAACTGGACGACCTTAAATAAATGGACAAATTTCTTGAAATGTACAGCCTGTCAACACTGAATAAAGAGCAAACTGAAAACTTGAAAAGAGCAATCAGTATAAGTTAAATATAATCTATAATGTTAAAAACACCACTTGAACAAAATGCCTGGATGTCTTCACTAAAAACTCTTTCCTCTCATCTATTTCAAAAAAATGTAGGAAGAGGGAACATTCCCAAAGTTATTCTATGAGGCCACCAATACCATGATAACTTAACCTGTCAAAGACACTACCAAAAAAAGAAAAAGAAAATGTAAAGCCAATATCCTTGATGAATATACATTAAAAATCCAAAATACATCAACAAATTAATCCAGCAATTCATAGAAAGGATTATACACGATGATCAATTTGATTCCTTCCAGAGTCACAGGGATGGCTCAACATACACAAGTCAATCAGCAAGACACATTTTTAATAATGGAAGGACTAAATTAACAGGACCATATCAATACACACAGAAAAAGCATTACACAAAATTCAACATACATTAATGATCAGAACTCTCATGAAACAGAATACAATGGGAACATCTCTCAACATACTAAAGGCCATTTATAAAAATTTATAATAATTTGGGGAAAAGCAGAAAGACTTCTGGGTAAATTCGGGAACATGACAAGGATTCCTACTCTCAGAACTTCTGTTCCATAGTAAAAGAAGAAAGGAAAAGGAAAGAAAAAGAAGTAAAAGAAATGCAAAATGGAGAGAAAGAGGCAAAATTGTCACCAGTACTGATGACATAACAATCTACATAGAGTCCTAAGGGCTCCACACAGATTAATATGAACAATAAATAATTTCAACAAGGGAGCAGGGTGCAAGATTAATGTAAAGTAGTCTCTTGCATTTCTACACATTAATCATGAGATACCCTAAAATGGACGTTGAAAACAATATTATTTAAAATCCCTTCCCCCCGAATACCTTGGAATAAATGTAACCATATATATGAAAGCTCTACACACTGAAAATTAAAAAACATTGACAAAGAAATTAAAAATGATTCAAAAAATTAGAAAGATGTCTTGTGCTCTTGGATTGAAGGCGTTAACATTGTTAACATTGCCGTACTACACATAGAAAACTACATATTTAGTGAAATTCCTGTTACAAAGATGTAGTATTTCCCACAGTACCAGAAAATAAATAACTCTAAGTTTTACATGAAACCATTAAAAATTGTCCAAATGATCTTGAGAAAAAACAACAAATCTGGAGGTATAAAATTCCCAGATTCCTTACTATACAACAAAGCTACAGTGATAAATACAGCATGGCATTTGCACAGAGATATAATCAATAAAATCAGATAGACAGCCTAGAAATAATTCCACACACCTATGAACAATGAATCAATGATAAAAAAGGCAAGAGTACACAATGGAGAAAAGACAGTCTCGTCAATGGATGTTGTTGAGAAAGCTGGATATCTACATGTAAAACAGTGAAATGAGAGCATTCCCTGACATCATATACAAAAATAAACTCCAAGTGTATTAAGGACCTAAATGTAAGACATGATACTATAACACTGCTAGAAAGGGATATAGTGATACCCTATTGGATATATATCATAGGAATATTTTCTTATATCAGTCTCCTAAGGCAAAAGAAATAAAAGCAAAAATAAGCAAGTGGGACCTAAATAAACTTGAAAACTTCTGCACAGCTAACAACACTTTGAATGAAATGAAAACACTGCCTGTGTAATTGAAAAACATATTTGCAAACAATGCAAGTGACCAGGGGTTAATAGATGTAGGTTAATATATGTAACATGGATTTAGGTTACACAACTCAACATGAAAAACAAAAACCCAATCAAAAAATGAGCAGAGTAACTGAGTTAATATTTTTCCAATGGAAATATGCAGATGAGTAACATGCAAGTGATAAAAATGATCATTACTAATTTTTAGTTAATTTCAGTTCAAAACCACAATGAGGTATCACTTCACACTGGCCACATGGCTATTATCAAAAGTTCTACAAATAGAAAGTATTGGAGATGATGTTGAGGAAACAGATCTCTTGTATACTCTTGGTAGGAATGTAAATTGGTACAACTTCTATGGAAAAGAGTATTCAGATTTGTTTAAATCCTAAAACAGAATTACCAAATGAAGCAGTAATAACTCTCCTAGGAAAAATCTGGGGAAAAAACCCTAAATTGAGAAGAACCAATGTTCACAACAGCACTGTTTATAATATGCAAGACAGGGAAGCATTCCAAGAGTCCACAGTAGACTATGGACTTACGAAGATATGATGTTTCTATAAATATGCAATGGAATATTTCTCAGCCATGAAAAAGTATAACACATTGCTATTTCAGCATCATGAATGGACCTAGTAAATATTGTTCTTAGTGAAGTAACTTAGACAAATACAAAAATATATAATATTATCTATAAGTGGAATCTAAAGAATAACAAATATCTGTGTACATCTATCTATAGCTATCTATTGATAGATGAGTGATAAATAGATACATAGAAGGAAAGATACATAGATACATGATAGATAGATAGGTAGACAGACAGACAAATAGATAGATATATAGATACATAGATAGATGATAGATAGATAGATAGATAGATAGATTGATAGATAGATTGATTGATTGATTGATAGAGACATGGTAGAGAGATATAGAGTTTAGATAGGCAAGACTGAAGCAGACTGAAAAATACGGGAAAACATTTGTGTTTACCAAAGTGGAAGGGATAGACAATTAAATGGTAGGACACTGACAGACAAAAATTAGTATACGTAAAGGAGATAAGCAACAAAGATGATCTGTATAGATCAGGGAATTATACACAATAACTTATAATCATTGTATGTTACAATTATTGTAATAAATTATAAAGGAATACAATCAACAAAGTGGTTGGAATCACTATGTTGTACATCTGAATCTACATATTATAGTTCATCAAATCTACTTTAATTAAAAATAAAACATCGCTTGTATAATTTAGACCTTTCTCTGCTGATAGCAACTTCCTTTAATTTTTTTTTTACTCTTTTCCTTTAATTATTACTGACTCAAATTATTTCTATTTCTTTTGTGAACATGTTACCAGATAGATGTATCTATATTTATTGCAACTGATTTCCTATATTTCTCTCTTTAATTCATATAGAAGAGTAGCATTTAAAAACATACCCAAATAAACAGTTTCAAATTCCTGGTGGTCTCTGCTTAGTATTTTGCTCAATGTTTTGCGTATATTTGCCATTTTATTTTTCTTAGAATACCTCTTTTCTGAACCTCTTTTAAGGTGCCTCGGTTTTGTTTTTTACATCTCACTCAGGTTAGTTTTTCTGGTAAAGTCTTTATTTTCACTTTATATCTAAGTGATAACTGTGTAAAGTAGAGTATTCTTGGGTGAGAGATTTCTTATTTCAGTAGTTTGAAAATGTCATTTTAATTACCCTTGGCATCTGTTTTCTTCTCAGCAATATGCTGATAGCCTAATGGGGGCTTCTTTGTAGATTATCATAACTTTCTTTGGCTGCCTTTTAAATTTTACTCTGTCATTGACTTGCCAATTGTCATATGACGTATCTTGAAGGAGGTGTCTTTGTCTTAAAGTTGTTGGTGTTTTGTTGGCTCACGGACTTGTATATCAGTTCCTTACCCAGTTTCGGGAAGTAATCAACTATTACTTCTTTAAATAAACCATCAGCTGCCTTCTAACTTTCTTCTCCCTCCAGAATTTCACTCTAATGTGCAGTTTCTGAAGAAGTCTGATGGCTATTGTAGAATTTCCTCACTTTTTACTATCTTGTATCTTTGCCCTCTCCTATCATTCCTGGTATTGTATTGGTGAGTTTGCTAATCTCTCTTCCACAAAGACAGTCTTCTTACAGTGCTTTCTGTTGCATTGTTCATCTCATTTATTAAGTTCATCTGGTCTTTCAATAATGTTTATTTGTTTTATAGATTCAGTCTCTTAGGTAATGTATACCTTATCAAGATTTATTTTATTCCTGATCTCACTAAACTGCTTTCTGAATTTTGTTTTTTATATTGAGTTTCTTTATGACAGCTCTTTGGATTCTGTATTAGTTATATGTCAATATTCCATGACTTTAAGTTTGTTCCCTGCAGGGTTGACATTCGGTGTGTGCATGAGCGTGTGTGTGTGTATGTGCCTGTGCGAGTGTGTCTGTGTCTGTGTCGGTGTCTGTGTGTTTGTATCTGTGTGTGTGCATGCCCTATAATGTTACTGTGATTGGTCATGATCCTGGTGAATTATTGCTCTGCTGACAGCAAAATCAGATTGGAATTTGGAGTCCTTGCTTTTGTTTTTGGTAGTTTGTAATATTACACAATTTTTGGTTTTACTTACCTGAGCTACCTCTGATAATATTTCAAAATGGCACATTCAAGTCGCAACTGTCTGGATAAAAGATTGCTTACATTGTCACTTCTTAGAAAACTCTGGTAGTTAATGCCACTGTTGTCACTGGGCCTGTGAACCCTTCCTTTTATCTTATATCCCTTAAGATTCAGTGCACACATTGAGGAATGGTATAAAACAGGTGAGTAGTTGGAATCAGGCAATTGCCTTTGCCATGTCCAATGTTGCAAGGTACATTGTCTCTACCACTGTGAATGGGGATTAAGGAGAGTATCATGAATGTCTGAGTGTCTAAAGGATGGAAATTCTGTCTGCATTGCGGCTCCCTCCAAGTTAACTTTGACCATGAATACTGGTGCAGTTGGAGGCTGAATCTGTGTGAACCACTGAGACCCTGTTTCTACATGTTACTCTGAAACTGTGGGCTCAGATACCCTAGTAAGTGGACCTTGGTGGAAGTCACCAACTCTGCTCTTCCCTCATTTCAGCCTAATTTATGTGTTTTAGCCCACCAAACTTCGGATGTACATATATGTTCTGGAGTATTGTTTTGTGTTGTAGTAATTTTTGTTGAGATGTGATCATTTCACTGACTGTAGATTTAAAGAGAGAGACAGAAATATTTTAAACTTATGTCACTTTATTCAAAGTCTGTAATTTTTCATTTAAAAGCTTAAATTCTAATAAGGACATTATAAAACAGTAAAGAAAGTGAATAAATCACTTCCCTTTATATCAGAGTACTACAAAATATTTTGTTTTTCCTGGGTTCTTTTCTTCAATGTTTTTCCCACATGCATGCACATTTTAGTATAATATATGCCTATAGTCTCTTTAAAATCTTTTAAATTATTAAAATATTACTCTTTGTGGTAAATATAGCCCTGTTGCTTCACTAATAAATAACTAGTAGCTTGCATATTTCTGTCTTCCTGATCCTTCTTCCCTGTCCCCAATGGAAACCACTACTTGGTACACTACACATATATATGTGATTCTGTTTCTGGTTTTTTTTATGATTATTTCTCTTATATCTTTAGTTTCCTCATGTAAGTGGTAATGTAGAGAGTTTTTCTCTGTATGACTTATTTTCCTATGTGCAACACATTCTGGGTCCAGTCACATTGTTTCAAATAGCAGAATTTTATTTTTTGATATGACAATTGCTAAGTATTTATTATGTTATCTATATCTCACATCTACTTCAGCCAATCATCTGTTGATGGGCAGTTGAGTTGTGCTTCTCTCCTTGGCTATTATAAATGATAATGTTAAGAACATTTGGGGGTAATATATCCTTTAATGTTTATGTTTTCATTTTATTCGGAATTATATCAAAAAATGGAATTGCTGTAAAATATAATGCTTCTATTTCTAGTTTCTTCACACAGTCCACTCTTTTATAATAGTGGATGCATCAATTTATATTTCCACCAACAGTGTACCTGGGTTCCCTTTTATCAACATTCTTATTAATGTTTGTCATTTGAAGACTTTTTTTAATAGCAATTTTGGTTGCTGTGAGATTATATTTCATTCTGGTTTTTATTTATGTTTTCCTAATGAATAGCAACGTTATGTTACTTTTTATGTGCATGAAAATCATACACATGTCTGTTTTTGAAAAGTTTCCATGAAGATCCTTCAACTGTTTTTAAGTGAGGTCTTTGTTTTTAAATATTTACTCTAATGTGCTATATATACAAGATGGATATTTACACCTTGTTGGTTTCATTGTCTGAAATTCTTCCTTCAATTCTGTGTATGTCATAAGTCTTGCTGAAGGTTTCCTTTGCTCTGCAAAAGATTTTGCACTTCAAACTTATACAAGAAGTGGAATCCCTGTATCACATAATACACCTATTATTTCCTCAGTAAAATTAAAAACTGTTATGGTTAGTTTTCCTCTTTTTATTTTACTTAGGAAATAGATCAAAAATAAATATTGCTATGATTTATCTCAAAGGCAGTTCTGCTCCTGTTCTTGGTCAGAAATTTTAAACTTTCAGGTTTTACCTTTAGGAAATTAATCAATTTCTCTCTTATTTTGTATACTATGGAAGAAAGTGCTCTTATATCTTCATTTTACATGTACTGTCCATTTTTCCCAGAACTAATTGTTGAAGAGACTGCCTTTTTCCATTGTATACTCTTGCATCCTTCATTGTAGACTAATTGACCATATGTGTGTGGGTTTATTTTAGGACTATTTATTTTGTTCCATTGATCTATGTGACTCTTTTGTGATATATTTTGATGTTTTGATTACTGTAGCTTTGTAGTAAGTTCTAAAGTCAGGGAGGATAATACACACAGTTTTGTTCATTTTTCAAAGATAACTAGAAAATTTTGGTCATTCAGAATTTTGTATAAATTTTATTATTTTTCTCCTTGCTTTGTGAAGAAACATACGGCTTCTATGAGAACTGAAGTTTACTAAAAGGAAAAACCTGAGAAAAATTGTAAAATGTGGAGGATAAATCATACAATATAAAACAACAAATGGATTGCTGCATAAATCAAAGATAAAATACATAAAGAAATATGACAACAAAAACAAAGTCCATGGGGTATAGCAAAAGCAGTATTAATAGGGATGCTTATAGCAAAATAATCCCACTTATACAAATAAGAAACATCTCTCTCTTATAACATAATCTTACAAACAACGATGTAGCAAAATAATAAATGAACTTGTTAGTAGAAGGAAAGACAGCAGAAAGGTAGAAACATAAATAAATAAAATAAAGATTAAAAATAGAAACATCTAAACAAACTACATAATGGCTTTTGAAAGATAAATATAACTGATAAAATTTAACAAGACTCATGAGCAAAAAAGAGAGTACAGATATAAAAGATCCAAAATAAATGAGAAGTTACAGCTTATATCAAAGTAACACAAAGCATCATAAGATGATACAACAAATTATATGACATAAAAATGGAATCCCTTGAAGAAATGGACAATTTATTAGAAAGATCAAAATTCCAGGATGGAATGAGAAATAGAAAATATTAACAGATTTTCACTAATGAAATTGAATAAGTAATTATACAGAATCTCCAAAGAAACAAAATTCCAAGACTAGACAGCTTCTCAGGTGACTTCTTCCAAACATTTAGAGAAGAGCTATCACCTATTCTTCTCAGAGAATTCCAAAAATTTGCAGAGGAAGGAAGGCTTCCTACCCCAAATTACTGTATCACACTACTACTAAAACTGGAACAAATACCTAATAAAAGTACAGGTTAAATACTACTGATAAGTATAGATGCAAAAATCATCACTAAAATGTTAGCAAAGCAAACAATAGATTAAGAGGATTATAGAGTATGTTTAAGTCTCTTTTATTCCAGGGATGCAAAAGTGATACATTACCCACAAATTAATCAATATGATACACCCAACTAACAAATTGAAAAATAAATACTATATGGTCACCTCAAAAGAGTCATAAAATATATTGACAAATTCAGCATCTATTTATGCTTATATTTCTCCTCAAAGTGGGCATGAGGAAACATACCTCAACACAGTCAAGGTCATATATGACAAGAACTCAGTTAATATGACACTCACTGATTAAAAACTGAAAGCATCTCCAATAAGAGCAGGAAGAAGACAAGAATGCTCACTCTTACCACTGTTATTCAGTATAGTATTGGAAATTCTACACATAGCTTTCCAAAATAAAAGTAAATACAATATAGCTATTTCAGAAAAGCAGTAAAAGAATCTGTTTTTAGATGAAATACTTTAAACAGAAATCCTAAAGAAGACACCACAAAACTACTGGGGTTTATCAATGCATTTGGTAAAATTTCAGACTGTAAAATTAACATACAGAAATCTTGCATTTCTACACACTAACAAGAAGCTAACAGATAGAGAAATTGGGGGAACTGTCTCATTTACAGTTGCATTACAAAAAAAAATCAAGAAATCTATCCAACCAAGGAGGTAAAATACCTGTACTCAGGAAACTATAATGTATTTACAAAAGAAATTGAAGATAATGCAAACACATGAAAGGATATACTGTGTTCATAGATTAGGAAAAAATATTGTTTAAATGACAGAACAAGCCAAGAAAATACATCAGTTAAAATCATTGCCTATCAAACTAGCAAGGGCATTTTCAGACACTTACGAAAAATAATTCTAAGATTTACATGTAAATACAAAAGAGTTGAAATCACTAAAAAAATAAGAAAGAAAGGAAAACAAACTAAAAACACTAACAACTTTGACAAAGAACAAAGAGGATGTATCACTGTCCCTGATTTTAAACTATAATACAAGAAACAGTAATGAAAAGAATATGGTAGTGGCACAGAACAAACAGAATAATGAAAAACAAAGAAAGCCTGAAAATGAAATCAGACAGTTATGGTCACTTAGCCCATTACAAAACATGAATTTACAGTGGGGTAAATGTAACCAACAAGCATATGAACCCCATCAACATCACTAAACATCAGAAAAATGCAAGTCCATAACACAGTGAGATTTTATGTCACTCCTGTCAGAACGACTATTATCAAAAAGAAAACAAACTTAACTATTGGTGAGGATGTAAGAAAAACGACCCTGATGCACTGCTGGAGTGAATGTATATATGTGCTGCCACTGTGGAAGACAACATGGAGCTTTATCTAAAAATTAAAAATGAAATATTATCCAACATTTCCATAACTGGATACTTATTCCAAGAAAATAAAAACACTAATTAGAAAAGATATATTCAACCATATATTCATTGCAGCATTATTCACAATAGACAGGATATAGAAGCAAATTAATTGCACATCAATAGATGATGAATAAAGAAGATGTGTGTTTATACTATATATATCTACACAGCTTAATTACAGATTTATCTATATTTATGTATATATATACACACACTATATATAGGCATTTTATAAATATATATATATGCACACACAAACATAAAATACAATGGGTTATTACTCAGCTCTAAAAAGAATAAGTTCTTGTCATTTGCAGCAAATGGGTAGACCAAGAAGGTAATAGGCTAAGTGAAATATCTCAGAAATTGAATGACAATTCTTGAATGATTTTACTTATAATTAGAATTTAAAACAAATGGACATAACAACACTGAGAAGCAAATATAGATATAGAAAGAAACAGGTTTTTCACAAGAAAGAGGGAAATGGGGTGAGGAAAAGAAAAAGTTGAGGATAATGAAGAGAGAAAAATTTCCAGTTGCAAATAAAATGAGTCAGGGACAAGAAATTTACTGTATGGGGAGTAGTCAATAAGAATGAAATATCTTTAAATAGCAACATATCCATACTAGGTATATTCTGGTGATCAGTTGGAAATGTAATAAAAATAGCAAACAGTATGTTGTGTAAGAGAAACTAAGACAGTGTTATAGATTAAAGTACACTTCAAAAACAAAGAAACATACTTATAGAAAAAATAGATTTGTAGTTAACAGAGGCAGGGGTTGGTAAATGAGAATTTGATTAATACACTTGAAAGCTCCAAATCTCCAGCCGTAAAATAAACGTGTTCTAGGGATGCCCCATAGTAACATGAAAATTATAATTAATACTGCTTTATGTTCTATATGAATGTTGATAAGAGAGTAGACCATAAGTTTTCACATCACAACAAAAAGACAAATTGTATTTCTTTAAAATTGTATCTAAAAGAAATAATGAATTCTCCCTAAAGTTGCCATGATAGTTATTTCATGATACGTGTAAATCAAATCACTATCCTGTGCACCAAAACTTACACAATGTTTTATGCCAATTAAACCTCAATAAATGCAAAAGGAAAAATGAAAATTCAATGGTC
Source organism: Vicugna pacos (assembly GCF_048564905.1). Classification (NCBI taxonomy): domain Eukaryota; kingdom Metazoa; phylum Chordata; class Mammalia; order Artiodactyla; family Camelidae; genus Vicugna; species Vicugna pacos. The sequence continues at coordinate 2,205,854 of NW_027328871.1, forward strand.
ATTTTTTCCCATGTCATTTCTCATGATTGTTTTTGTAGCAAGTAAACTTGAGTCATGGTATACTTATCCTAGGTAAAGATACTAATAAATAAGTGATTCTAATAAATTATACATAAAGATAAAAATAAAATTAGTGTTTTACCATGCATTAAACTTTCTTCATGTAAACAGCCCACTGCTTCTGTAGGCATCAAAATTTCCCTGTGTGTATTCATCTGAGATTAGGGAATGGATACAAATTTAAAACTGGCTGCTCTTGCTGTGAGTGATAAAGTTCAATGTCTCTGAACGGTGGTCTCATCTTCCCGACAGCATCTGTAGGAAATGAACATGCTAGGTTGCTAAAAATCTCAGCATGGTAAAATCTCAGAACTCCTACAATTGTTAACTGTTTTGCAATGGGAATGCAATACTGACAAAAGCTTGATTTTGGATAAAGATGTGAAGTTTTCTCATGTTTGCATTAGGGGATGTGAGGATAATCCCTGAGATCCACAACAAACATTCTTGCTCAAGTCCTGGGCAAAGAAGTGTAAAGGTTCTGCATTATTAGGACTGAGGACTGCTTTCAAAATGATGACTATGCTCACTCTATTACAGGTAGTCCAAGGAAAGGAAGGTTATTGCAATTTCTAGATGAACGGGAATAAGTCAGAGTTTCAGTCTCTATAAATTAGTCAACGGGTGTTCAAAGCCAAAATAAGTTGTGCCAACAATGAGAATTTAAAGCAAAAATACTTAGACATAAGCTTAAATTAAAAAGGTGACACAGTCCTGCACTGGGCTCTGGGGAATGGGGAATGTATATGCCTCAGTCCAATTCCAGGGTTCAGTGGCTTGTCCCTAGCATCAGCTTGAGATTCAATGAAAAGTTAACAATTAGTATTGTGGGAGAAATATAATCTACCTCTCCCTGATCTGAAGAAAATCTGGTGGCTCAATAAATCTCTTAATTCACAGAGAATCTGCCAGATGCAGGGGAATAATTCACTGATGATTCAAATAAGACAAACTTAGTTACTGCCTAACAATCCATCTTCACACAAACACACAGTGGTAGACAGATTTGTAGTATTTAGTGGGAAGAATTCAGTGGGCAGAGCTCAGAGAATAGTTTTCAATGCAACAGCCAACTTTTGTACTTTAGTCAATAGTCTAGCTTCTCCCAGGTAGAAAACTACAAATGGACAGACAAACAATATTCTCCTTTAGGATTTTTAATTTTGAAAGTAAACTGTAGCTTGTGACTTATCAGTATAGAACCTTGTTAAGATGTTCACGGTAAGACCCATTCTCTGATAAGAGAGCTGGAAACTTGCTGCTGAACCAGCCCATCTGAACCCCAGACTGCTAATGTAAGCAACAACATAGCCACCATCAGAGATGAGCTGACAAACTTAAAATCTTGATGTTTCTGTTGTAGGAACAACCACTGCTCTCCAGACAGAGTTCTCCTGCTGCAAGTGGGCTCCTTTCTTCTCCTGGTAAATGTCACATTGGTGGGATGTTGCTAGAGTTTACCCTGGCCAATTTGCCCATTCTCCAGATTATAAAAGGCTTTCTTCACAATTGGTGACACATATTAAGGACTCATATTTGCCATTCCAGTCTTATCAGATGACACTGGCTGCAAGATTGTGAGCAGAAGTCTTAGGTTCCCTGACATTCACTACAAATTTTCCAGCATTTCAGGGCATTTCACACTCTGAAAATGCTATACCTATTATTTTAGATTAATGGGAAATTGTCAAAGCCTTCCATGAATATTTTATATTTCATAATATCTGCAGAAATTTGGTATTCTTGCATTCGGACATATTTTTTATTCTACGACCCACACCTCCTTCTAGTCCACACATTATAGATTGCAATTTGGTTACTGAATACCACCACCATAACCAAGGGGCTAGTACCACTTAGATACTTCCATTGTGAAGGTTAGAAGGGGCACAAATTATGTGGTGTGTATAAACCTATATTAAATGTTTGCAATGACAATTTCTCTTCTGGAGAAAGCTCTAATTCTAAGAAGTAAATTAATTAAAGGCAGTATAGTTATTGGTATGGGGAAGAGAATCAGCTATTTTGGGGTGGGTGGGTGATGAAGAGACAGGAAAAAATCCAGCAAATGAGAATGGAATGCTTTAGGCCTCTGGAGGCATGAGTTAAGAAGAAAATAATACCTGTATCTTGTACCTACCTACACTTACTGTCTTGAGTGACTAGTCCTTGGTCTATGAAAAGAGCTAGTTTGTGGTGAAGAGTAAAGACCGTAATGAAATAGTTTGAAAACCATGAAAGTTTTTTTGTTTCTGGAAAGTAGATTTTGCTTAAAGTCAACATGTATTTCTCATTGACTAAATATTAAAATGCATCCTGTGTCATGTGCTGTGCTTACTGTGCTGGTATCCAAGTTAAACAAGGAAAGGGGGATAGACAGGAAACATCTGGAAGAGGTGGTTTCTGTGCTGAGACTCGGAAAGTCTAAGTAGGTAAAAGGAGGACACCCAAAGTCCAAGGATGAGCTGGAGCAAAAGTGGTGAGTTTGCAGCTGAAATAGTTGACAATCATTTCCCTGGATATATCTCCAGATACAGTGAAACTTAAAGATATGCCAAGGTAATCAGATGCCAGATTTATAAAGAAATGACTAAACTAATTTGAGCTTGTGTGCTTAGATTTAGAAAGATATTAAATGCCACCCTGAAGACGTAAGCTTTTCTTTCGCTGGAAGATAAATGCAACATAAACTATTGACTAGAAAATATAGTGTAGACTCTTGAGGGCAGGAAATGAAAGCACCAATTAGAATGCTTTGATAACAGCACAAAGAGGACCATAGATAAAATTACTTCTTAAATTCTACCACATGCTGAATGTGCCATCTGAGACTACATCATGTGACCTTTATGACTCCAGGGATAACATAATAGAGAAATGATCCCTGGGCTGGTTCCTGCATTAATCTCCTGTTGCAACCTATCCTAACTTAACTCTTTTAATACTTTCCACGATGAACTAGAAACCATTTAGTACTTTTCCCTCTCTCCATGTTTTAGTGTTTTTCCAAATTCTTCCATTTTCTCTTCTTTCTTACAAGAAAGCACTAAAATTTACTCCCATTATTTTCCATCAAATGATCATATCAATCAAATATCTTTTTTTAAATGGTATCTTTGTCTCCCGTTTAACTCTTAACTCTATTTAAAAAGAAAATAAATAAAATGAAGGTACACAACTATGTTAATTTTTCAAATAACAGAATTGCAGATATTTGTTGACATTTGCCAACATCAATTTTAATCTTTTTTATTCTACATAATATGGTAGTCCTCTGGCAGATAAGTTGTAATTAGAATGACGTTTATAAACTGAAGATGGCTGATGAGTTGGCCTTGAAAGAGAGGTGGCTGATGTATCAGCTCTCACTGGCATGGGAAACCGTGCGTTGCTCCCTAGTTGAAGTTTAGAAAAACGACCTTCATTGGCAGATATGTTGTGATATCTATTTGGAAAGTTAGAAGGTTCCACCATCAGTCCAAAATAATTGCTCTGTATGGGAGACAAGATGCTGTCCTGGAAATAGAAGTTGTAGTTGTAATGAAGTTCACAACACGACCATTTGCTTCAGTGTAGCTGCTTTGAGAGTGCCCGTGGACAGTGGTCAACCAATTTAAAAGAGCACTTTGATACACTGCAATTTGTTCTGGTGGTCTAAATGAAATTGATGATGGAGGAGAAATATCACCTCTGATCAGGGTAGTGGTATCTCCAATTATGTGGCTAGTTGAGGGCTTTCTTATTAGAGGCATGTTTAAATTTGCAGAATGTAAAAATGCACTTTCACCACTAGTGTCAGCCACAAAAGCAGAATTATAATTATCCACATTACCCCCTCCTTTAGAGTGCTTCTTTTTGAAATCTTCAACCAATGAAGATACCAGAGAGGCATTGGTAATCACAACTCTTCTTTTTATTCTCACAAAAAGTGGGAGAAAGCCTCATTTAAAATTTGGATTTTGATAGAACTGCAGCTAAAGCCAAAGGAAAAATATTTTAGTAATATTTTAAACCAAAATACAAGACTACAATAAGCGTAATGTATAAAACCTCTGATTTCATGTTTACTATGCAAAGATAATATCATCAAAATATGAACACAGCTGACGATATTTTGATATTCCTTATTTGGAAAATACACATTTTAAAAGTATAGACATCAAATTTAAGAAGTTAGCATTTGCAGTAATTGTGAATGCCAATTTTCAAAAGCAGCTTTAATATATTTATTTAGATTTCTGGTAAGATTCGTAGTTGCAAGCAAAGTTTCTTATAATCTTGAATACTTATGGCATTGTCCTCTTTTTTTAGAAAAAATAAAGGATTTAACTTTGGAGTTTTATACAATTTTCAAAATCTAGCTTTATATTTATATTACCATAGATTGATATATAAAATATAATTTTATATACAAGTTAACACGTGGTAACTAAAATTACTGAATATGTTGCTTAAAGCAGAGACTTATTTTCTTTTCCCAGAAAGTCAGCTAGACAGGAAGATCTTTGAAAATTCTGCCTCACTTTACTAAACCCATAAAGGTTAAGCAGTCTAAGTAAACTTTTCATACTTCCAGTTTCAAATATTATAAAAAGGGCATTTTTTTCCAAAACTTCCTTCTTAAAGACATCTTCATCAATCACTATGGAAGTTCCATTATCATCCCACCAGATGGATTTAAATTGGTCACTCCCAGCCATTTTAGAGTGTTTTATTAGAAATGTTAGAGAACAAAAATCATTATCTTCATCTGGTTCAGAGACACAAAGTGTGTAACATGGTCTTTTTATCAAGGATTCTTCAGACAAAGTCTGAAAAGCAATTTCTTCAATCATAGACCTCAAATCCAAGTCCCCAGAGAATGTTTGATCACACAATAGAGATCTACCGGAGTTTCCTGAACCAGTTGGTCCATCTTTACGAGACACATCTTGAATTTCTGAAGAAATATGTGCCATTTCAAATAACTTTTTCTACAGCCACTTTTCTAATCTGCATAATTTTGAGCACTGCAGCTTCAAACGCTGCTTTGGCAGGCCTGCACAGGTAAACTGCTAGGCCGTCACAATGTTTCTCACCCTGGGAAGCTGTGACATCACAAAATGCCTGGTCTCCTAGAAACTCAAGTGTAACATTCAGCCAGTGTTTACTTCTCATTCATCTAGTTAAATTGAAATATATAGGATGCTTATTTTTATAGTGTTATCTGCAAATATTATCCCCAAAAAATCTTTTTAAATAATTTAATTTTGGTGTCTGTGAAATAAAACCAATCTCCATTCTTTTATACAGAAATTTATACCTGATTTGTGAACAGAGTATAAATAATGCCAAAAATATATAAAATAAATTTTAAGTTTTGGAATTTAAAGTGAAATTTGTGTAAAACCTGTTCAGAGAATGTATAACTATTTTATTATAATTTGTAATTAAAGTGAAACATAATTTGATTTGGAAATGGAAGTAGTTATTTATCTGTGTACTTTACAATAAGTAGCTCTATATCCAAAACATGGGCAGAATAAATATCAGTTTATCTGATATGTTTATAAATAAATGGTAAATATTTCTGAAATAAAATGAGATTAATATAATCAATCAAATTTAAGAAATCCCAAAGGGGGGAATTTTTGTTTTAAATTCTAATTCAGTGCTATATTTAAAACAATTGTAATTTAATATTCTACTTTAAAATTACAAAAGAGCCAACCTTATTGTATATTTACAAATGTTTATTTTTGCCATTCTTTCACTCAGAGGTTTTTCAGTCCTTAGAAGAATAAATTTTCTTGTCATCTTTATAATCCATACTCTTGTGGCTTCTGTTATGTTTTCCAAAATGATGTTGACAAATACACTTATGCACAAGATCCTGGGTTCTATAAGCATTGATGCCATTAAGGGGCAAACAAACAAACAATCAAAAAACAAAGAAATAACAGTATATGTTGGTTGGGGTGGAAAAGACCACGTTATTCATTCTAGGAAGCATTATGTTTCTCAGACCTGAAACAGTTGGCATTGTTAGCAAAATATGACATTTTGAGGCAAGTGATTTGTTCACTTATTTTAAACAATAGTATATTTTGTATCAGTTAACTGTAGTAAATCAAGTTCTACCAAAAGTTATATTCTGTATTTAGAAATAAATTCCATTAAGGATAAGCCAAATTCAAAATGAGAGATAAAATTTTAAATCAATAAATATAAACTCAAGCCACAATGTAAATTTTTCCTTCAGTATGTGTATATTCCATTCTAAATCAACATTAGCAACATGAAATCATGCATAATATAAGTATTAGAAACTATAGTTAAGTTGCATTTAGTCCTGATTCATAAATATTATTTAATGTATGCAAATCAATATATGTCATACCATCCCTTAAAACACAGAGAATTCAAAAATAAAAATCTCAAAATATGTAGGAAAATTATTGACAGATCTGATCTTAATTTTTTATAAAAATATTCTTAACAAATTCACTTTAGACAGAATGTAACTAAACATAATAAAAACCATTTATGAAAAACCCATGTCTATCATTAAGTTCAATGTAAACATTCAGGTAGGTTTTCCTCTGGTCCAGTAATAAGAAAAATTAGCTCATTCTCAGTTGTCCTAAATTACACTACAAGAAGTCCTAGCCAGAACAACTAGTCAATACAAAATATAAAAGGTATCCAACTTGCAAAAAAGCAGTAAAATTTTTACAGTTGACATAATTATACATAGATGGAAAAGTCCATATACTCCTCCAGTGACCATTAGAAATAATGAACAAACTTAGTAAACTTGCAGAATACAAAATCAATATACAAATATCGGTTACATTTTTATATAGTAACAACATATTGTAGAAAGGGAAATTAGGAAAACAATTGTGTATATATTTATACAAAAAAGAATAAAATAGGAATACATTTGATAATTGAAGTAAAATAAATAAACATAGATCAATAAATTGCAGGGGCAAGAAATATAAGTAAACAAAATAATTAGAAAGATATTCTGTGCTTATGGATTGTATACAATTTGTGGAGCTATTCTAATCTATCTTTTACATGTTCAATCACCCCAGCACTACTTATTGAGGAGAATGTCTTTTCTTTATACACTTTCTTTATACACTTGCTTCATTTTTCATGGGTTAATTGATCAGACGTGTGAGGGATTATATCTGGTTGCTCTACTCTCTTCTATTGATTGGCGTCTGTTTTTGAGCCAGTTTCATGTTGTTTAAATTACTAAAGTTTGTAGGGCTGTTTGACATCATAGAAATTTACACCATTAGATTTAATGCACTTTTTTCAAGATTATTTTTGCAACACATGGTCTTTGTGAATACATATAAATTTTGAAATTATCTGCTCTATTAAATGGAAAATCTCATGGGTGTTTTGACATGAATCACACGAAATGTAGATTGCTTTGTGTAGTATGGTTGTTTCAACCACATTGTTTCACAACATTAACATAAGAGATCTTTTCATTTCTTTGGATCAATTTTAATTTCCTTCATAGATGTTTTTTATTTTTTAATGTAAAAGTTTTCTCCTTATTTGTTAACTTCATTTCTAGGTATTCTTTTCATATATATATAATTATATATATTTATTTGTAAACACGTTTCCTACGCAAATACAAGTGGCAGAAGGCAGTGACAAGACATATTCAAAGTCCTGAATGAAAGAAAGCTGTAATCTAAGATAATTTATCAAGCAAGGCTATCCTTTAGAATAGAAGGAGAGATAAATAACTTCCACAAAAGCAAATACTAAAAGAATTTTGCAACAGAAAATGAAATAATGAAAGGTTTACCCTAAAAAAAAAAAAAGAAGCAGGATACTACAGAAGGGAGAAAGGCATAATTAGAAAGGCAATAGCTGCAATGATTTACAACAGATTAAACATGATGTTGTAAAACAGGACATGAAAGTGTTTAAGGGTCAGAAAGTGAAACAAGACAATACAGAGTATTTTCTTCTTGTTTCTGTTCTCTGTAGAATGGGATAGAGTTTGTATTCCTATCAGTTAAAATAAACAAATGTAGTAACAGGTCAATATACATGCAAAACATGGTAACCATAAGTCAACAGCTTAAAATGAAGTCACAAAGCCAAAAAGAAACCAAGATAATTAAAGAAAACTTATAAAGCCACAAAAAGAAAAAGAAATGAACAAAAAGAAAATACCAAGTCAACTGGAAAAACAAGTTCAAAATGGAAATAAACACCAGTCTCCGAATAATTGTTGCAAAAGTTAATACACTAAGTGGTTCAATCAAAAGATATATATTGTCATGTGGGATAATATAACAAGACCCTACATTATGAAGAATTCTAGAGACCCACTTTAGAAAGAGGAACACACATCAATTGAAATTCAGAAGATGGAAAAATATATTCCATGCAAATGGACATGACAAGAAAGCAGGTCTAGCAGTACTGACTTCACACAAAATAGACTTTACACCAAAGACCATAGAGAAAGATAAACAGGGACATGATATAATGATTAAAGAAGCAATACAAAATGAAGGTATTATACTCATTAAGATATATGCACTCAATATAGGAGCACCTTAATACATAAAGCAAATACTAATAGATAAAAATGGAGAAATCGATGGGAACACACTCACAGAAGTAGACTATGACTCCCCATTACCATTACTAGACTGGGCTTACAGAAAGAAAGTTAACAAGGGAACAAAGATACTAAATGTTACAAAAAAATAATTGATGATGGTTGATATTTTCAAAACAGTACTTCTTCCCAAAACAGAATATACTTTCTTTTCCAGTGCACATGGAACATTTCCTAGGATAGTTTATGTACTCAGGCACAGAAGAAGCCTCAACAATTTTAAGAAGATAAAAATAATTTCAAGCATCTTTTCTGAGTATAATACCATGAACCTAGAAATCAATCACAGAAAAACAGGGAGAAAAATGACAGTGTGTAGATTAAACAACATGGTACTAAAATAAGGGGGGAGGTGAAGAAGTAAAAGAAGAAATGAAAAAAAAATCTTGAGAAATATGACAAAACACTAATCAAAGTCTATGGAATACAGTTAAAGCAGGCTTAAGAGGGAAGTTCAGAGTGACAAGTTCCTCCTCAAAGTAGAAGAGCAATTTCAAATAAATAATCTAACATTCTATGTAAACTAATCATGAAAAGAAGAGCAAACAAAACCAAAAGTCAGCAGAAAGAGGGAAATGAGAAAGATCAAGGAAGAATTGAAATGCAAATTAAAAAATAGAAAAAAATCATTAAAACTCTTTTTTGAAATAGTAAACAAAATTGACAAAACTCTGGACAGGCTCACCAATAAGAAAAGAGAAAGAACACAAATAACATAAGAAATGAAAATGGAGAAACTACAAAGAGTACAATAAATTTGCATAATATCATAAGGGAATACCATGAAAAACTGCATGGAAACAAACTGAATATCCAAGAAGACATGGAGAAGTTTCTGGGAACATTAGCCAACCATTATTGCATCGAGAAGAAATTGACCATTTGAACAGACAGATCACCAGAAATGGAATGGCATTATAAAAAAAAAAAAAAACTCTGAAAACAAAATTCAGACCCAAATAACTTCACTGTGGAATTTGACCAAACATACAAAGAAAAATCCATACCAGTCTTCCTCAATCTCTTCCAAAAGATTGATACGGAGAGAGTACTCCCAAACTCACACCATAAGGCCATCAACATGGTATCAAAACCAGACAAAGACACTTCCCCAAGAGAAAATTTTAGGCCAATATCATTGATAAACCTAGATGTAAATGTCCTTAAGAAACTATTAACAAACAGAATCCAACAGCATGTAAAAAACGATCATGCACCACGGTCAATTTACGTTCACCCCAGGAACACAAGGATGGTTTAACATATACAAATCAATCAATCAACTGTTATACACCATATCAACAACAGAGAGGACAAAAAACTACATGATCCTCTCAGTAGATGCAGGGAAAGTATTTGATAAAATTTAACCCCTTTTTGCAATAAAAGTTCTTATCACAGTGGGAATAGAGGGACCATATCTCAACATTATGAAAGCTATTAATGACAAACATATAGCCAGCAAAATACTCAGTGGTGAAAAACTGAAACCCTTCCCACAAAAACCTGAGACAAGTCAAGGTTGCCCAATCTCACAATTTCAATTCAATATAGTCTTGGAAGTCCTAGCCACAATGATCAGACAAGAAAAAGAAGTAAAATTTCAGACTGTAAAAGAAGAGGTAAAATTGTCACGATATGCAGACATGACACTATATATAGAAAAGTGTAAAATCTTCACAAAAATTTGCTTAGGCTGAAAATGGAACTGGGCAAGGTAGCCATAGTAATGTACAAAACCCAATTGCATTTCATTACACTAACATTGAATCAACAGGAAAACAAAGTATAGAAGCAACCGCTTCTATAACTGCACCCAAAACTATAAAATGCTTAAGAATAAATCTGATCAAAGAGGTGAATGGCTTATACATGGAGAACAAGAAAACATTGAGGAAATCAAAAAAGATTTGAAGAATTGGAAAGATATCCAATGATCTTGTAATGGAAGAAACAATATTGATAAAATGGCCATACTGCCCAAGGCAATCCACAGACTAAATGTGATTTCCTATCAAATTATGCAAAACATTTCTTTTTAGGACTGAAACAATTGATCCTAAGATATACATAGATTCATAAAAGATACATAATTCCAAAGCAATATTAAAGAAAAAGAAAGAGGCTGGAGGAATAAACCACCATGACTCCATAAACTATTGCATGGTTAGAATAATCAAAATGACATGATATTGGTACAGATACAGGCATGTTGACCAATGGAACAGAATAGAGGGCCTAGGAATAAATCTACAGGCCTATGTTCTATTAATCTTTGACAGAGTAGCCAGGAATATGACAGAGAAAAGAGGATCTCTTCACCAACTGGTGTTGGGAAAACTGGATAGCAGCATGCAGAGCAATGGAGTAGAACTCTCCTTCACTCCATACACAAGAATAAACTGAAAATGGCTTGAAGATTTAAATGTAAGGCAAGACAAAATAAATCTCCTAGAAGAAAACATACACAAAACTCTTTGAGGTAAATCTCATCAATGATCCCCTAGAACTGACTACCCAGGTAATGGATGTAAGAGCAAAATTAATAAATGGGACCTAATTAAACTTAAAAGCTTTTGCAGAGAAAGGGAACCATAAACAAAGCAAAATGACAAACTACATAATTAAAGAAAATATTTAGAAGTGATGCAACTAACAAAGTCTTAATTTCTAAAATATAAATACTTCATAAAACCTAAAAAAAAGAAACCCAATCTGAAAATGGGCAGAAGCCCTAAACAAGCAATTCTCAAATAGAGACATAGAAATGCCACATAGCAATATGAAAAAAAATAATTTCTCACTATCAATATCAGAGAAGGGCAATTCAAAATTATAATGAAGTATCACCTCACAATAGTCTCAATGGCCATCATTCAAAGTCTACAGACAATAAATTCTGGGGAAGCTGTGGAGAAAGGGAACCCTCCTACACTGTGGGAAGGAATGTAGTTTGGTGCAGTCATTGTGGAATACAGGATGGGTATTCCTCAAAAGAATAAAAATTGACAATATACATTCCTGCAATCCCACTTCTGGGTATATATCAAAGGGAACAGTAATTCAAAAAGACACCTGCACCCTGATGTTCTTAGCACTGCTGTATACAACAGCCATGACATGGAAGCAAGGTAATTTTCCAAAAACAGATGAGAGTATTCAGAAGTTATGTCGTATTTACACAGTGGAATAATATTTTGCAATAAAAAATGATAAAACAATGACATTTGCAGCAAATTGATGTCCCCATAAAGTGTCATTCTAATTGAAGTTAGCCAGAAAGAGAAAGAAAAATAATACATGACAAGACATATGTGGAGCCTTAAAAAAAATTTGGATGAGAGCACTATGATTTCATCTTCAAAACTGAAACACACTCGCAGATATGCTAAACAATTTTATGATTACTGCGGAACGGGGCTGTGAGAGGATATATTTGGGAGCTGTAGATTTATAAATGTTATCCACTATATATAAAAATAGATTTTTTCAAAATTTCTCTTCTATGACACAGGGCAGTAAGTTAAGTAACGTGAAGTAATCTTTAATAGGCACAAAAATATATGCGTTTACGGGGACACTGTGCTCTACACTACAGATTGACACATTGTAAATGGCAGTCCTTCAAAGATAAATAAATTATTATGTAAACAAATAAATAAACAAATAAATTAATTAATACTAAATGAATAAATAAAATTTAATAATAAAAGAAATAAAAAGATTCACACTACTTAACTTTACACATGAAGAATTTAGGATAAAATAGAAAGAATAAACAAGAAAATTGAATGAATGAGATTAAGGCAAATAATAAGAGAAACAATTGAAAAGATGAAAATTTTATACCTAAGTCTGTTTCTTTTTAACAAAAAGTGGACAAAGGTTTAGGTTTGCTAAGAAAATTAAGACTCAAATAAAATTAGAAATAAAAGAGAAAATATTACCACTGATGTTGTAGAGATGCATAGCATCATAAGAAATTACCACTAGCCAATGTTTTTAATGACCAAGAACTAATGACAAATTCCCAGAAACATATGTCTTCCAATACAGAATGAAGAAAAAATTATAAAGTGAAATAGAACAAAAGTGTGTATGAGTAAATCAGTAATCCAAACATCCCAAATCAGAAAAAATTTACAAGATGACTTTACTGGTGAATTCTGTTATATATTTGTAGACAATTTTTCACCAATTCTTCCCCAAATCTTCAAAGAATTTGAAGGGGGTGAAAGACTCCAAACTTGTTTTATGATGCCGGCATTATTTGCATAACAATGCTTGAAAAGACATTATATACAAAATATAGAATATTATCCCTGATGAATATATGTGCCAAAATACTCAACAAAACACAAGCAAAATGAATTAAAAAACACATTTGATGTATCATACACTTACATGAGTAAAGGGATTTATCCCTGGGTTTAAGGATACTTCATAATATTCAAATCAATAAAGGTGACATGCCACACTAATAGAATGAGAAATAAAACTCACATAATCATCTCAATAGGTGCAGAAAGGTCATTGTATATAATGCAATATCCTTTTAAGATACTCCCAACAAATTAAATTAACCCTGTCAGTGGCACGATATCATATACACACAAACACTGTCTGGAGAGAAGCGAAGTAGTTATCTGTCTATTGATTCATAGAAAAAGGGTTTATATAGGACATGCACAATGCCTCACATATCATCTAAGTTATAACAATGTTAATAATCTTAAGCTCTTTACGTCCCCATGCTTCTGCAGTAAGCACAGGATGTTAAATGATAAAGGAAGGCTTTAAAGATCATCACGGAACTTCATTTAGTAGGCCATCTCTTCTCCAGCCGGCTGTGCCTGTCTTATGTTGTCCTCCTCTGAGGATCTTATCGAGAATAGGCTATCCATCCATCCATAGTGGATACACTAAGTAGGCCATTTCTTCTCCAGCCTGGATATGTGACATTCCTCACAGCTTGTTTATCAGTTCAGCCCATGGGCTTATACTCTAGAGCCTTCAGACAGGGGCCTGCAAACCTAACATCCCTTGACAGACAAATGGATGAAGAAAATTTGATGTATATATGCAATGGAATCAATGCTTTGCATTCCTATCAGCAGTGTCCACGGTGTTCCTTTTTCTCCACAATCTCACCAAAATCTATTTCTTTTCTTTTTGATGAGAGCCTTCTGACAAATGTGAGGCCTTGCCTCATTTTTGGGTTATGACTTTCCTAATAATTTATAACTCTGAATATATTTTCATGTGTCATTAAGCCAACTGCATGTATTCCACAGAAAATTGATTCAGATCTATCTATTCAGTTCCTATGGACAATTTTTTCAATTGGATTGCTTGGGGTTTTTTATTGTTGTGGCGTATGAGTTAACCATATATATTGGATATTAACACTTGATTGGAAAATATCACTTGCAAATATATTCTCCCATTGTGTTGGCTGACTTTTCATTTTATTGATTATTTCTTCTGCAGTGTAAATCTATTTAAACTGATGTAATCATCTTTTGTTAATTTCTTCTGCTTCCCTTGCCAGATGAGAGATATGAAAAATCAAATTAAGTCAAGTGTACTTCTTATGTTTTACCCTTGGATTCTTTGTTTTCAGGTTTTATGTTTTATATGCCCAGGAGTGGGATTGCCGGGTGATATGATAGGTCTATTTTTATTATTTAAAGAACTTCCATACTGTTTCCAAAGTGTTTGCACAAATTTTCACTCCCACCAACAGCGTTGGAGAGTCCCTTTTTCTATGCAACCTCGACAGTCTTTATTATTTGTAGACATTTGGGTGACAGCCCTTCTCACTAGTGTGAAGAAAAACAATATTTAATTTTTGTCTAGTCTTTGTATAATGATTAGCAATGTGAGCATGTTTTTATATTCCTGTTTGTCATCGGTGTGTCTTCTTTTGGGAATTGTTTTCTGCTCATTTTCTGGCTGAGTTGTTTGTAGATTTTTGAAATGGAGTTGAATGAATGATATGTGTATTTTAGAAATTAGCCTCTTATTGATTGAATTGTTTCCTAATGTTTTCTCCCATTTGGAAGTTCATCTTTTCATTCAGTATATTTTGCTGTGTACAAGCTTTTAAATTTAATTAGGACCTATTTGATTATTTTGCTTTTACTGTTTTCAGCTTTGGAGAGTGACATAAGAAACTTTCATGACATTTTATCTCTTTTTTTGCCTATGTTAATTTCCAGGAGTTTCATTGTCTCATGTATTAGATTCAGATATTTAAAATATTTTGATTTTATTTTTGTACAGTGTGAGGGAGTGTTCTAATTCCATTGATTTACATGTAGCTGTCTAGTTTTCTCAACATAACTTGCTGAAGACTGTGTTTTAGGCATTGTATGTTTTTGTTTCCTTTATCATAGTTTAGTTGACCATAGGTGTGATGTTTTATTTCTGCATCTGTGTTATATTCCAGTGATATACATGTTTTTTTTTTCCAGTATTGTGCTGTTTTAATTACTGTATTTTTGTAATAAAATCTGGGATCTGGGAGGGGTGTGGGTTATGCATCCATCTTTGATCTTTTTCCTCATTGTTCCTTTTGCAGTTCTGGTTCTTTTGCAATTCATTATAAATCTTTGGACTTTTTTTGTTTCTGTGGAAAATATCATGTATTTCGATATGAATCACTTTATATTTGTAGACATCTTTTGTAGTGTATATATTTTAACAATACAATTCCTCTAAACTAAGACCTTGAGATTTCTTTCCATTTCTTTGCATCATCATCAAATTTGTTTTTCAGTTTCCTATTGAATTTATTATCTTGGTTTTTCCATATGTTTTTCATTTTGTGATTTGATTTCATATGGATTTTTTAAAATTATGAAATATTTCATTTTTAGTTTAAAGAAATGTGATAGTTTTTGTACATTAATCATGAATCATGGAAGTTTGCTAAATGTCTTTATAGTTTTAGTTGTTCTGGTGTGGAGAATTTTTAGCGTTCTCTATATAGACTATTGTGTCATCTAAAATAATAACAGTTTTACTTCATTCAATCCAACTTGAATAAATTTTCTTCTACTATGATTGCTGTTTCTCGGACATCCCATACTGTGTTTAATAGAATTGGTGAGAGTGGGCATCCTTGTTTTATTCCTTAATTTGGCTTTCAGTTTTTCACTTTTGCATATTATGTTGTCTGTGGGTCTGCAATTAATGACTTTAGTTATGTTGAGAGTTATTTCCTGTATACTACTTTGGTAAGAGGTTTCTGTTGTTGTTGTTGTTGTTGCTGTTGTGCTGTATTAATTAATAAATATTGAATTTTGTGAAATAATTTTTATGGATTTGTTGGGATGACCGAGTCATTTTCTTTTTCTTCTCTTAAAATGGTGTATCAAACTGATTGATTTGTGTATGTTGAAACTCTCTTTTGATTCTGCAATGAATCCAAGTTGATCATGGTGTATGATTCATTTTATGTATTGCTGGATTTAGTTTGCTAATAATATTTTGTAGAATTTTTGCATCTAAATCAATCAAATATATTAGCTTGAAGTTCTCTTTGCATGTACTTTGTTTGTTGGCTTTTCTATCAGGATAATGAAATCTTCATAAAATTAATTTGGGAGTTTCCCACATCTTTAATATTTTTCAATACTTTGAAGTATAAGTTCTGCTTTGTATTTTTGAAAAGTTCTCCACGGGAGCTGTTTAAATCTGCACTAGTGTTTAACGATTTTTTTTAATTGCAGATTCTATCTTTCGTCTAGTAATCAGTTTGTTCAAATTGTTTGTTTCTCCTTATCTCTGTCTCTTTCTAGACATTTGTCTATTTCTTCTAAGTTGTCCAGTTTTTCGGCTTGTAATTGTTGACAAAATGTACCCTTTTTTGTATATCTGAGGTAACAATTGTTATTTCTCTTCTTTTATTTCTTACTTTATTTCTTTGGAGCATCTCTCTTTTCTTCATGATGCACATGGCTAGAGGTTTTTTGATTTTGTTTATTTTAAAAAGAAATCTTAAAACAAAATCTTTGGTTTTATTACTCTTTTGTATTGTTTTTTTTCTCTCTAATTTATATTTACACCTGTAATATTTAAGATTAGGTTTTTTAACTTTTTTATTGATTTAGAGTCATTTTACAAAGTTGTCTCAAATTCTAGCATTGAGCACAATTTTGCAGTTACAATGAACATATATACACTTGTAGTCCCATTTTTCCTCTGTGGGCTGCCGTAAGATCTTTTATATATTTCCCTGTGCTATAAAGTACAATCCTGTTAACTATTCTACAATTTTGACCTCCCAGTCTATCTCTTTCCACCCCCAGCCCCATGGCAACCAAACTTTGTATTCTATGTCTGCGAGTTTATTTAGTTTTGTATTTCTGTTTTGTTTTGTTTTGTTTTGTTTTTAGATTCCACTGAAGAGCCATCTCATATGGTATTTTTCTTTCTCTATCTGGCTTACTTCACTTAGACTGATTTTCTCCAGGAGCATCCATGTTGGTGAAAATGGCATTATGTAATAGGTTTATATGGTTATCTAGTGTTCCATTGTATAAATATACCGCCTCTTCTTTATCCAGTCAACAGTCGATGGACATTTAGGTTTTTCCATGTCCTGGCTATTGTAAATAGTGATGGCTATGAACATTGGGGTGCAGGTGTCATCCTGAATTAGGGTTCCTTCTGTATTTATGCCCTGGGGCGGGATTCCTGAGTCATACGGTCAGTATATTCCTAGGCTTTTGAGGAATCTCCATCCTGTTTTCCACAGTGGCTACACCAAACTGCATTGCCACCAGCAGTGAAGGACTGTACCTTTTTCTCCAAAGCCTTTCCAGAATTTGTCATTTGTGTATTTTTGAATGATGACCATTCTGACTGTTATGAGGTGACACCTCACTGTAGTTTTGATTTGCATTTCTCTGAAAATCAGTGATATTGAACATTTTCTGATGTGCCTTTTGATCATTTTTATGTCTTCCTTGGAGAATTGCTTGTTTAGGTCTCCTGCCCATTTTTCCATTGGGTGGTTTATTTTTTCTTGTTCAGTTGGATGAGCTGCTTATATACTCTGGAGATCAAGCCTTTTTTGGTTTCATATTCAAATTTTTTCCCATTCCGTAGGTTGTTTTTTTGTTTCACTTCTGGTTTCTTTACTGTACAGAAGCTTGTAAGTTTCATTAGGTCTCATTTGTTTTTTCTTGATTTTATTTCTTCTATGAGAAAATTTTTGAGACTTATGTCAGATAATATTTTGCCTATATTTTCCTCTTGGAGGTTTATTTTATCTTGACTTATAGTTAAGCCTTTGTACCATTCTGAGTTTATTTTTGGGTATGGTGTTCTAGCTTCATTAGGATTGTTCTAGTTTCATTGATTTTCATGCTGCTCTCCAGTTTTCCCAACACCAGTTGCTGAAGGGACTGTCTCTATTCCATTGTATTTTCTTGCCTCTTTGTTCGAAGATTAATTTACCAAAAGTTTGTGGGTTATTTTCTGGGTTCTCTATTCTGTTCCATTGGCCTATATGTCTGTTTTCCTTCCAATACATTGCTGTCATGTTGACTGTAGCTCTATAGTATTATCTGAATCATTAGCATAAATAATGCCACTGATTTTTGAACCTTAGTCTTGTAACCTGCTACCTTGCTGAATTCTTCTATCAGCTGTAGAAGTTTTTGTCTGGATCTCGCAGGGTTTTCTATATATAGTGACATACTATCTGCATATAGTGAGACTTTTTCCTCTTCCTTTCCAATTTGCATCCCTTTTATTTCTCTCTCTTGTTTGGTTGCTGTGGCTAGGACTTCCATGTTTATATAGAGTTGGAATGGTGATAGTGTGCATCCTTGTCTTGTCCCAGATTTTAGTGGGAAGATTTTAACTTTCTCACCATTGAGTACTATGCTAGCTGTAGGTATTCTATCTATAGCTTTCATGATGCTGAGATATGTTCCCTCTATGCCCACTTTGGTGAGTTTTTATCATACGTTGGTGTTGAATATTATAAAATGCTTTTCCTGAGAAGATTATGTGGTTTTGGTCCTTCCTCTTGTTGATGTGCTGTATTACATGGATTGATTTACATATGTTGAACCATCCCTGTGTCCCTGTCATAATCCCCACTTGGTCATGATGCATAATCTTTTTTCGGTGTTGTTGGATTCTCTTTGCTACTATTTTGGTGAGGATTTTGGTGTCTGTGTTCATCAGTGATATTGGCCTATAATCCTCTTTTTTAGTAGTGCCTTCTGATTGTGGTCTCAGGGTGATTTTGACTTCATAGAATGGCTTTGGGAGTATTCCTTCCTTTTCAATCTTCTGGAGGAGTTTGAAAAGGAATGGTATGAGCTCTTCTTTGTATGTTTGGTAGAATTCCACAATGAAGCCATCCGGTCCTTGACTATTATTTGTAGGGAGGTTTTATATTGCTATTTTGATTTCATTTCTAGTGCTCTGCTTGTTCAAGGGGTCAGTTTCTTCTTCATTCATTCTTGGTGGACAGTATTTTTCGAGAAACTTGCTCATCTCCTGTAGGTTATCCAGTTTGTTTCCACATACTTTTCATAATATTTTCGTATGATATTCTGTGTTTCTTCTTTATTTGTTGTAATTTCTCCATTCTCCTTTTTATTTTGCTAATTTGTGCTCTCTCTCTTTTCTTCTTTTTGAGTTTTGCCAGAGGTTTGTCGATTTTACTTACTTTTTCAGAAAACCAGCTTTTGGATTGGTTGAATTTTTTCCTATAGTCTTTTAAATCTCTATTTTATTTATTTCCTCATCAATATTTGTGATTTCCTTCCTTCTGCTGCCCTTCAGGGTTTTTTTTTTCCTTCTTTTTCTAGTTCATTCTGCTGGTGGGTTAAATTGTTTATTTGTGATTCTTCTTCTTTTTTGAAAAAGGCCTATATCACTCTAAACACCCATCTCAGCACTGCTTTTGCTCTGTCCCATAAATTTTCTGTGGTTTTACTTTCATTTTCTTTTGTCTCAAGGTACTTTTTCATTGCAGCTTTGATTTCTTCATTGACCCATTTGTTTTTTAATAACATATTGTTTAATCTCCATGTCTTCCTTTGTTCTCCTTTGTTTCTCTGTTGTTGATTTCTAGCTTCATGTCATTGTGGTCAGTAAAGATGCTTGAGGTAGTTTCTATATTCTTAAAATTGCTGAGGTTTCCTTTGTGCCCAACTATATCATGAATCCTGGAAAATATCCCATGTGCACTTGAGAAGAATGTATGTACTCTTTTGTGGGGGGTGCAATGCTCTGAAAATATCCACCAAGTTTAATATTTCTATTGTATTATTTCAGTTCTCTTTTGCCTAATATATTTTCTGTTTCGGTGATCTGTACAGTGATGTTAATGCAGTGTTGAAATCTCCAGCTGTGATTAGAATCCCATTGCTATCCCCCTTTATATCTGTTAGTAATTATTTTATGTGCTTAGGTGCTCATCTATTTGGTGCATATGTATTAACGAGTGTGCTATCCTCATCTTGTATCACTCTTTCAATCATTACAAAATGTCCTTCTTTATATTTCTTTATGGTATTTGTTTTAAAGAATATTTTGTCTGAAATCAGTACTGCAACCCCTGCTTTTTTGGCTTTTCCGTTTGAATGGAATACACTTTTCCATTCTTTCACTCTCAATTTATATGTGTCCTTATCTCTGAAGTGGGTCTCTTTTATGCAGCATATTTAAGGTTCTTGCTTTATTATCCAACCTGCCACTCTGTGACTTTGACTGGAGCATTTAGCCCTCTAACATTTACAATAATTGATGATATGCTTGTGTTTATTGCCAATTTGACCTTATTTTTGCAGTTGATTTGGTATTTCCTCTTTGTTCCTTTCATCTTCCTTTTATGGTTTGGTCATTTTCCTCTGTATTATCATGAATTTTATTTAGTTTTAGTGACACCCTGATAAGTTTTTTTCTTCTTGTTACCCTTTTTATAAGTCTTTTAGAGAACTACTATAATTGCTTTTATTAAACTGATAGTAACATGGTCTCAAACCCATCCTGCCGAGAACAAAAAATTTTAAAACGAAAGACCAAAAAAAAATTCTCCCTTTTCCTGCCTCCCCCTAACATTCTCAATGATTTGTATGTCTTATTTTAAAATTTTGTGTGTGTTTTATTTGTAATTCATGAGTTATCACGTTTCCAGCTATGAGTTTCACATTTCTGAAGCATTCTGCTGCTTTTGTATTTAGAGTAGACCTTTCAATATTTCTTCTAGCATGGGTCTAGTGTTGCTAAACTCTTGTAGTTTTTCTTGTCTGTGAAAATCTTTATGTCTCCTTCTACCAAAAAGGGCAGCCCTGCTGGTTAAAGTATCCTAGTGTATATCAGTTTTTTCATTCAGGACTTTGTATATATCTTTCCAGTCCCTTCAGGCCTGTAGTATTGTTGTAGTGAAATCAGGTGTGAACCTTAAGGGTATTCCTTTGTAACTCAATGTATACTTTCTCTTGCTTCCTTTTGGATTATTTCT